>NW_024354501.1:974907-977747 GCF_902729225.1 Pteropus medius | reverse complement strand
AAAAAAAACACTTTCGCCGCAGTATCCAGGCTGGTGTTGGACCAAATCCATGGGCACCGCGGCCCGGCCCAGTTGCGCCCAGGAGTCGCTTGTTCCCTTGTCACCGAGGCACCCACTGCACCTCCTCAAGCCATCGTAACTCTGACAGCTCGCGCCCTGGGGACTCTCGCAGACTCACCCCGAGTTTCTCATCGCCTGGCTGTCGGCCTGTGCCCTTCATCCTATCGGCGGCCAAACCCGTAAACCATTTCCCCGAGTTCTGTGAACGACCCAGCAAACCGATCCAACCCGAGGGCGGAGGTCCCGGGACCTCCAGCAGCCAGGTGGGACGACGTCGTGGGTCACCTGGGGACCTGCCACTTGCGACTGGATCTGAAGTAGGCTGGGGGCCGTGTCGTGGGACCGAGCCCGTAGCCTGTGCCACCTCACACTGTCCCCAGACGGGGCACGTCAGAGTTGAGTTGTCTCATGGAGAATTACTTGGTGTGGAGCAGAAGAAAAGCCTCCACGTTTGGTGACAGGTGTCAGAAGTGGAGTGTTCTTTGTGAGTGTGGCACCGAGAGACGCAGGCGGTGGAGCGCGGGCTCGTCCCCCGCTCAGGGGGCAGAGACCAGGTGTGGCACTTAGCCGTGTTCTAATCACATTCCGTTTACGGGCACTGAAGCTCGAATTTCGCCAAAGAGTCTTTCTCCCGATTCTCTCCCAGCCTGAACGATGTTTGGGCAGTAGGGGGGTTTGGATGTCGTCTGCCGAGCGTCCGGGGTGTCCTCGCCCAGCGCCCGGACGTGGAGGATGGCGCACAATCGTGGGCAGAGGGGTCTCCGTTCTGTGGCTGGTGCCCTGTCCGAACGTCCTCGGGGGCAGAAGGCACGTTCGCCGTGCTCAGCCTCTCGTGCGGGTCCTGCGATGTCCTGCGATTGGGCACAGCCTTCCTCCTGCGGCCCCAGGCTGGGGGCGGGGGCCTCAGCAGCTCAGCTCCCCAGGGGCCGGCCCGAGCTCAGTGTCCAGCGAAAGGCTGCCACCCAGCGCCTTGAGAAACGCCTCTGTGCTGAAAGCGTGTGTCCTGCTTTGGCCTTTTCCTCGGGCCTGAGGTTGATGTCCGTGGATTTGGACAAACCCTTCGTGGAATAAGAATGACAGTGGATGAGGCCATTGCTCACAGGCGACATCCTCCAGCTCAGGGTTGTGGCTAAGGGCGGGGACGCGGAAATCAGCCTGCTGGGCTCGATTCTGAGTTCAGCCACTGTGAGCCGTGTGGCTTTGAGTGTGGTCGTCACCGACTCTGGGCCTCCGTTCCTGGCCACAGTAAGCAGAAGATGTGTTTGTAAAATCAGCGGGGAAAAGTAAGAAGCGCCGCTCCCGCCAGAGCACAGAGTCTGAACCACGCAGACTTTCCGAGTTCCGAGGCCTCGCACGCTGCTCCTGAGTTTTTAATTTTGTCTTTCAAAGGTCTTTTGTATTTCGGCAGTATCATTTCCAAAATTGTTGTCTACATTCCACACGTTTTTAAGATCTAAAATTATTTTACCCGTCGCTCGCATCTTATAATTTTTGTTTCCTTTACATTTGTTTTCATTCTGATACGTTGGAATGAAATTTTCAAAAATTTTGTTTTATTGGGTATAACTTTTTATATGATCTGAAATGCATTTTAATTAAGACAAAGACCATATTTTAAAGACTCTTCCATAAAAGTCCTCCTAATGGTGGAGAAAATAGATGGTATTGTCCAGTGGTCACACATACAAAACTTCATAACTACCTCGTTTTATATTTAAAAACCTGATTTTCTATCTTGTGCTATGATACAGTGTATTTGTTTTGTTTTAAAGTGTTTTTTTCACTCCCTCCAAAAGTCTTTTATTGACGCGGAAGAAGCACATCTTTTTTTCATGATGAGCTGAGACGTTTTATATTTGCCTCAAATTCAGGATATGCAAAAATATGTATGCGAATCAAAACATCTCCATCTACCACTCACTTTTCGACGAGAATTTATTAATATCGCTCCAGTGTTTCACTATTTTAGAAAACACTCAGAACAGAAATCTGCCTTCAAAACCACAAGTTTCTGCGTCTACCTGCCCTCAAGCCTTCCCCCTAAATTGGCCATTTCCTCGGAAGATGGCAAGTCTGCGCGTTTGAAGTTATCACTTGTTTATTTAGATAGTTTCAAAAAGCAAGAAGATTCTGGGATTTCCACAGGTCTTGCTCGAATAGATTTTCTGGGGACCAGAGTGTGTGCATTTAAAATCTGAAAACCCCGTGGCTAGAATCACGATTCGCCTGCCTGTACCCCACTCCTCCTGATAGGGAGCTGGGGGCTGGTGGGGGCCGGGGGCGAGCTCCACTGCCTGGGGGTATGGGGGGGCTGTTGCTCTTTGTTCTTCGCCTGAGACGAAACACAGGGCCTGAGCGTGGCTTCCACACGCTGGACAGGGCTGAGTGTGACAGGCAGCAGCTGGGAGGGACCCAGGGTGCAGTGACCGGCGGGCACCCTTGCCCATTAATGAGAGATGCTGTTGATGCCTACGAGCTCTTGGTGCAGTGGGCAGAGAGCAGTTTATTCTTTCAGAATTTTGCAGATGAGTTCTCTGTCTTTCTTTTAACCTTGCGTGTGGTGTCATTTTGCCAGACAGGTGTCCTCGGCCAACTTTTTCTGTACCATTGGCTTGTTTGCTTTTTATTTGGTAGAGTTTATAAATTCAAATGACAGGAAACTTAAAAACAGAATGGCAGAGATTCTTAAGTGGAACGTCTCGCTGCTGCCTTTATCCATCAGCCTCCTCCTTTGCAGGTGACCATGGTAGGACAATTTTGCAAATCCTTTTCTGGTAAAA
>NW_024354501.1:960908-974896 GCF_902729225.1 Pteropus medius | reverse complement strand
AAAAAAAAAAATTAATTAACTTTTTATTTCAGAACCATTTATATTTACGCAATTACTTCGAACTAGTCCAGACAGGTCCCCTAGGGTCTGGGGGACATAAATATGTTCTTCCGGTATCCACATCTTACGTGACTGTTGCACATTTGCTACAATCAGTAACCCAACACTGGCACATTATGATTAACTGAAGCGCATACCTTCTCCGGACATCCTCAGTTCTGTCCCAGACTGTCATCCAGGGTAACACACGCCACTCAGTGCGCCGTTCACGGTTATGACAAGACTCGGAATGTTTCTCAGACCTTCTTCACTTTCGATGCCCTTGACGGTTTTGGTGACTGCGAGTCAGATATTTTGTAGAATGTCCCTCAACTGGGATTTTAAAAATATTGATCTGCAACGCACATACCGTAGAATCTGCCTTTTTAAAGTTGCACAGTTCAGTATATTCACAATATGTGATGACCACCCTTACTACCTCATTCCAGAAAGTCTTAACTGCCGTCTGAAGAAACCTCCAACCTGTAGCAGTGGCTCCCCACACCCCTCCCCAGCCCTCCCACCATCACTGATCGGCTTCTATCTCCATGGATTTGCCTGTTTTTAACGTTTCATATAAATGGACTTGATCAACACGTGCTCGTTTGTGTTTGGGTTGTTTTCAGGGTTCATGCATTTTATAGCATCCATTTTTTGTGTCTTTTTATGGCCAGATGATTTTCCACTGCACAGGTCGTCACACACCGTGTCTTCCTCATGTCCTGATCAGTTGTAAGCATTGGGTCGTTTGCACCGTCTGAGTATCATCATAAGGCTGCTATGAAAATCGTGTAGATAGAGATATGTATTTGTCATTTCTTTCGGGTTATGCAGGGAGGAGCAGAGTTGTGGGTCACTGGTGACTTCATGGTTAAATTTCAGGCACTCCCAAATCCTCCTCGGAGTGGCTGCACTGCTGCGCATACCCCCAGGCATGGGGAGGGCTCTGTCCCGACTCCCCAGTGGGCGAGGGCTCCATCCCGTCTCCCCCTAGCACTCGTCACTGTCTTTTTGGTTATAGCCCCTTGTAAATGGGAAGTGGCGTCTCACTGAGCCATTTACCGGCCTTTCCCTTTTGACCTCGAGCATCTTTTCATGTGCTGATCGGCCACTTGTTTATCATTCATTGGCCAAGGGTCTGTTCAAATCTTCCGCTCCGCCCATTTTTAAAACGCTGGTCTTTATCGTGGAGTTGACTTCCTCAACAATAGAGATTGTAGATCAGTATTTTAAAAATCCCAGTCGAGGGGCATTCATCAGCTACATGATTTGCAAATATTTTCTACCATTTGGTTGGTTGTCTTTTCATTTTCTTAATAGTGTCCTTTGAAGCAAAAACTTTTACGTGATTGTGATGAGGTCTAGTATCTTTTTTGTGTGTTTGTTGTGGTTGCTTGTGCATTAGGTGTCGTAGCTAAGAAACTATTGCTTAAGTCGAAGTCCACATGGGTTTACATGTATGTTTTCTAAGAGATTTATGTTTTAAGCTCAAATTTAGGCCTTCGATCCATTTTGAGTTAATTTTTGTATAGGGTATGATGTAAGTTTTGATTAGCGTTTGTGGATTCTTCTGCTTCAGTTCTATAGAGAATTGTTTTATTGCAGATTTGATGTCTGTTAAACTAATGTCCTTGATGTTTGATTCAGGGAGAAGTCTAGACTTTGAGGAAAATGGCATGGCTGGGTCTAGGAACATAATCCTGATAGACAGCAAAGTTCACTGGGGGCGTCACCTTTTCTGTGTCCCTTTCTAACTGTAGGATATGCTCCATCAGGCTTACAGACTGACATAAATCACCCTATTCGGGTAGTTGCTCCATCAGGCTTACAGGCTGACATAAATTACCCTATTCGGGTAGCCGAATGACTCATAAAGTCATCTCCCCTGGGACTGTCTGAGGCTCATGGGCCCAGCATGTCTTCTCTGGATCCAACGCCAGCTTCTTCGTGCAGAGGAGCAGCCAGGACAGGAGAGCCATCGAGCTATCACAGACGGCAGGCTCAAAGGGTGGGCCAAGGCCGAGGGATTAGATAACCAGGTATGTTAGAGTCAAAATTAAGGATAATTTTTAACGTTTGTTCATTCTAATAGTAATTAATGATCACTTCGAAAAGTGTAAACCGGTAAAAAGTTAAAAAATTCCCAAAACATGCCCAAATGGTCACAACCAAGAGGAGCCTAAAGAGACCTGACTGCTGAACACAACGTGTCATTATTCAGCAGGAAAATGACATTAGGAATAAAACCAAGGAAGTCCGAATAAGGTGTGAACTTTACTTAACAACAACAAAAAGTCCATATCCATAATTCCCACTCCCTGGGAGGTCCCACTGTGCCTTCTGTGCGGGTCTAAGAGCGACATTCCGCCAAGCTTTTCAGCTGTGTCAGACCCTGTTCTAAACATGCATAGTAACTTCTTTGAGTTGTCAAGTCATTGAGTAAGATAAGGACAATTCCCCCGTATTTTATAATTGGGGAACTAAGGCACAGAAAGTTCGATAAGTTGCCCAAGGTGACGGACGTTGCTGTCAAGCCCCAAAGCTAGCATTAGTATGGAGTGGTCTCAGTCTAGAGGCGGGGGTTCGTCACTGGAGGAGTGGCCTGTGTGCCTTCACGCTTTCTCAGTGGGCACGCTGACAAGTCACATAACACGTCCACATGCAGTTAATTTCACATCATATTTTCTCTTCACTCCCGTGATTCCAGTTGACTGACTTTGTACAGCAGATTAACTCAAAATCGTCACTATGGCAGAGTGGCATGTTTTGGGAGGTGGTATGTTCTCAGCTCCTTCCCATGTTACTTCACGTGACTATGGAAGAATAAACTATTTGAAACTGCAATTGTTGAAGGTCAGAAACTTAAATATTGCTGGCTCACAGGGTTTAGCCTCACACTTCGTCCCTTGCGTCAGCCGTGTCGGACTTTGCTGGTCTTGTACACGTTAATTAGGCCTCGCCGCCCTGCACGAGGCGCACTGCGTGGTGTCCGGCAGTTGGCCGAGTTGGAAGTCGCGGGCTCTGTGGTCACGCTGTCTGGATAAATGTTCCTTAGGAAAGGGCGCCGCCGGGCGGCATGGGGAGAGGGCGCGGCGGCCTAGTCCCGGCGCCCACCTCCCCGCCTCCCCCCTGCTCTTTGATATGAATCATTGGAAAAGGGGAAGCCACGTAACGCGCTGTGCACGCAGCTTCGCTTCCCCTTTTCAGCATTGTTTTTCCCCCCAAGCCATTCCTATGCATCAATTCTGGAATTACCAAAGTGTCCCTGACATTTTCAGGGGGGAAAATAATGTAATTACGCGGTCCTTAGTATGGCATGAAGTGCTATTTCCCTTACTCCGGATGTCATCGATTATCCGTCAATGTTTACACGTATCCGAGGAAAGGCTCTTGTTTTATGGAGGGATCCAAGTTCGTTTATTCTAATTAACTTATTGAGGGGTGACATTGGCTAATTAAATTATATAGGTTTCGGAATAGTACGTCATATGTCGTGGTCACCACCCACGCTCATTCCCCTTCCGTCACCATATACGTGACCCCCTTAACCTTTACGTCCCCCCCCCATTTCCCCAATTTAATGAACGGTACACTGTGTATTGAGCGTTGAATTACATTGATCGTCTTGGCGTAATTTCCACAGCAGGACATGGGGGGCAAGGCCACCGAGCGTGAGCGCGCAGCAGCCTCCGAGGCGGGGCGTCCGCGTCTGCGGCGGTTGCGCGTCCCTCGATTTTTCGAGCCAGTGGCCCGGGTCCCGCCCGCAGGTCCCGCCCGCAGGACCCGCGGGTGGCCACGCAGCAGGCGCCACGGGCCAGCGGCGCCTGCAGAGCTTCCTGGGGAGCCAGGTCGACCTCCAGGACATTTTGTGTGCGTGTGGGAGCGGGGGGAACGTTGTCGCCTACGTGGAGCGCGCGGGCGGCCCCCGGCACGCGCCCCGCACTGCGGCAGCCCCGCGGCACTGCGGCACCGTGCCGCGCATGCGCGCAGGGGGGTGGGGGGCGCGCGCCGCGCCTGCGCACACGGGGCCGCGCGGGGGCGGGGCGGGGCGCCGCGCCTGCGCACACGGGACCGCGCGCCACTGGCAGGGCGGGCGCTGCCAGAGCGCAGCGGCGGCCGGAGATGCCGGACGCGCGGTCCTGAGGGCCGGCCGGCGGCGCGATGGAGCGAGCCAGGTCAGTGCGCGGCCGCCCCCGCGGGGCCCGGGGCCGCTGGTTCGGGCGTGTGGCCCGCGTCTGTGCAGCCGGGAGCGCGCCGACGGGGCGGGCACCCCGGGACCGGCAGGTCGGGCCGGGTCCGGGGGACCGTGCCGCATCCCCGGGCCTGGGCTTGGCCGCGCCGCCCCTGCCGGAGCCCGGTCCGCGCCGTGTCACCCGTAGCCCATCGGCACCGCCCTGCCGGGTGCCGCCACGTCCTTCCCATGGCGGCCCTTTGTCCTTGAGCCCCAAGCTCCGGCGCGCGGTGGTCGTGGCCATGGACATGGTCGTGGCGCGCACGGTGGGCGGCACGAAGCGGCGCGGGCGGGGGGCGTTCCCGGGGCCGTGGTTCCGAGGGGTGGCCACACCTGCGTCTCGAGGTCAGCAGGGTGGCCCCTGCGGTGGTCATGCGGAGGGGCGGGCGGTGGAGGCCAGGGTGACCGTGGTCCCCTGGTGGGCGGGGCCGCAGGGCGACCGTGGTGGCGGTGGCGGGGAGCAGGCGGCGGAGTGACGCCGTGCGGGGGCTGTGGGAGCGGCAGAGGGGTGGATGTGAGATTGAACGGCGGGGTGACACGGTGGCAGCGGTGTGTCGGCTGCGCTGTGGTCGTGATGGCGGTGGGAGCCGCGGTGGCGTCGCCGCCATGGCGGCGGCAGCTCGGGCGCAGGGTGGGGACGGCGGAGGGGGCCGGGGGCCGTGGGTCGTGGGCGGGTGTCGGCGCTGGCGGCCAGGTCCAGGGCTGCTTGTAGCTCGCAGCCGTCGGTTGGGATCGAAGGGACAGCCCTGGTTCGGGGGCCAGCGGCAGTGCGATGTGCGTGTCGTGGCGACCCCGCAGCGTCACCATCAGCTCAAGTGTTGGCGTCCTCGCGCACTCGGACTTTTGCGCCTCCACGGTGAGGCTGGGGGTTTGGTGTGCGCGACGTGCTTTGTGCACCACACGAGACATGCCAGGTTCGGGGATGCGACCCCGCGGGGCCATCTCCCGTCCAGGCTGGGGTTCCCCGCGTCCGGGCAGGCGGGGTGCGCGCGGGGTCCGGCGTCGCTTCCCGGCCATTGTGCGGCTCCCCAAAGATGGCTGCCACTGCAGACGTGCGTGTCGGCGCAGGCGCCAGAGGGTGGGGGTCTCCCCAGTGCCGCAGTGGGGGAGGGACGGCGCGTGACGCTGCCTCCCGGCCGCAGCTGCGCCGCCCCAAAGCTGATGCGCGGTCCCCACCCCGGAGGGGCGCGGTGTGGGGGGGCTGCGGCGGGGGCGCGCAGGCGCCGAGGACGGCACTGTCGCTGCTCGTGGCAGGGTGGGCCGCAGCGGCGGGGGGCTGCGCAGCCTCCGCTGGCGCGCCTGGCTGCCACCCCCTCTCCTGTCGCAGCGGCCGTTCCGCTGCAGTCGTGGGCGGGGACGCAGGGCAGGCGTGGGCTCAGCCTCCGCCTCGCTGCGCCCCCTCCCCGGTGCCGCAGTGCGCCGAGCGAGGCCGGCGGCCAGGGGCGCGACAGCGGCCTCGTCCCTGCTGCGCCCGCCGCGGTGCAGCCCCCTGGGCCCTTGCGCTTCTGTGGCCCAGTAGCGGGGCGCGGGAGCTGGGGGCCTCGGGGCCGAGAAAGGTAAGGCCATCCTGCGTCGCCAGGGCGGCCCTCATCACTCGTGCAGGACATTTAAGTCTGTTTTCCGGTCCCTAGAAAGGCCGCCTTTTCATTTTTGTGGGTTCCCCCGAGGGTGCGCTGTGGGTTCAGCGAGCCTTTGTGCCGCTCCCTTCCTGTAGCCTCGGATCTCCACTTCCCGCATTTGGTGATGGACAGCTGCGTCACCCTCAGTCTCTGCGTGTCCCCTTATGATGCCGCCTTCACGGATGGCGTCCTTTAGTTGAGGGTCGAGGCTCGCAGGAGCCCGGAGCTGTGAACCGCTTGCTCAGAAGAACAGAACAGAGGAGAGAATCCAAGAGCGGAGAATCCGCAGGGCCGGGGTCCACCTGGGGCTCGGGGTGGGCACTTGCCCTCGATCGGATTGTAAAATTAATGCTTTTATAAGCCATTGTTTTTGAAGTTGGAGCTACTACGAAAATTTAGTAAGAAAGCATAATTAACAATGTATCTAACCCTGTATCACTACTGTGATATTTGGGGTCCATTTTTAAGGATTCTGTTATCCTTTGCAGTATTTTGATGTGCTTGCCTGTTTTTATTCCTTTTTTCATCCATGTTACCCATTATGTTTGAGTTGGAACGTAATTAAGAAACATGATACATCTAGAAGCTTGGAGAGCTTTGTTCTGGAATTTTCTTGTAGTGTGAGAAGTAGCAGGAATCCGGAAGTGTGTGGTGCTTGGGGCTTGTGCGTCTTTCCTGCTCGTGTGAAGGTGCTGCTTCAGCCATTCGCATTTTGGTGTCACTGCTGAACACGTGGCCTTTTGCAAGGTGAGCCTGCAAAACTCTGGCCCGCCATCTTGCAGCCTCCCCGAGGCCTGGAGCCCCCCTAGAAAGGCCTCTTAGCTTTCAAGGTGTCCATCCCAGCCCCGCCCAGTAAACAGATGGCCCGGCGCCAGGGCTTTGGGGGCGCGGGGAGGGGTCCGAGGCCTCCGGGACGCTTAGTCAGGGGCTCTGGCACTGCCGCAAGCTGCTGTGGGGTTGGGTTTGTTCAGTTTACTTTGTCTTATCGCGTTTCCTTGCGCTGTCCAGCAGTTCACTGCTGAAATGTTTTCCCTGTGTGGTTTAGCAAAACCTTTTTTTTCTCCTTTCTCTCTTCCTCTTTAACGTGCTGTTTAGGACAGATGGCACATTTAGGATGTCAGGCCCTCTGAGGTCATCTCTTCCTTTGACCCTGAACTCTGCTGCGTAGCTGTTTACAGGAAGAGCCTTGACCTTCACGGGGCACTCGTGCGGCCTCAGCAGGGCAGTGAGAGCCAGGTTCAGCATCCTTTCCTTAGTGTGTGTCAGGGCTTGATCCCTGGTCCTTTCTGTGCCCTGCACGTCTGTCGCCCAGAGCGAGGAGGCTTGAGTGGAGTGCACGATGGAGAGGGGTGTGAGCCCCTTCACCACGTTTAGCGAGGGGCTCGTCCTCCTGTCTTTAGTTCCTGGGTGCCGACTGGACCAGAGCTCTCTTGTTTTGCTTCGGAGGCAGCGATTTTGTTATATTTATGGGGAAATCTGCAGACTGGGGTTAACTCACACTATCTTTTTGTTTTTATTTTAAATTTTCATTCTTGAGATTTTAGTAGTTGAATTTTATTAAGTTTTTTGGAGGTATAAGGGCTATTAAATATTTGGTAGAATATTAGACAATTAGGAAAACGTGTGACCTCATCACTTAGTTTTTTGGTGTATTAGTTTAAGTGATTTTGAAACAAAATTAACATGGGTACATACAACAACTGTTTGCCTTAAATGCTTAATTTCTGAAACGTTGGTGTCTGGGTAGGGAATGCGGTTAAGGAAGGTTGTAAATGCATGTGTGTGTACGTGTTAGAATACACTTCAGTGGTTTCAGAAGAAAGCTGGTCATACGTGATTTTGCATGTAGCTTTAAAGTAGATTTATAAAATTGAATGTTTTTGGACTGTGGTTCTTTTCCCAGTTTAACTCACACCTCTTCATACTGAGAGCAACTGGTATGAAGGGTAAAAAAGCTAATTTTTGGTGGGGGGGTAATGAGGTGTTCTCTCTGAGATTACGTCATTGGTGTTCTCTGACGTAGCCAGGGTCCATGACGGTAACATAACGTTGTATTAATAGAAATATTTGTGATGCCGTATCGCGTGAGTCAGCCCATCATCCCTCTCTTGACTGACAGACGAGACAGTGTCTGGATACAGCCCACTGTGTTTTGTTTGTTTGTTGATAAGTTGTACTCAGCTCCTGTCTGCTTTTGGCCGTTGAGGTTAATACTGCGGGCACCTTCTCACTGAGGTTTGGTGTGTGTCTCACTCCAGGGGCAGGGGCGGAGCTGCTGTGGTCCACACTGGGAGGAGGTGCTGGAGGTGGCTCATTCCCCGCCCCCCACATCCTCCCTCCTCCAAGGGTGAGAAGTGGTGTGTCTTTGTTTCGCATTTCCCTGATGACTGTAGAGATACTGAGCATCTTTTTGTGCTGATGGAAATTTGTATCTTTGGAAAGTAGTCTTTTGCAGTCCTTTACCCTTTTTAAGTTGAATTTTGTCATTTTATTGAGTTGTAAGAGTTCTTTCTTTACATAGTCTTCACGTAGACTTTTGTCAGCTATGCAACTTGCAAAATTGTCCTCCCGTTTTGTTTCTTCGCTGAATGGTGTCCTTTGAAGCAAAGACTTCCCTTCACTTTCGGTCAGACCATTTTATGAATTTTTCCTTAGGTGCTTCATATATCACAGCTGAGGAACCATCTTTTAATCCAAGGTCAAAGAGATGGTCAAAGTGGAGACTTCTTTCATTTAAAAATTTGATCTGTACATATGCGATGTTTAAAATGATCTCTGTTGCTAGATTAGAACTTTACAGTATTACCAGCAGTAAAAACAGTTGGGGTTTTGGCAAGCTCTTGGCCCGCGAGACTTTGCACAGTCTCACGTGAATTTGAAAACAGCTGGGTTCAGGGAATTCGCTTTTGGGATGTGTGTTTGGGTTCTGCCTTTGAAACGTTACCCTTCGCGACTTCTGTAAATGCCTTTCTTGGCGTCCTTTCTGATCGAAGTTTTCATTTCCGTTTAATGAGTGGTCCCTGTAGTTTCTCAGGTGGGGGACCCGAGGGGCAGGCCCCACGCCCAGGCCCCCGGGCAGCCATCTCGTCAGCGGCTCTGCAGCCCGACCCGCGGGAGCTGCGCGCTCTGCTCGCGGCCTGAGCATCTTCCCGAGGAAGCAGCCGCTGCCCGGGAGTTCGCTGCCTGCGTGTTCTGTCGTTTACACGTGATGCTTCGTTCCACTGTTCGAAAAGACCCATTCGAACCCTTTTTCAAGTCTTTTTTTTTTTTATAATCAACATTTCTGTCTTTTCAGGGGTACTTAGGTGTGAGTAGTATGTCTCTATAGAAACATATCTGTGAGCACATGGATTTATACCTTTACATGTGTCTGTAAGTGGAAATATGTTATTTTATTTTTGCTTCATTTTCTGACATTTCCCCCCAGGTTTTCTGATGTTCAGGGCCTTCTAAAGGGGAAAAGATGGTTTTGGGATAGAACCCGACTATTGGAAGATACAGACCAAAATTTCATTGATTTTTCTCCAGTTTTATTGAGATATAGTTAATGTAGACCACTGTCCCTTGTTTTAATTAGATTATAAGCACTTAAAAAACTCCATCATATTACACTTGGCTTTAAGAAAATGGCCGTTTCACAAACCGATGAATTCATTCGAATCCCTCTTGGGCTTCAGGGACCGCCTACACCTGCGACGGACCACGGAGCAGCACGTGCCAGAGGTGGGCGTCCAGGTGAAGCGGAGGAGGACGGCGTCGCTGAGCAGCCACGAGTGAGTCCCGTGCTGGGGCCGGGCGGGGCGGGGCGGACCCCGCTCCCTGCGACAGCCGGCGTGCACCCCGGGGGCCGGAGCGGGGTGGACTAACGGAAGGGGCACCAACGTGCGGGAGAAGTAGCGGAAACAAGCCTGTCGCTCTAACCGGGGTGCCCTGAGTCAGCTCCGCTTCCGCCAGAGTCACGGCCGTGTGTTTCCTTTTATCCGCACCAGAGCAGGCGGGGTTTGTCTTCGTAAAATTCTGTGTCCTTCAGCATATTTACATTTAGTTACTTCTGCTTTATCACTGGTACGTTCCTGCAGTGAAAGAATGTTCAGTTATATATTCCTGCTTGCTCCGCAACACTCAGATTGTTATTTTGGGGTAGTGCGTTTATCTGGTTAAAACTTGCATGTGTACCTTTTTACCTCCTTCCTTAGGCTATATACACCTGGACGTGCACTTTCACAATGAGATTTCAGAAGGGAGACTTTAATTAAAAATATGTGAACATTTCAGTGACCTGCTGCACGTTGAGTGCACATCGAACCCTTAGCCTTTGGCCATCACCACCGGTCTTGACGTTGTCAACTGGGTACCACTGTTTTCTATTTAAAGCTGTATTATTAGGTTATTTTTCCAAATTATAAGTATTAATAATACATGAATATAGTCTCTTTCTAAAACATAACTTACAGGTAAAAGTGAGTATCTGCTTCCTTCTCCACCCCTAGAGATAACCGTCGTGTAGTTTGAGCTCTAATTTCTTTTCAGACGTTTTCCTCTGCGCGTGTATGTGCATGTGTGTACGTGTGTACGTGTGCACACGGGGTGGGCAGAGGCATTTTGCGACCTGTTCACATACACGATTTTATTGTGTAACTGTGCCTTGGAGATTTTTTCACGTCGATGAAAAATCCTCATTTTATACTTTGTAGAATGTGGGTAGTATAAGGATATAATTAACTTCCTGATGGATATTTAGGTTTTTTTTGCATTTCATAGCCGTTACAAACAATGAGGATAAGAACAGTCAACCTGAAAATTAATATTAGTATTTGTATTTTTTTCACTTCTTCAGATCTTAAAGCTTTTTTAAAAATTTTAAAAAGTGGATAGCAGTTAGTGCGTTATTTTGTCAGCTCATTTTTTATGAAAAATTACAAATTTATTTGCACATTTTCAGTTACTGGTGAGGCGGAAGGTCTCTCCGTTTTCCCTGTTCTTATTTACACTTCCAAGTTTATTTTTTCCTTTATTACATTTTCATTTTGGGAAATTACTTTCAAAAGGAATGTTTTATGAATATTATAGATAGTCCTTTATAGTAATTTGCCTGTATATAGGGTAACCTCTTATTTTCCTGCTAGTCTTTTATAACTTCAGTGTCTTTAAAAAGTGCCCCTGGAAATACGCTGAGGCGGCATCGTGGTGGAGGCGAGGTCAGTCCCTGGGGTGAGGCGCGCGCACAGCTGACTGTCGCCGGAGCCTTTCTCCTCCGCAGCCTCAGGTGGACCAGCCTCTCCCCGAAGGGTCCTGGTTAAGCCTTCCCCAGGGATTGCTTCCGTGGCCGGAACCGCTGTTGCTTTTAAAGGAGGAGGCTGTGTTCCTGGCCTCTGACCCCTGCTGCACGCAGCGTGGGTGCTGTCTGGGCAGCGCCCTGTGGGGCGGAAGGGTCTCAGGAGGCTCGTCGGTCGGGCAGGTGGTGCACTGGTGTCACCTCCCCTGCACCCGGGCGGTCATGGGAACGCGGGGCAGGCCTTTTGCTGCACCCTCAGCCCATGTGACAACCGCACGGCCGGGCTCTCCCAGGGCCAGGTGCCTCTTAGTTATCCGAGCGTCCACGTTAACGACAGCCACAGTCGCCCTTTTCCCAAACCATGGGTTCCAGGATCCAGCATCCCCGAGGGGTCGTGAGGACCAGTAAAGGGTGGCCGTCAGGATCAGTATCCCCCCCAAAACGACAAAGCAGAGGTAAATAACGTGCACGATTCGCCCTTTCACTCTCTGTTAATTTTACTTTTCGCGGTAACGCTCATTTTTCCTCTAGTCCTCTGTAACCTCAGAGTTTTAAAAATTATCGTTCCCCCCGCCCAGTCTCCCAAACGCCCTTGAGGCAGCTTAGAGGTCGTGGTTGAGGAATGGGCTGCGGGAGGGTCCTGTGCCTGGGCGAAGGGTCTGTCCAGCTCGCGGTGTCTAGTGGCGGCCTGTGTGCTGTGCAGCATCGAGCCAGACAGCACGCGGCCGGCCGCAGGTGCCATGGAAGCCCCCTGACGGACACTCGGAATTGCCGGTGGCCTCCAGCAGCCAGCTCTGCTCTTCGGGGCTGGAGTCTTCTGGACCGTTCGATGCATCCCTTCAGATACCTCCCTACGTTCATGCTTTGCAGCGTGTAGTGGAAACGCTCTGCGTCCTGCTGCTCGTTTTCTCAGGCTCGGCTTAGTCTTCAGTTGGGTTTCAGGCTAAACTCGAGGGCACTGCACTAGGCGTTCAAGAAGCAGCAAAAAATGGTGTTTCTTCCTTTGGCTAAGTCTGTCCCTGAGCTTTCTCCTGCACGGCCGTCGACGCGGGCGCGTGTTCTCACCGGCTGTGCTGTGCTCTGGTCGCAGGTGTCCACTGTACCCGAGGCGGTCCCAGCAGCAGGAGCCCGTGGTGGACTTCCAGGCGGAGCTGAGGCAGGCCTTCCTGGCCGAGACCCCGAGGGGTGGCTGAGGCCATCCTGGACGTCCAGGTAGCCGCTTCCGAGTGCACAACAGGTTAGAGCCGGCGCCGTGCTGAGCCAGGGGCGGAGAACCCGTCACAGAGTAGGGGTCTGCAGGCCGCTTAACTTAATCATTTGGGAAACGTTACTGGGATCACTTTTTTCCCTTAAAAGCGTCACAGGATAAGCACATCGCAGGAAGTTGAGAGAAGTGAACGCAGGACCGAGTGCTTTTCACTGGCGCGTTTGTCACGTTCCTGTATCAGTCTCATTTCGTCGCAGTGCAGTGTAGGGGGCTCTTTCCATGTTTGATTTCTGTTGCTTTTCAACCTAACGTTCTATGAAAAATAAACTTCATTCTCAGTGGTGCTGAATATTCTGCTAATGAATGTTTTATAATTCCCTTTTGTGAGAGACTTCGTTTTTTCTGCTGGGAATTTGAATAAAGCATCAGCGAATTGCTTTGCATAAAACAGGATCCTTTCATGCAGATGTGCAAATAAATTGAATCAAGGAATATGAACCTAAGATACATTTTCTAAATTGTATTACAAAGTAGTATTAATCAGCCTTCATTACCTTGAAAAAACAGAGTGCCAGGGACATACACTTTGACTTGCATTGATTATTTTAATTATATATCATCTGTTCTTACCGAGTTATAAATACACATCACATTCATTAGCAAATAAGAAGCTAAATATTTTCCCATGCTTATTTACTAATTATTTATTTCTTTTTTGTTTTGTCTTTTTCTCACTTTTTTGTTTTCATTAATGTATTTGAATCAGCTGACAATGTAATAAAGTTATTATCCATGATTTTTCAATGTGACGTAGATTTATTTGCAGTCTGTGTTTTTATGTTGATTGCTTACATTTTTAGGGGGAAAGAAAGCTATTCAGAATTTGATTTGACTTGCTACTTTGTTTTTCCTTTGTGACTTTTTTTAATTTTAAGATTGCATGACCTCAATCCCAAGGGTTTCGTATATACCTTTTAGAAACCAAGAGAAGGGGATTTATAGGTGAGTTTTCTTCTAGACTTTCTTTCTGTTTGAAATATTACCCATCAACTGAAACTCAGTAGGCCCGTTTAGTTTAGGTCCACCATTTTGAGTTTCGAAGCAAAGGTGAACATTTGAGACAAATCCTCCCTGCCTGATTCTTTACCCAGCATTCCTCAGTGATTGTGAGAGGACTTGAATTCAGTGACGTCTGATCAGGGCCCCATTCCCAGAAGAAGGTCTCTTAAACGAGTAAGCCTGCACAGTTGGCGCTTTAACAGGAATTTTTGGCTCCTCAGTGCAGTTCCCACGCTCTCGAAAGTTCCTAAGTATAATATTTAAGCCACACATTGTAGTCTGCAAGAAAGGCCATCTGATTTTCCGATAGTAGGATTTTCTAGTCTCCAGGGCGAGTTTATCTAAATAGCACGAGTCACCAGCATCGTCTCAGAGCAGACGTGGCAAGGGGCCAGACCCGCTGGCTGCCGGCAGCTTCGTCCATAGAGTTTTATGGGCACAGCCGTGTCTGTGTGTCTGCACGAGGTCTGTGGCTGTAATGGCCCCGTGACGGCGGGTCGAGCAGCAGCGGTGACGGCGTGGCAGGCACAGGCTAAAATAGTTTCTTTGAGGAGGAGG
>NW_024354501.1:947749-960682 GCF_902729225.1 Pteropus medius | reverse complement strand
GTAATTGCCGGGGAAAGTGGGAAAGTCAGTCCAAGGCTTGCCGTGCCCGTGCTTCAACCGCGGCACGGGGTTAAATTTTATTTTGCCCGTTTGCTTTCGTTCTGAGAACGTGGGTGGTCGGACTCTTTCGAGCTAATTTATTTCCTGTTGATTCACTTAAACGCGTGCCAGTCACGTTCCTCATCTTAGCACGTAGTCCTCGCGATTATGTATCACGAACAAAGGGTCGTCCACACGTGATTTCCTTTTCTCATGGGCTGGGTGTTTTTCCTAGTTTGCGCTGCTGCTGATATTCTAACATTTAAAGATGCATTTGGTACCTCGAGTTAGGGTCAGGGTCCAGCTGTGGGCTGTAGGGCGTAAATGCCGTATGACTCACGCGTCGCGTGGCAATGCTGTCTGACAGCGTCGTGGGCAGCGTGGAGTTCATCAGGAGTTACTGGGGGTCAGTTCCTCTGTGCACCCCCTGTGGTGTCTTTATAATGATTATTTTTGACAAATAGGCCTGAAAAGTTTCTGTAGTTTCAAATGGCATTATTTGTGGATGAATATTTTCCATTTATGTTTTCTCTCCTGTTACTCGTTAAACTTTTTTGCACATTTTTTGTCGAAGGGCCTGTTACCTTACTGGCTTTGAGCACTAATGAGTTCATTGTCCCTTGGCATCTCCTCTGGTGTGTGTGACTGAGCCAAGTCTGACCACGTGACGTTTTGACTTAAATTTTCATGCAGCCTAATCATTTCAAAGTCCACACTTTCCAAAAGCTCGAGAACATCTGTGAGGGCTCCCAGGGTGTTTGAGTGAGGGGCGCGGGGTCAGTCGGGAGCCGTGCGCCCTGCGATGCGACAGCATCTACCGTGACAGCGAATGCGTCGAGTGCAGCCATGTGCTTCTCCACGACGCATTTGGCTCTCCTTTGCCGTGGAGAAAGTTGGTCATTCTACAAAGCGTTACCTTCTTCTTCCTGGCGAGGGTTTCGTGACTGTGGTGTGTTAGGTTTAGGGATGAGAGATACCTGTTTAGATTTTTGGCCCGTCTCATCGAGGAGAGTCTGTTTTACCCGCCCTGAGCTGAGTAGCGAGCCTCGGCTCCGTTTACGTGGGTTACTATGTGCGTGACCGTCCACGTCCACGTCCACGTCCTCCAGGTCTCCAGTCCACGACTCCTGTCCCGGACGCGTGTTTGTGCCTGATCAGTGGGCAGCGGCTGCAGATGGGGTGGGAGGGGTTTGCAGCTCAGGTTGGATGGTGGCCGACAGGCCTCCGAGCGGCCTCCCCTCTCTGCTCCATCGTACAAAGAAGCCTCGTTTCAGCTTGTCGTGCCCTGTGGCTCAGCCCCGCGGACCGGGGCTGGTGGTGGGTGTTCACTGACAGGCCAGGTGGGGGGCCCTGCCCGCAGCCTCGGGGCATCGGAAGGTGAAAGCCTTGCCCGCAAACCGCCCCCTCAAATGCACACTTGGTGCAGGTCCCCATGAAATCGGTCCTTCCCCGAGAAGCCTCGTGGTTGCCCTTTTTCCTTTAAATCTAGAAAAGCCGCATCTGGCGCTGTCTTCTGGTCATCGCGGTCCTGTGGCTCATTGTCTGGCGCGCGTCTCTGTCATCTGCTGGGGGCGCGTGCTCCAGAGGTGGCGTCTTGTCGGAAGGTTGGCTGTTTCGTTTTATTTTTTTGCACCTTTGGCAACATAAAAAAGTGATGTGACAACCTTTGTACGTTATCTCAAGGTCCTGACCTTTTTTTACTTTATAGAAAGTTTTATTGATGTATAGTTTACATACCATAAAATTCACCGGAGTATGTCCGTTTTTTCATAAATTTAGAAAATTTTGCCACTGACACAAGGGACTTTTAGAACATTCCATTATCCACGTGAGATCCCTGTGCCGTTTGCACACGGATCCACCCCCTAGTTCAGGCCACCGCTAAGTTTACTTCGCCAGCACAGGCCGATGGAGACCCTGAACCTTAGTAGAGAGAATGATACAAACGTCAGAATTGCAGAGGATTCACACACACACACCAAGCATTCCCGGACTCGGGCTCTGCTTGCAGAGAAGCCTGTCAGGAGTCAGAGCATCTGCGTCACGGGCCTCACGTCTGCTCGTGTGATGTGAGTTTGGGTCATAAACTGCACTCGCGGGGCGAGTGTTCCATCTGGCGTTCTGAATAGATCTTTCCACAATCCGTTTCATGTAACACGTTAACTCACGTACGGATGTGGGATGCCGGACACGGCGACATCCCTGCCGTCACCTTTGTCTCCTTGGGGACACGTCGGGCAGACGGGAGAGGAGGCAAGTGTATGGGCGTGAGGTTCAGTGTGAGTGTGGGTTGGGCGGCCACCGTGTCGAGGGGACAGTGATTTCTCAGGCGTCCTGCACAGAGCACGCTGCCAGTTTGCACGTGAGGAACGAAGGTCGGAGATACTTTGCGGAGTTTGTTAAACAATCCGACAGCCTCCAGGTTGTCACGAACACGTCCTTACTGGACATCGAGTTCGGGTGGAGACAGGGAAACCGCCATCTGCGTGAGCGCACTTCCCGGGGCGTTTCTCTGACGCCCCGTGGTGTCCGGATCCACGTCAGTTCCACGTGGAAAAAGTTCCCAAACGTTCTTTTATCACTTGGCGTTGCCGTAAATGATTTCGTTTTCCTGTCTCGAAAGAGATGAGCCAGTGTTTAGTGAACCAGTTTACTTTGCCGTTTGCAAATTTGCTCTTAAACAGTGGCGAACAGCCTTATTGGAAACGTTTGCAGCGTTAAAAGTATAATTACGTCAGACTGCGTTTACGATACTGGGCTGCTTTTATGCGTAAGGCCGAATTCTCAGTCAAAAGTAATGCAGTTGGGATGGGTTTTATTCTTTAATTGCCGGTTTGCCAGTTTGGGTTAGATTTGTTCGCCATACTTAATAGAAGCACGTTGCAGGTGCGTCGGGGAGTTGATAGCACGGTTATAAAGTGCGCTGCCCGCATGTCCGTGTGAGCATCCAGTAGTCGCGTGTCCCCCTCCAGCACGGGACGTGTCCAGCAGGGACGTGGCGACACGTGCGGCTCTTGGCGAGGAGAAGGTGCCTCGCGTCATCTTGAGGGGCACCGGGTCGCAGGAGAGGGTCACTGACGCTCTTGGTTCCGCCGAGAGGCCAGAGTTCGAGCTGACTCGGGGTCCATTCAGACAGGGAAACGTAGGTTTGTCAAAATGCCGAGGTCGAGGGCAGAGGACGCCCCCTAAGTGCGGACGGGAAGATGTGCGTGTGGGAATGGACAGTGTACGTCCCCGTGGAGTGAGATTCGGGAGTGGACGGGATGGGTCTGAGGTCAGAGGACAGGGGCATGGTGTGCCGAGCTCGCACGGTGGCAGACGGGTACCAGAATTAGCGGGGCAAGCACGTGCTAGGGGACGGACGCGGGGGGGCCCTGCGTGACGCGGATGGGGCAAGGGCTGGAGGTCAGGGAGAGGCCATGCGTGCGGTGACAGCTCCGTCCTGCTTCCCCGCAGGCCCCGTGCTCTGCCGCCGCTGCCCGGCTGGCGTTGTCTGTGGCAGGACCTGTGCCGTCCCTGGTCTGTAGCCCTCCCTCAGGTCGGCGGTCCCGAGCTTCACCGCGGACGTCGGATCCGGTGGGCCTGCAATCATGGTAAGACGGGGCGGCAGGCCGCCAGTGGGGTGACGCGCCAGTGTGTACAGTGCTTCGGGTCGTTGGTGTCATTGAACGGGCGCACAGCGGGGGCAGGTGTGTCTGCAGAACCGGAGGGGCCCACCGCGGAGTCGGCACAGGGGCGAGTTCGGCCACGTTTTTGGTGGTCTGGGTGGAGGGACTCCACGGGGCGGACCCGAGGTCGGGCTGCATAGACCTGGAGTCCAGTGTGAAGCCGGTCGCTTTGGGGCTTTCGGGCTTCATTAGGGAAGGAAAGCAGTCCCTACAGAGACGTGGCGTCCCCTGCGTGCTCCGTTCAGTTGGGGGCATGGTAACCTAGAACATGGATTCTCAGCGGCAGGGGGCCCAGGGGCGGGAACAGCCCTTGAGAAGTGGGAGGAGCCCTCGATCTTAGTGACTTGTCTCCAGGGGCCACAGTGTGGAGCCACACGGAGCACGTGCGCATGCCAAGGTATCGGGAGTGGGTGATCGGGATAAAAGTCTTAAGCAGTTGCCTCAGTGGGACAAAAAGGAATAGAATTGGTGAAAACAGGTCGAGGCCCTGAATGAAATGGAGTGCGGGGTGCACGAGCTGGGACAGGCCTCGGGGACCTCACACGGCCTGTGGTGCTTGTGCTGGGGAAAGTGCAGGCCAGGCCCTCTGCAGGAGGGAGGGGTTGGGGGCGGGAGCTGGGAAGGAGGGGAAGGTGCCGGAAGGGAACCGGGATGGCGGGCATCTGCTGGGAGTTCGGGGAGAGGGGGTTTCCAGGTGATCCAGCATCCTGAGGAAGATCAGAGGAATGTTGGCAGGGAAGTGGGGGGAGCCTGTCTGTAGATTGGGCGTGGTAGTGGCGGTGGGGGTCCTGGTTCGATCAATCAGCATCCCGAGGAGGCTCGAGGACCGGAGGGAGGTGGGGGAGCCCGGGTCTGATGGCGGGTGGAGGGTCGGTCCTCAGCAAAGCGTCTGGAGGAGGCTCAGGAAATGCCATGGGAGGTCGGGCGGGCGGCCAGGTTTGGAGGTTCGTGGTTCAGGGCTAGGTGGACCAGGTTTGGAGTTCAGGGGCCAGATTTGGGGTTCGGGGCCCAGGGGGCTGGCTGGGGCTTAGCAGGTTGGGGGCCGGGTTTGGGGCTCTTGGCCTGGGGCCTTGTGGGGCTGGCTTTGGGGGTTCAAGTGGGCCAGGTTTTGGGGTTCGGGGCTCAGGTGGGCAGGGTTCGGGCTTGGGCGGCAGGGTTTGGGGGTTCAAGCAGGCTGGTCGCTTTGGGGTTTGGGGCTCGGGCAGGCCAGTTTTGGGGTTCAGGTGGGCTGGGTTTGGGGTTCGGGGCCCAGGTGGCCCTCAGAGCGCTCACCAGCCCCGCCCCCCGCAGACGGTGGGCAAGAGCAGCAAGATGCTGCAGCACATCGACTACCGCATGCGCTGCATCCTGCAGGACGGCCGCATCTTCATCGGCACCTTCAAGGCCTTCGACAAGCACATGAACTTGATCCTCTGCGACTGCGACGAGTTCCGGAAGATCAAGTACGTGCGTGGGGGGTGGGGCGGGGGCGCATGGGAGCGGGGGCGGCAGGGCCGGCCTGCCCTTTCCCGGTGCCGCCGCTGGCCCAGGTCAGTGTCCCGGCCGGTCCCTGTGCCCACACTGCAGTGAATTGCTAGCTGGGAGTTAAACTGCCCCATGGCCGGTGTGTCGTGGTCATCGTGCAGGTGGACGGGTGCTGGTGGGTTGCACGCGGCTGGCCCCGGCGAGGTGTGGGGCTGTCCAGCCTCTGGTCCGGGTCGTCTCACTGTCGACCCGGTATCTCTCCAGCCCGCTCTGCTGGTCACCCACGTCTCAGGAACCGCCTCCCTCCTGCGCCTTGCCCAGGGGGCCCCCCCTGCGTGCCTGGCTGGGGCGCGTCCTCCCGCCGGGCAGTGCGGGACAGGGCAGGAGGGATGCAGGACTTGGTGGCCCTCATGTCGCCTCACCTGCCAGGGCGAATTTCACCCCTGGCATCTGGGTCGGTGCTCGCCACGTCTCTGGTCTTTCGAGACGACTTAACTTCAGGCGTTTCCTGGGGGCGGAACTTGCAAGGCGTCACCCTAGGCCTTGGCTCCATGTCTCGTCCCCACAGCCGGTGGTACGTGCTCTGCCCCCTTCACTTAGCTTTTTTAAAGTGGGGGGAAAGGCTGACGCCCAGCTTTGCCTGCTCTAGTCACGTTTGAGCAGAGTTCACAGCACGGACCCTCTCCTTCCTTCGTATTTATTCTGAAATTCCTTCCTGCACCCGTGGCATCTGCAGAAATTCAGTGTTGTTTGTTTAGATATCACAGTAAAAACAACCTGTCCTGTTGTTAGACACTAAAGGCGTTTGACCTCAGCTTTCGGCGTGTTCTAAATTTCTTTCTTTACTCTTCTCACGAAGTTCCGGGGTGAATCTCCGTCAGTAACGTTTTAAGTTGTAACAGTGGTTATTTTCTAATAGTGCTTTCGGCTGTTTATGGAATAACATCGTGTCCATTGCTTTTCACCTGTGTTACATGTCATAACCTCGTGCATGCGTGACGTTTGCTGCTGGCATAAAGAAACTGCAGTGACGGTTTTCGTTTCGTATTTTTAAATTCTCCGTGGTCGCGGAGTGGGTGGTCAGGCCGGAAGCACAGGCGTGTGAGTCAGAACCATTTTTCCCTCACCATTTGGTGTCCGTTATTTCCTCCTACTGTTCTCATCCCTTGTTCAGTTGTCTGTCATCAAGATTTACTCACTTAAAAATAATTTAAAAAGTTTCACTTCCCATCGTAACGTGAAAGCTGAGTTTTCGGTTTTCCTGTCTTAAAAGTCTTAACGGTGTCATTTGCATCTGTCGTTCACGAAGGATTTAGTTTTGCTCGTTTCACACGATGGGACGTTCTGGGCGATTGTTTTGATGGGGAAAGAGCTTTGGGATTCACCGCACATACCGACAGAGTCCTGTGTGTGTCACAGCTGAGCACGGAGCTCTCGGCATCAGCTGTCGTTCAATGTATACTTAACGATCCGTGAATGTTTTCGTGAGCGAGTGACCCCCAACTTCTTCGACTAAAACTTACCTCCGATTTTCAGGCCAAAGAACGCGAAGCAGCCGGAGCGTGAAGAGAAGCGGGTTTTGGGTCTGGTGCTGCTCCGAGGGGAGAACCTGGTCTCCATGACGGTGGAGGGGCCGCCCCCCAAAGACGTAGGCGACCCAGGGCGGGGCGGGTGCTGATGGGGACTCGGGGCCCGGCGCGTCGGCCGAGTCGGGCTGGGGGCACAGCTCCGTTTGCCTTTGCCGAGCGAGACGGGCCAGCCCCTGCTGTCGGCTCCTGCGTGCCCGGGCCTGGGGGCGACGGGCGGCCCCTGTGCCGGACACTCCTCTACGGGCAGCGGTGGCTGCGCCACGTGCCCCTGGCTGGGCCGGGACGTGCGTGGGCGCAGTTGGCCACTGTGATGCCTCCTGGGGTGCTCCCTGTTTCCCTTGGACACAGAAGCGACAGGCGGTGTGGGAAGCAGTGGGAGGGGCCGTCCATGGGCGTGGTCTGAGTGATTGACAGCTCAGGTGAGTCGCTCGATGCCAAGCTGCGCTGTGGTTTGTTCGTTTCAGACCGGCATCGCCCGTGTGCCCCTCGCCGGAGCTGCAGGAGGCCCTGGGGTTGGCAGGGCTGCGGGCCGAGGAGTGCCAGCCGGCGTCCCCATTCCCCAGGCTCCTGCTGGATTAGCAGGGCCCGTCCGAGGGGTTGGGGGACCGTCCCAGCAGGTGAGGGAGCACGGGCAGGCTTCGTGTTGCTGGGAGGAGGCGCCTGGAGCCCAGGCTGAGGAGGTTTAGGAGGCTGTGCGCGCTACCCACCCGCGTAAGGGTCACGCGCTGTAGTGGGTACTAGGGACAGACACGCGTGGGGCACAGTATGGAGTGTGGCCGCCTCGGTGCTGGCGAGCACGCAGAAACGTGAGTGGAGGACGTGCAGCCAGGCTCGTTGGGACGTGGAGGGACGCGGGGCGTGAGGGACGCTGTGCTCCTGTGCCGCTGTCCTGCACGGTGACGGAGCTGGAGGGACGCGGAGCGTGGGGGACACTGTGCTCCTGTGCCGCTGTCCTGCACGGTGACGGAGCCGGACAGAGCCGCTGCGTTGCTTTGCACTCAGTGGCCGCGATCTGCCCCACCGTTGGCTGTGCGTCTGTGTCGCGGGAGGCTGCCCGTCCCTTCACTGTCCCTCTGACCACACCCCCCCAGGTGATGACCCCACAGGGTCGAGGCACTGTGGCAGCCGCGGCCGTCGCCGCTACCGCCAGCATTGCCGGAGCCCCAACGCAGTACCCGCCAGGTCGGGGGACGCCCCCCACGCCTGTGGGCCGAGCCACCCCACCGCCAGGTGAGGAGCCGATGGGCCAGACGTGGAGGGATCGGGTGCTGAGGTGGCCGAGGGTCTGCACGGAGAGGGTGCCGAGCGGAGGCCAGCGAGGGGTGCGCCCGGGGCTTGGCACACGGCTCCCGCCGGAGGCCTCGGGCCGTCTTGAGTTGGGGGTGGCTGGCACGGTGACAGTCAGGGAGCCGTGTGCACCTCTGCCCGGTGTCGGGGCCACCTCTCCCAGTGTCACCTGGGGTTCGGTTCTGTCGTCGTGGCCGAGCCGTGTCGGAGCTCGTCCTGTCCGCCATTTCCCTGCCTAGGCATCATGGCTCCTCCCCCTGGCATGAGGCCACCCATGGGCCCACCAATCGGCCTTCCCCCGGCCCGTGGCACACCGATAGGCATGCCCCCCCCAGGCATGAGACCCCCGCCACCAGGAATCAGAGGTGAGTGGGGACGCGTGGGAGCCGCGGCGCCCGCCAGGTCCCTGGCCGGTTGCGTGTCCTCACGGCCTCATGGGGGTCCCGCTTCCTCTCTTCCAGGCCCGCCTCCCCCGGGAATGCGCCCCCCGAGGCCCTAGGACGCTGTCGGTCCTCGGTCACCCCCGCAGTGCGTCTCGTGAAACCGTGTAGAGTGTTCGTGAGCCTTTGTTTCCTCTGCCGCCTCCGTGTTCGCCAATAAACGCATAAGCATGTCCACTGCGAGGCGCTGTTGTACGTTCTTTGGCCCGTCGTGTCCCTTGAGACCGGCGTGACGGGCTGTCCTCGAGCTTGTCCCGGGCGAGGAGGCCCTGTTACGCCACGCGTGTGGACAGGCTGCTCTGTAACCCGCAGGGCGGAACGGTGTGTGGCCTGTGTCGGCGCCTCGACTCGGCTAATGACCGTCACACGCGGGGACACTCCTGACCCAGGGGTTAGGCAGTCGGGGGGAAGTCGGGGTGGGACGAAGGCCCTTGTGAGTGAGGCCACCGCAGGAGGAGGCGGTGGCCAGAGCGTGTGGGCCCGGAGCGGCTGCCCCTCCCTGGCCGTGGGCCCCGGGTCGTCGGGCCTCGCAGCGGCGTCCGAGGACACCGCCCCTGAGCGACACCGCCCCCCACCCGCGAGTAAGTACTTAGGGACTTGAAACGACCGGCGGGGCCCAGGCACTGGGCACTGGAAGAGCTCACGTTTGACGGGAGTCACGTCGCTTCTCACACCCTGAGACGCGCTAGACACACACAGCACAAGGTACGGCTCTGTCCAGCGGCTTCGCTTAGCGCCGCAGCAACGGAGACTCCACGGCCTCTTCCCGGGAGAGGTAGGGGCGCCCCCGCCTCGGGCTTCTGCCGGGGCCGGTCACGTGGCCCCGAATTACCCGGAAGCGGGGGAGCGAGGGGGCTGAGGGTCCACGCTTGAGGCCCCGGCGCGGCAGTGAGGGACACTGGCTGCCGTGAGCCTGGGGAGCCCAGGCTCCCGCTGCACCCCTCAGTCACGGGCCGGGGGACTGACCGTGTTCTCTCTCTCTTGATTTGTCCAGCGCAGGTTGTGCGTGTGGCACCTTTTCCATCTTTTAGATCGTGGCCTTTCAGGTCATGGTCTCCTAAGGGACAGAGGCCTTCAGAGTGACCACAGCTGCTTTCGCCAAATTTACAGTGTCTCACGGAGAAGTTTCCGGAACCGATGGTGACCGTCAGGTGAGGAACAGTTGCCGGGCCGTCCTTGATTGGGAAGTTAGGTGACGTCGACTGTGGGAGAGACCACAGGTCATTTGGCTCTAAGACTCGGGCAGTAAGTAGCCTCGTGCTCTGCAGTGGGGTCTGTGGGCCGGTGTCGCCTCATCTGAGGTCCGGGTTTGCTGGCCTGGGCGGCCCACAGACCTCGGCACGTGTGGCCGTGTGGCACATTTGAAGGGACCGGTCCTGGTGCTGCTGCTGTGAGGCGGGCATCACCGTAGGGCGAGCTGGGCCCTTTGTGCTGGGGGAGGGTCTTGCCTTCCATTACAGAAAGCCCGCAAGATCTGTGACAGCGCAGCAAAGCGGGGTCCGGCTGTGTGTCCGGGACGCGGAGGGCGCCTCGGCGGGCGGGGGTGAGTGCCCAGAGCCAGGCCCCGGCCGCTGGCATCTGCTGTGGTTCAACGATGCTGTTCTGTTCCAGTAACTCTGACCCGAGCTTTGCGAGTCCTCCTCGTCCGTGGAGCAGATGCTGGGAGACAGCGTGGTACACGCGGGCGGGCGTGAGGTCGCTGTGCGCGCCATCTGCCCGGGGTCACGAGGCCAGGCCTCTGCATTGTCACCCCGGGGACACGTGCCAGCGTGGCAGGGTGGCTTTTCTTGTTTCAGGCATAAGGCACACCGGTTGGACGTGTGCCTGGTGTATAAGCCGATCCCCTCCCTGGCCATCATGCTCCTGCTCACCGCTTCCCCTGGGCCGGGCTCCCCCTCCCCGTGACCACCGCTGGACCTCAGATTTCATTCCTTAGCCCGTCCCCCCAGCACGCCAGCTTTAAACACGCGTGGCAGTAAGTTCTCGGCGTCTCTCAGAATCTTTCGTACGTTCCTGCACTGAAATGAGCGTGCGTTTCACCAACGCCCCGTGGGCCACCACTTCCTGTCAGCTGTGACCCCGACAGTGACAGCTTGCAGCTCGCACGACAGTTTCAGGTGGCATTCTGGGCTCTGGCACTTACGCTCTGTGTTGTACATAACAGGGAAACGGACTTGTGTAGAAGCACGTCAGAAGAGACGCAGGCCTGGCCTCCGTAAACCCGCGGGTGCTTAATCACACGACTACGCCACGTGTTCAAAGTCCTCTCTTTTTTCCCAGCTTTGTAGATCTGTAGTCGGTAAAGAATATAATTTTAAGATGTGCGCTGTGACTCCACACATGCGTATTGTGCGAAGGCCCCGCATCTGTCTCCTTGCTCAGTGGCGAGATCGTTTACAGTGTACCACCTCAGCCAAGGTCAAGTGCAGTGACCCCTGGACAGTGTGGCCTTGACCTGCGTAGGGGTTTCCCAGTGACCATGGCCGGCCCTCCACACCCCGCTGTCCTCAGGTTGGAGGTGGAGAGTCCATCCATGGCTGGGTACAGGCCATGCGGGTCGTAGCCGTTTGACGTCAGGGGCTTGAGCACCGCAGGTGGCATCCGGGGGGGCCCAGACCCCCGTGTGTACTGAGGGATGGGCACAGTCTAGGTTTGGGGAAGTCGAAGGCAGACATGGACTTTGGACTGCGTGGCCTCCTTCCCGCACTGTTCAGGGGTCCGCCGTGTGCAGCACAGAAGTGGCCACAGTCGCCGTGCTGTCCCCTGTGAGTGACACCTCTCCTGTGTCCCCCAGCCCTGAGCCCCTGGCAGCCTCTGCTCTGCGCTCTGTGAGTTCACCTTTTTTGGTCCGCACATGAGATCAGAAGGCTTATACTTTGGTAAAAAAAACAGATGTTTTACTTCTTGGAGGTCTCGTTGTAAGTTGTACAAGTAATTTAGAGAATTACACGATGACAGTTACTGGTTTCCATAATCCTGTCTTAAAGACCAGGAAAGAACACGTCGCGCTTAAGTAAAGCCTTCTTTTCAACAACCAGTCAGTGCGCTCTGCTGTTCTCTGTGTTCTCAAACGCATTTCGCGGCGGCTGCATGTTGCGTGTCCCGGCCGCCTTGGGCCCGATTGCACGTGAACAGTGCGGAACTCAAGTGCATTAAGTAACTAGGCCGTCTTGTCATCAGTGTGTTCCTTGTGGCCGTGTCGTGCTACAGCGGTCTCGGTCTTAACACCGAGTCTTTTCGCTCACCCAGGTGACGACCGAAGGAAGCGGGAATTTGTCACTGGACCTCCTGTTCCGTCCGTGTGGTGGCGCCCGGCAGTGTCGCGGCCGAAGGTCGTCGTAACTGCGTGTAGGACAGAAACGCAGAGCGCTCCAGGTAAAATGACCTAGGAGAAAAGTGAGCGTGCACCGCCGAGGCCTGGGCCAGGTTCATGATGACGTGGGACCTTGTCTGAGCGTAATGATTTCAAACTTTGAGCTTGACATGACACTGAAATCCGGTCAGGGCGCCTCGCTAGACGCTCCCGAGAGAGCTGTCCTCAGCAGGACGTGTCGGCTCGGTGTGCGAGAGCCGAGCACGGGCAGCGGCACGTGTCCTGTGCCCCTGCCAGCTCCTCAGACGTCCGCTGGTAAAATTTCCAGACATTCTGAGCTAATTCGTTTTTATTCTGTACATGTGTCCGTTGGTGAAAGCGAACGCAGAAGCTTATTCTCGGAGCCCCGAAGGCGCGGCGTATGGGGACCGACACCAGGACGTGCACGGGGGAGACCCCAGCTTCGGGTCGGCGGCGGCGTCCGGGGCGAGGGGTCCCGTGAGAGCGGTGACTGTGGTAAGTGCCTCCCCTGGGGCCGCCGGCCCTGGACGGCAGTTTCCTCCATGATCCTGTTTCTCTTCGGTGGCCTGCGGGTGACCCGTGGGTATAGAGCCTGTCACATGAGCTGTATCACAGGGATACTGTGACAGTATCGCTGATTTTGGAAGGTCAGAGTCCAGTTTTCAGACACTTTCCGGTAACTCGCGGTGGAATGTCTGTGCTGGGCTCTAGGCCAGCCTGACGCCTGACTGTCTGTGCTCGTGGTGGTCGGGTAGCTCCTGGCAGAGGCCACACTCTTCCCTGTCGACCAGGACATGCTATAGTGAAGCTGGCTCTGTTCCTTGTCGCTAAGGTCACAGTGTTATTGCAGGGGACACATTTCAGTGCTTCGGGGTCGGAAAGTGGAGACAGAAAAATTGCTGTTTGCAGTCATGGGGCGAGAGGCCCTGTCCCCAGTGAGTGACCACGCCCCGGAGACGCTCGGTGGGATCCAGCGCCACCGTGTGTGTTCCGGATGCAAACACTGACAGGCAGCTTCGGGCGTTGATGCAGCGTAGGCCTGTCCCCAGTGAGCAGGCTGGGCTGTAGGTCACGCCTGTCCCCAGTCAGCAAGCAGTAGGTGACGCCTGTCC
>NW_024354501.1:926959-947738 GCF_902729225.1 Pteropus medius | reverse complement strand
TCAGCGGGCAGTAGGTGACGCCTGTCCCCAGTCAGCGGGCAGCAGGTGACGCCTGTCCCCAGTCAGCGGGCAGTAGGTGACGCCTGTCCCCAGTCAGTGGGCAGCGGGCTGTCCCTGGGGGTGGCTCCAGGTTCTGCTTCATGCAGATTCTCAAACGGTGGACAGACCTTGAGCGCTGGCCGCCCCGTGCTGCTGGGAGGTGTGCCAGCTCGCCCGGTGGCCTGGTGGCCGGGAGGTCGGCCAGGAGGTTGGCCGGGGACAGCAGTTTCGGCATCACCACAGTGGGGCCCTGCGCCCCGTGCTGCCCACACCCAGCTGCCCACCCAGGGGAGGCCCTGACAAGGGACAGAAGTGGTCGGAGGCTGCGGGCACGTCCTCCCTCTGGCGAGCAGGACCAATGGTAAACGGCGGGCAAGGCGGCCAGGACTCGGGAGGCCTCAGCTCGCCGGACGTCGGACGACAGCGCGACCCGGAATGGCGGGGATGTGCCGCCCGGGCTCTGGGCTCCCCGTGCACCCGTCACGGGCGCAGACCCCGTGTGCGATGGTTCGTGCCGCGGTAGCAAAATAGAGTCAGAGACGCAGTTGCCGGCACAGGCGCTTCCTGTCCGTCAGGTGACTCACTTCCAGAAAGGAGCTTTGTGCTCTCATCTTTCCATGGTCACATCGGGACCGTGTCACCATCCTCCCCTGGCCCTCGGTCTCCGGGCGTCGGAACGCAGCTGGGGCTGTCACGGCCCCGCAGACGGTGGCGCCCGGGGCCCGTTGCTGAGCTCCATGTGGTGCCTGTTCGGCCGCCTTGGCCCCTCCGCGTGGATTCGGTCACATCACTGTCTTATGCTCAGCCCTGGGGTGCTCTGTGGAATCTGCGGCCTGAACTCGGGTCGCGAGGGGTCGCCGGGGGAACAGCGGGCGTGGGTGCCGTCTGTGGTGGTCTCTGTCGGAGACAGGCTTGGGGTGCGTCAGCGTTCGGTTCGTTGGCTGATTTGCTCGGGGAGTGGATTCTCCGGTTCGGTGACAACATCGCCGCCGGCTGTGTGTGACACAGAGGTGGCGTTCCTTCTCCCGAGCCGGGGCTGTCCCGTCTGCATGCGCTGGCCTCCCAGGCGACCCGTCGCTGGGAAGGACCCTGGCTGGGCTTATGATGAGCTGCTTCCTGAGCACGATGAAGGTGGCACGTGAGTGCTCTGAAGTCCGGCCAGGGTGTCAGTCCGGGGACTCGGGGCCCGTCCTCCGAGCTCTGCCGCCCCCTGCGTGTGCCCGCTGCCGTCTCCCTTTGTCCTCCTCACCGTGCACGTCCGGTGACAGCTTCAGGGGACTTGGATCCGCTGTGTTTTTCCCCGTTGCTAGGATCCCTCAGCTCCCGCTCTGTGCCACGGTTCACTGAGACCGTGTCCCGATTTCTGTGGCTCGGCTCCCGTGACCCCACGCGTGAGGACCGCCGTCTGCTGGAGATGCCGCTTCGGCGTGAGACGAGACCGCACGGGCATTTTTCGCGTGCACTGTGCTCTCGTGTTTCTTAGTTGCCTCTCTTCTGTGCGTCGGCAAGACACAGCTGGAGACTTCGGAGTGTTCACACCGATTCGAGGGGGCGAGATTGGCCGTTCGCAGTTGGGGACGCTGAGCCTTCGGGAACCGGTTTGCTGAATGCCACGCGTTTTTGATCGAGTTTTTCATCTCACGTCGTACTTCAGTATCTGTGTACCTGTACGGGTGACAGATCTTTAGCTGTCTGTGCTGAACGGCCCGTGACCAGGTGCATGTGCTTTGCTCGTAAGCTGTCGTGAGGGTGTCGAATAGTAATCAGATAGCGATTTGGAAAAAACATAAATGAAAAAGTTTCCACGGACAGCAGAACACAGCAAGGCCTCGTTCCTGAAGCCGTCCGCGTTTGTCGGGGTGTGTGCACACGTGCGTGCGCGTGAATGAGGTGGGTGTCTGTGCAGTGTCAGTGACAAGCATCCATGAGATGCAGCTGGGCCTGGATGAGGGAACAGTGTCCCTGAGGCGTGCGGACGGTGTCTCCCCCGTTCTGCCAGAAGCGGGTGAGCTCGGGCCTCGTGGTTGGGTCAGTTTGTCAGTGTGCCGAGCCAGTCGAGGTCGCCAGCGCCGTCCTACTGGCAGAATCACGTGAGAACAGAGAGGGATAAGTTCGGATCCGCTGAGGGTGGCGGTGACCGGGGTCCTCCCCCGTGGCCGTGCGGTGCAGCCGAGGACGGTCGCTCACCCCTGGGAGAAAGGGCGCTGGTGGTGGTGGCCGAGCCTCGTCTGAGCAGGGCCATGCCCAGGGTGCTGCTGCTTTGCCAGCCAGCTGGGGTGTCATGCGTGGGGGAGGGCCGGCCTGAGGGTCACGTGTGTCATGGTTCTTCTTGATCCTGACGCCTCCCAGTGCTGCAGGGGGTCTGGGGTTTGGCTGATCTGTGACAGCGTCGGGTGAGGGCTCAGAGGCAGTGGTGGGCAAGGTGGCTGTAGATGGGGCGGGGAGGGAGGCGGGGGAGAGGGGACCGGTCTGAGGTGACCTCGGCGTGCCCAAGGTCCGCAGAGAGGTGACGTGGGGATCGAGGGCAGCTCTGAGACCCTTCCATTCTGGGGCAGCAGGAAGGCTGCGCTGTGCGGCGGGCACAGGGGACAGCTTCTGTCCCCTGCCATGTTGTGTTCACTTTCAGGCACCGGCTGCGGCCAGCGGCGTCACCCAGTCTGTCCCTTCTCGATCGCCGTAGGGGCGGGGCGGTCTTCTGTGGAGACGGCGGCCAGCAGATTCTGGGGGACGGCCTGCTCGTCACAGGCGGGCTGCGAAGGCGCTCTGGGCCGTGGGTGTTGGCTGAAGCCTCGTCCTGTGTTCTGGCGACGCTTCTCTGTGCGCTTTTACCCGCGGATTCGGAAAGCTCGCCGCTTAGTCAGGATCCCCTGGGTTTGGGAAGGGAGGACGAGCACAGACTGTCACGTCCGAGTCCCTCCCATGCCGAGGCCACTGAAGAAGGGACGCAGGCCGGGAACAAGGACATGGTTTTCGGCGGCTTGGACCGAAGACGATGAAAAATCACGGAGGTTTTTGAAAACGGCGACTTAGGAAGGAACTCGCTTGAAACGAGCCTCTTCTGTGGCTTGGACGGGACAGAACGAGTGACCGCTGTGTCGGACGACCGCGCACAGGTTATCGAGTGACGTTGCCGTCGTCGTTTTTGGGGGGCGGCGGGCACTTCGGGGCATTGCATTTTCCTCGTGGTCTTCGGCGCGTGTTCTGCCCTCCGGTGAGCTAGACTGGGCGTCAGGGCCTTGACTCGCAGACACGGGGCGTTTTCCCTGAGGGAGGTCACAGTGACGACAGCAGCACCCATCCATCACAGTGGCCGAGGTCGTAATGGAGAAACTTTCATCAAAACCATGGCTTTCTGTCTAAGCCTGGAATGCAGCCAAGTGGGGAAGGCGGCTCTAGGAAGGCACAGACCGACTCTGCCGATCTCCTCCCTCACGGGGGCGGCCGTCAGGCGTTTGACGGACCGTGACTCGTTTCCGTTCCGCCGACGTGCAGACGGACAGCGGGCGCGAAGATCGGTCGCCCGGGGTGGGCGGTTCGGCTTCCGGCTCCGGCCTCACTTCCCCTCTGTCCGTAAAGGTTCGAGTCCAGAGACGCGGGCGCTTTTCGTGCCGCTGGGAGCAGAGGGTGGGGTGGCGAGCCTCACGCTCCGCTCGGTATAAAACAAAAGACTTTGAACAATTGTTTTTAAAGTGACGAAAACACGTCCAGGTAACTCGGAGAAGAAGGTCCCGGCAGGTGAACACGTGAAGCACCTCGGTCCCTTGTAACCATCGTGGAAAGACCATCGTACGATACGTTTGTCGGTTTTACAGAGACGTGAAAAGGTGAAGTGTCTGTCGTCTGAGGACCGGAACGGGGCCAAGAAAGATGGACAAGGACTTCGTCCCGACTCGTAGGGCGTCACCGCATGGTGGGCACCTCGACGCCATCGGGTGGCTGTTCGGGGCTGTTGTAGTTGAGCATTCGGTCAGCTGTATTGAAACTTCAAACCGGTCCCTTGACTTCTGTCTTCAGAGGCTCTGATTCACCTGTCGGCTCCAGAGGTCTGTGGGAATGACGCTGAGAACCGCACCGTGTCCTGGAAGGTGGCCTGTTTCCAGAACCTTAGACATGAGCTGTGCTTAGAGAACAGGACGAAGGTTTATATAAACTGGTAACAGAGCGTCTTGTGCCCAAACGGGAAAGTCTCCACTTTCAGTCGCTGACCGTGTGGATTCCTGAGGCCTGGGATGTTCCTTCACACGCATCCTCTGCCACTCGAATCCCCAGAAATGTGTCTGGTGCCCTCGTGAGGGCAGCCCCGTCCTGATGCCACCCAGGGAGCGAGCGTGTGGGCGGCGTCTGCCCAGGCAGAGCGTGTTTCCCACAGCGTCGCGCTGCTGCAGACGGTGTCCGGTGGCTGTGACCAGCCCTGCGGGGACATGCGGGCAGAAAGGGAAGGACAGCGCGTCTGGAGCCAGCCAGAAGCTTCCCCGGCTCCAGTCAGATGAAATAAGTTCATTTTATAGCGCCCTGACTTCATCTTGCCCTTCAGATGTCCACATTCATTGGACGTCTTTGGGTTTGGGGGAAAACGACGTTTTTCTGGCTGCGGAGCATCATCTCACCATCGAAGCACTTACCAGCAAGAGCCATCACGTGTGGCGCTTGGACGCACGTGTGGCACGCGGATCTTGGGACGTCTCCCCTTCCCTGCCAGCATGTTCAGGGGACACGTGCCGCCCCACAGCGTGTTCAGAGTCTCAGGGGTATTGTGTTCAGCTCGTGGCGTGAAGAGGAATTACATATAAAACCCAGCGAGCGGGGAATGTGCACACACTGTTCATCGGTGTTAGGAGGTGGGCAGGGAATTCAGCACGCGAAGGTTTTATTGTTTGATTTGTTTACTTGAGGTTTCCCGGAATGTAATGCTGACGCGCAGAGTCTACGTTTGTAAACAAGTCTCTGTTGCATCCTTTGGTAACGGTTCATGTGATAACAGAGCTGGTTTTCTAAGAAAGTGTCTAAAAACCTGTTTTGTAACATCGTTTCCGGGAAAATATTTCAGAGAGGAATCGCGAGGACGTTTTGTAAAGCTACAGGATTCTGTGTATGTTTTTTGTGCTCATGGAAAGCAGGGAGTTGGGGGGGGGACCTGGAGGGGGGAACCTGTCGCATTAATCGGGAAAACTAAGGTGCCAGGTGTCATTCTGAGAATAATGGGTATGAAATAAGCAAGTATAATTGCTTCGCGACATTTCCCAATGTATCGTCATCGTTAACAGTTTGAATTAGGGGACTCTGAACGATGGGCCTTAGACAGCCCTTGGCGGGTGCTGCTGTGGGTGGGGACAGGTGGTTCTGTCCACATCTGTCGCTCTGCGTAGATGCGGGGGTGTCATGCAAACGGCCTCCGCAGTGACATCTCTGCTGTGATGGCGTCACTGCACCGAAGGCCAGGCTCAGGTCGCGTGGACTTGTCCCTGCTCTGCGTGTCACGGGAAAAGCTGTTTCGCCGCATCACCGAGCCCAGAGCCTGCCGTCCAGGGTGCTGTCAGAGTCCAGTTCTGTTGGTCGCCGAGGGGTTTCTGGGCTGCTTCATGGTACTAGGGAAGTAAAAGCTGAATTGAGGCGCTTTGGGGAGCTGCAGATGTGCGGGACGGGCCTCGTCCACCGCTCCGATGCGGGACCGTCTGTAAATATCTGACGTTAAGCAGAGGTCGGCTGTTTTCCTTTTGCCAGCGGATTTCGTGTTAAATTGTTTTGCAACGTTATCTTATTTCTGGTACATGTTGCTCTACATTTGGTTACAATCAGCAGTGTCATTAATTTAATTAATATTTTTGTTTAACGTGCAATTTTCTGCACGTACAGACATCGTTGTAAATGTTTCATAAATGTAGACACGTGTCCACTTACTAGGATAGAAGATTTTCCATTTGCTAAGAGAGGCTGGATCTGGCCTCTCCATGTGGTCACTGAGTCGTCATGCTCAGTTTTTAGCTTGTGAATGTGCACCAGGTATAACCTGTCACGGCTTGGTGACGAGGTCGCTCATAAGGGAGATGGCATTGTAACCGCCGGTGTGCCTGTTGGTGGTTTTCTGGTTTATTTGTAGACGGAGAGAACACAACACATTCGTAGGAGGTAGAAATCCCTGCCTGCGCTGACCGAGATCACAGGTGAGCAAGGTTTTCATTTGCCAGTGGAATTCGACTTTCACTGATAATAGCGAATTGTCCTTGCTCCAAAGTCCTTATTTCTAGTCGTACAGGTGATGTATATGTTTTTATGGGGGATGTCAGCAATGGCATGTCAAACCTGAGTTCATCGAATCGTGAACTGACAAAGGAATGTTTTTGTAAGACGTTTACATAATACGCAGTTATTACAACGTTTAAAGCTTAGGAACTTCTATAACTGCGTATTTTATAGGTATGTTGCACACAGCGCAGACTTTCCCTAAATGGGTAGCAGGAGGAGTATATTTTTAGATGGTTGTATATAAAATTGTCATAAGTTTTTACTTTAATTTTGTCTTTGAAATACAAGGATTGTTTACATATTCATATGTGTATACATATATTTGCATCTATACATACATATACACAGGCGTATGTGTGTGTGAAACTTTATTAAAAGCCATAGGATTTAAACGTGATTATTTGGCCAAATGATTATTGCTCAGCTTTAGTCTGTGCTCCTCAGTTCGCTGGACGCAGATGGGGTAGGAAGGTTTAGTTTATGAACTTTCGTTTACTTGCTAGAAGGTATTGTGAGGCTGCTAGTTACATGGTGGACAGATGTTTTTATGTATAACATCTGCATAGGATTCGCTGACTTTTTTTTGACTAAAGTGATTGACAGAGGTGAAAACACTATTTTGGCAAATTGAATTGCCATACTGTGTCTGGGATGTGTTTGAGGGGGATTATATTATTTTACACACGGAAGAGAAATGTTTTATAAAACACTTGGATTTCTAATCTCTGTCAGTAATTCTAGAATCATACTTTTATTGAATTGTGAACGGTAGAATCATTGATCATAGAGGGGGTGTCTTCGTGAGTTAGGCTTGAGTTCGAGGGTTTTTGCTTGTTTCTTTTTGTGTTCTTGAGATTGTTTTAATCAGACATGCTTTGTTAAAGTGTAGAAATGATTATTTATATTTTAAATAATCTAAACATGTAAAATCTTCTTATTCCAAACTAACTTTTAGATGTTCAGTGTTGGGACAGAAAAGGGAAGCGTTTGACCACTATATGCACCATACACAAGGTTCTCATGAAACATCTGGACTTCCTAGGTTTGTAGAGATAGCATTTTCCCGTGCGTGTGCACACGCGCGCACACACACAGGCGAAGTATGATAACGGTGAACCAGGGTAAAAATACCTGTCACCGTAGAAGTGTCACCCGAAGCGTCTGTCTTCATTTCGCCGGGTATGTTTGGGGCAGTTAGGTAGCTGTGTTCATTTGATCAGATTTTTGTTCTTATACCATCTGACTTTGTAGATGTACAGAAATCTGTCAGTTTTAATTTTTTAAAATCTATTTCACCTAAAATTATGGCACATGAGCTCTCTAATGTTGAGTGCGATGTTTAGACGGCTATGTTTTATCTTTGAAACACTTGTCTTTTCTACACATGTAGACATTGCTGGATATAGTTTAAATATCAGAAGTGTTTTAATGTAGTTTTAATGTAGTTTTTTTCTCTGTATATTTAGTTTGTTCTGAGGGGTATGGACGACGGTAGTGGGTGCTTTTTTATCTCGTTTCTAATGTACGCCTTTTTCTTTCTATCTGTTTTTGGTGTATGTTGACTGTGGACGTGCATAGATTATAGTCAACACGTTATTAAATTATAAGGTCAAAATATTTAACTTTTGCAAATTATTTTAAGAACTCCATAGGTCCTTAGAGGTTTGTTTGAAAGCTGTGTTGAGCAGTTGCTATTGTATATAATTTGTCAGAGAAGAGAGGGAGTAACGGGTAAAAGAATGTTTATAGCTCATTTTAATCATTAAACTGGTTTCCATTTTATATACAAAATACCTCTGCGGAAGGGACATGCGGGCTTCTCTTATTTTCCCGGATATGCTGAGGTTCAGAATGAGATCGTTTCTCTAAAGAACGTTTGTAGAACCTCTAAAACACGTGGTTGCGTGTTCGTTTGTCACGTGGCAATAACCAAGGCAACTTTGTAAATGACGAGCTAGTGAAACAGGCGGTTTCAGACAACTGGATTTTCCAGATGTGTCGAGAGTCTCACGAAGTATAATCTTGTAAATATTTCACTGTAAATTTGCTAGTACCGTTGTTTTTAAAAAGACGTGGCAATGAAATTAATCACTGATAAACAAGCTCCTGGAGCCATGTAAACTTTATGTATTCCTTCGGTTTCGAGTGGACAAGATTATGCACTTACCCCATCTTCACGGAATGGTTGACCGTCGTATCGTGTACGATCGTATGTTCAAAAAGTCACGCCGTGACACCATGTAAATTCATTTGGTGTTTTTGGATGTACCAAGCTTACCGATACAGTCCTTTTATACCGAGATTTTTTATTAAGACTTTCTTAAAAGCCGTTTTTACAGCAAAATTGAGGGAAAGGTCCCGAGATTTCCCATGTACCCCCTGCCCCTCAAACACGCACAATCTTCCCCTTTACCACCCCAGCACGTGGGCCATCGTGCCCTTATCCGCCACCCCCCCGAGGGTGGCACACGGGGTACAGCTGAAGGACCTACACTGACATGTGACAGCCACCCGGAGCCAACAGTTGACGTTGGGGCCGAGCCCTGGCGTCGCAGTCTGCGAGTCTGAGGACGCGTGCCCCCGTCACGGCACGCCACAGGGTCCCAGCACCCCAAAACCCTCTGTACTCTGCCTGTCCGTCCTCCCCCGACTCGTCTTTTATATTCTTTTTTAAGAAAACATTTACGATATAAGTGACTTTAAGAGAAGTAACACTACCTCTTGGAACTACACACAGCTCTGTATGTGTTCCCGCGGTTGCATGACAGTATTCAAGACAGCTCTGTAAATACTAGGCAGACACGCGTTTTTAATTTTGAACATCTAGTCTTTCTAGATGTACGGAGTCTCACAAAGTATAATTTTGTAAATAATCCATTGTAAGATGTCACGGTTTCATTTTCTCCAAGTGTCTTTGCAGTGAGCTCGAGCGGATGGTGGATTCTCGAGCTGCGCGCGTTTCGTCACCTGGTTGCGTAGCCGCCAGGAGAGGGAAATGCGAGGACTGCGCGTGCCTCCCCGTTTCCCTCCTTGGAGAGTTCGAAGCCGTGGTTCGGTGCTGGACTCGCACGTCGAAAAAAAGAAGGCGTAGCTGTGCGGTCGTAGCTCTGCGGTCGTGTTGCTGGTACAGCGTTACACGTTTGAATCATGGGAGATGTGTTCCATGTGAAATTTTATTCGCTCTCTGATAGTTTTATATGTAACTGGTCCGCACGACAACATTCAAGCCGGCTTTGTAAATAAGAGCTGCAAACATTTTTTAAAATCCGGTTTTTCTAAATGCACAGTTTCACGAGATACACGTTTGTAACTATTTCATTGCAGACTCTCGCGAGTTGGCTTCTGTAATGTTTCGGCAGTGTAATAGGTAGTTAGCGGTAACTGGCGTCTTGAGGCTTCGTGACATTTTGTTCAGAGGGGTTTGGGGGAGAGGGATGGACAGATGGACTCAATATCTTCATGCCATGAAAGGAAAAGGTTAGATCGTATACTTGTGACAAAATAACCCTGGGGTATGTTTTTATTCCTAGAAAAAAAGAAGACATTGGCAGTTGTCATTTTAAATCATACTTAAGATAGAGTCACATTGCTAAAGGAATTATTTTGCTGTGCTGTGTAAATGTTGTCTTCGCAAATTTCCATGTGTACAGTTATGTCCGTGTATATTATAGGTGTGTATGCGCATATGGATCTGTAAAATTAGCTTTAGGAGTCAAGATCTGTTAATGCTTCTTCTCATCTTATTGGCTTACATCTTATTTTTTAAATTATGGTAGTAGTAGTCCCATCCTAAACATTTCTAGAAGCCTGCTTTGTGTTATATATAAATGTAAGTTAAATTTTATACAAAACAATTAAACAGCTCCATATCCGTTTTTTTATCTCTTCGTATATATATACATATATATATGTATATATATGTGTGTGTATATATATATATATATATATATATGCATCTGTATGAGAAGAGAAAGTCTGGGTACGAATATTTTTAATTCTCTGAGAGCTTTTTGAAATTTTCCAGTGAACGGTTATAGCTGTATGTTACGTGATAGTCAAACAGACGTCAAAAGTGCTGTATCTCAGTTGCCTATGATACAAATCGCGAAAACTTCTTAGAGGTTCTATCTAATATTGATCAAAACATTCATCTCTATGGTTTTTGAACAGCAGTTTGGCAGCGACAATCAAAATTGAGTGTGTAAAACTTTTGAAATTGTGTGACGTCGTTGCTGGGATCTTATTCCAACGCTAAGATTTCCAAAGAAGAAAGTACATTATAGATCGTGACAAATTGAGCAGCTGAAATACACATTAACGAGAGAGAGGTTGCCATGAGTATAGCTTATTCATCATGAGTATAATTCAAACACCAAAAAAGTGTTCTGATTCTGATGAGGAAGTTTGTTTTCAGTCGATATTTAAATTGTCACTTGGGACAAACATAAATGCATTGTGTGTACAGAGATGTGTCCATATGCCTCTAGTTCTTACTGAAATGTTAATGGTTGCTATTCGGGGGGAATGGGATTATTGTGATGTGATAAAAATTCGGTAACGCTTATTCATCAGTGTTGTCATTATGATGATTCCAACGGTGACTGTTTCGGCATTCTTTCCGAGACTTTGTACTCGCACAAGTTAAATAGCACAGCATCGTTTACCTGTATATTTGTATATTGCTGCGTGACAATCTGACGCATCATTGAGCAGAACGTCCGGGAGACTTGGCTGCAGAATTTCGCCATTGCCGCGTAGAGAGCTGGGAACAGAAGGGCTGCTTCTCCTTTCTGCCTCTGAGGACGTCCACAGGTACCTCAGCGCTCCAGCCAGGCTGTGCCCGTCCTCACGTCTGCCTGTCCGCCTCCCGGGAATGGGGGCTGTCATGTCCAGCTTTGCATTCCCGGCGGCCGTGAGGAGTCGTCTCTGAGTGACCGTGAGGAGCATGTGACTTAGAGACCAGTTCGGCCGTCTTCACAGCGAGACAGAGTCGGATTGCCCAAGGAATAAGGCGGGAGACGTGTCCGAGGTACGTGCTCAACGTTGGGGCTCGGGTCACGGACAGACAGTGGCGGTGACAGTCATTGGCACGCGCTGCGAAGGGCTGACTTTCGAGGCAGCGCCACGTTTGTGGCCGCTGACTAGAGGGGAGCCCCGGAGCTACTCGAGTTAGTTAATGGGTTAATGAATGAGGAACCGGGAACGGCTTGTTTCCTTCAAGGTCGGATCTCAGAAGGTCTGCAGGTCGGGCTTTATGGCTTTAGATTATTCAGAATTCGCTCGAAAGCGCGTCTGCATTCTGCACGTTCGCGCCGAAGGCGCTCTGGGAGGGCCCCGGGCAGGCGAAAACGTCACCTCCGTTCACTCTCTCCACGTTGTACACTCATCCGGCTTTGAGTCCCGGCGTCTCATCCGGATCCAACGTGGCCTACGTTGTGTCCTCCTCAGGGGGCCGTGCGTGGAAGAGAAACGCACCTGCAGATGAGCAGCGGACGCCAGGAGCCCGTCTCTGTGCAGTCGCTTCGTTCGCGCGTCTCACCTGTGAACCACAGGTAGGAGGGGTCCGGACCTCTAGGAGGGGGAAGGGCTGCTTAGGGGGAGGCCGGGGGTCCAGCAGGGCAGCACCCGGATGCAGACACCTGGCCCCCGGGAACCTCCGCCCTGCGGCAGAGTCGGCGCGCAGGTGCGGCGGGAGCATCCGTGTCTGCGGTCGCTGTGCTCGTTTGTGACCGACCGTGCGGCGTAACGAATGCTTTGAAGGACGCGGTCGGGTGTCCAGGAAGTGGGACTTGCGAAGTAGCCAAGCGGCTTTCGCAAGTAGTTTCATGGTGCGAGTGAAACCGGGGCTGGCGTTGGCGAGCCGCGGCGCGGGCGCGGCCGCGGCCACATGGGCGGGCAGGGGACAGTGGCTGCAGGGCTGGGGGCCGAGGGCCGGTCTGTGAGTGGTGCAGGACCCGTGACAGTCCTGCCTGAACCCCGCTTGCTCTCCGCTCGCCCCCTTACGTTCCATGGTGGTACCGGCGTGCCTGTCTTTAGTCCCGGGAGTGGGACCTCCAGACCCCAGGCGGACGCCTGTCCCTGGTCCCAGGACTGCCCCCCGGCGATGGGGCTGGGAGGGCAGCCGGCTGCTCATTCGGTCAGGGAGGGGCCCTGGTGGCCGCGGAGCTGATGTCCGCTTCTCTGAAGCCTGATGGCTTCTCGGTGGCAGCAGTGGATTGGAGGTCGTTGCGGGTTACGCGTTGCTGATGACGAATCATCCTGAGACCTGGTGGCCTCGCGCACGAGTGTGTTGCGCCTGTGGATTGCGTGGGAGCTTTCCGATACTCCCAGGAGACCCAGCGGTTGACAGTGGCGCCGACCGCTGGAGGCTGGAGCGTGCACAACTCGTCGCCCGGTGGTGGCCGGAGGTGCCGTGAGGCCGGCCTTAGCCCCACCCCCAGCCAGATTTCCAGAGGGAGCATCGACGACACGAGTGTCCGGGGAAACGCACCTCACGACGGTTTGGTGGCCTCTCCGATCTGCCCTCACGGGGCGTCCACCTAGCTTTACCAGCAGGCGCATCGCGTTACTCCGGCCGCGTTTTCTGGCGGCTCACAGCGTCATGTCACCAGCCCCGTGGAGGGAGTGCCGGGGGCCGCAGCCGGCGGCTGTCGGTACTTCCTCGTCCCGTTTCTCCTCGTTTTGGGGTGCTTCACAGGGCGCGTCTCAAACCCGCGTCTGCCTTCGTGAGCGCAGGTCGTAAAGAGAGTTTCTGAATCCCCGTTTCTTGTTGATGACGGTCCACAAACACCCGACGCGTTGCCTAGCGCAGGATCAGGGCTCACCGAACGCTTTCGTGACCTCGGGGGTAAATCAGGCAGAGGATGAGAAGTCGGGAACAGGAAAGCTTGCCTGGCTGTGGCACGAAGTCACTTTGGGGAACGCGGAAGTTGATGAGCTCGGGTGTAGTGAGCTGACGGGGAGACAGTTCACGAGGCCAGTGGAGTCTTGGCAAATGTGGGCCCCACTCCCGGGGCACCCGCAGCTGTGCGAGCCTCATGTCCCCTTCCTTGCCCGCTCGGTCTCTTTGGGAAGATCATTTGTGGGATGTGCTGCCCAGATCCAGTGCTGACAAATTCCTTAGACGTTTTTCCTTGGAGTTAACTATGGATGACCTTGAAAGTGAGAGTTTTAATCAGAAAAATCCCTGCCCCCCCCATGGCAAAACGGAAGGTCGCCGCCTTCGCTGGGGCGCCTGTTCAGCGGCCGGGCCGGGCCAGGCCGGGCTGGGCCAGGGCTCAGGCCCGGATCTGGGACCGTCAGGGCGGCGCGGTTTCCTCACCAAAGGGACTGAGCGACACTCGCTGTCGCCGCAGCGCGTGGTCACCGTTGTCCCGTCCTGCCCAGAAATTCTCGTAGGTTGCGTGAAACAGCTCTGCCTGTGAGTGCGCGACCAAGACACCCCGCCACCAAATCCACGGTGGGGACGAGACGCGGGCAACGGCAGGACGTGGCGGCATCGGCCCACTTAGCGAAGTGTGAGGAGAGACAAGACCGGCATCCGGCCGCCTCGTGGCTAGAAAATTCCAGAAGGAACTGCCATCCCCCCGTCGTTTGCGCACAGTGGCATGGCTGTCGCGTCCCGCCGTGCAGGGATCGTGCCGGCCCCAGCGGTGGCCTCGTCGCTGTGCCGTCACCTTCTCGCACGTCCTTTGTGTCCTCTTGGACGATGGCTGAGCAGGAAGCTGCCCATAGCTTCTGCCCCCAGCTTCACCGCAACCGAGGACAGCCTTGGAGACGAGTGGGGACCCCTTTCGTGGGGTGAAGCTGATGCTCCTTGCACGTGGGAGAAACTGGACTGAGGAGCCGGCGCCGTGCGCGGAGGGCGTGCGGCCACCTGGACGGGACCCCGTGGCGGAGGCGTGGTCACAGAGCGGCCGGGCGTGCCCTCGCGAAGCCTCTTGGCACCGTCCCCACGACCGAGACGCACCTGCGTAGTCACACTCACCGCAGGGTAACGCTGAAATCGTTCGTGACCCCTTTGGAGATTCCGAGGACGTGGGACGGGGCCCGCGTAGCAGTTTCGTTTCGATGGCCCTCGTCGTCATTTGAACTTTATCCCCTCGTCATCCGCGGCCGGGGCTCTGGGCACCTGTCTTGCTGCTGTTCCCTAGTGTTTTTACACCCGCACGCTAGCCGACTGTCCCCGAGGCCGTGGACGTGCGTATGTGTAAGTAGCCTGAATGCGTTCAGCCGATGCGTTGAAATGGTACTAACGACTCGGAAGCGCTGGGGCCGCGCTGTCCGAAGCTGCGGTCGGCGTCAGAGCCACAGCTTTCTCCCTGACGGCAGGTTCCTCATCAGTCCGCCTCCCTCCCAGCGTTCGCGTATGAGAGCGAAAGCTGGCGCCGGCTGGCACAAACCGTGCGCGCGTGGACGTCGCTGTTCTCACCCGTGGGCGGTGCCACCACGGCGAACCTCTCGTGGCGCTGGTCCCTCCGCCGTCTTCGCGGACCTGCTCCTCCGGGGCCACTTATGTGTCTTCGTTTTCTCCTGTCCCCGTTTTCCTGGGAACAGCATGTCTTCCTTTCTGGTCGCTAAAAGCCCGAACACAACTGAAGACGTCACCTTCTGTCATGCATCGCACACGAAATGCCACGTTCCTCTCATTCATTTCTGTTTTATTTTTTGGTTATACAGAAGTCACGTATTGAAATATAATCATACACTGTTTTATGCCTTTTGTGTCATGTTTTTCTTTAAAAACGTCTCTGCATTAGTAGTACATGATTTTTGTCTATTTTCTGTTTCTCATCGATTATTTTGTCACTTATTTCTCTTTCCATTGATCATTGCTGTGGTTTTAAAGCGTCACACACTCAAACTATTCCCTTGACTTAAGCAGTTACCACGTGTTTTAAATTCCGCAGCCTTTGGAAATTCCCACATATAATTGGCTGCATCTCTATTTACTTGTTGTTACCTTCTGTTGATAACTAAATGTTACTCATGCCTCTTGGTCCTGTCCAACCCCTTGAGTTCTCTCTTATTTTTCTTCTCTTTCAGAGTGTTCCCTGTCCGTACTCACGCTTTTTTTTCTGAATCGATGCGTAAAATTTTGCAAGTTGGAAAAAAATGCCATTTTAATTTCATTTGCACCAAATTTAATAGATTTATTAGGAAAGGATAAATCTTTTTAAAAGAGTCTTCCCGACTGCAAGGTATGTTTTTCTATTTTTAATCAAACTGTTATGTAGAGATACTGCTATTACAGTTTTTTATTATTTCCAGAAATTTCATAGCTTTGTAGTGATGGGGATTACACGCCCAGTTTATTACTGATATATGAAAGCCACTTTTGTATTTTTTTCTAGTGGCGTTTCATTAAAATTCCAAAATTATAGTTTTCTTTCATATTTGGTAGGTATTTTCAAAATATTTAGAATCAGAAATTGCCCTCGGTTATTTGACTGTTAATACTGATCTTGTTAGTTTTAAGGTTCGTTTACTTATTTTTAGGTTATTTTAGGAAACCGTTATTGTGGATCGATTACCAGATTTTCGATAGGTTTAATAAAATATCTTTTGTGTATTACAGTTGATCATACTTGGCATTATAATTATCGATTGGGTTAAAAGTTAATTTTCTAAAAATGAACAGTTTTGCATCCAGTGAGCGACTAGAATAAGCTGTGCGTGTGTATTCACGTGCCCCTGTTGTAATTTTGTGTGCAATTTCTGAAAAGATCATTCAAAACATACAGCTCCATTTTGATATATTTTTGTCAGTTTGGTATTTGGTTTCTTGGCACTGCCGGCACTTTTTGAGTATTTTTGTTAAGGCTGGAAACAATTAAGTTGAGTGTTATTTCTTCATTTTGAAATAATTTTTGTCTTACAAAAACGTGCAGATCAGGACATGGCTTTTTAAAGTCCGTGTCATTCTGTCATCTTCCTCTTACGTTGACCTGTTTGACCTGCACGGTCCAGCCAGATAACCCGGGACGTCCCCACGGAAGTCGGGCCGCAGGCTGACCCTCTGATGGGGACAGGAGTTAAATCAGGGCCCCAGACTGCAGGCAGTCGTCACGGGCTCCCGATCAGCTTGGATGGAGCAGCTGGCCAGTTTTCTTTGATTTTCATGATTTCGACACTTCTGAAGGATCCACCACACGCTCAGTGTGGATCTGTCTGGCTTCTGTCACTGGGCCGCAGTGGCCGTCTGTGGCGGGGATGCCGTGGAAATGGCGTGCCTTGGGGACACGCGCTGGTGTCTTGCAGCTCAGGTTTTCCTTTATAATCAGTACGTATCCTGGGAAGATGTTGCAAATACCAGTTTCTTATTCTTTTCATGTGTTCATTTTAGCACCAATTGATGTTTCTCGCCTGCAGTAATTAATATTCTGTGGCGTTTGCCAAACTGTGATTTTAAAAAATTTCTGTTAATGCTGCATTTGATTAATCAGAATCTGGATTTTGTACTATAAGCAAAAGTTAATCGCTTCTCCTGTTTAATTTTTCAGTTCCTCGCGTCAGCGTGGACACATGGGTGTTTTCCTTATCTCGTGGGTGACGTTCCTTACTTTTTTTCCTCAGGTTGGCACACGTGTGGCCATGCAGGCCTTTTGGGTTGGCCTCTGTGTCTCCTCTTCGTGCCTGTCCTGCCTTGAGCACGTCTGTCCTCACTGGCCACGTAGCGTCCAAGTTCAGGTGCGAAAGCAGCCATGTCTTCAAGGCCCCCAAGTCGCTAGGGGGATGGTGTTTAAAATTTAAAAGCAAGACACCTCAGAACTTCCTTTCCGTAAGGCTGAGGAATGCTACATTGTACGGCTCTGCCGCAGCCTGGCACTTGCTAAGCGCTTAGTGTCCACGGGAAGGCTGTGTGGCCATCCACATTGGTCGGCCACTCTGCGTCTCTGCCTTCGGGGAGATGCCTAGACGTAAAGTTGCTAGGGGTCATATGGTGACTCCATGTTTTAACTTCGAGGAACCATTTATTTTTTATTATGAAAAGTTTCATAGACACAGGTAACGAGAATATGAAAATGAATCTTCATACACCTAACAACTAGAACAAATAATTACCGGGATTTTGCCAGATATTGAAAGTTACAAGTACCATGGTGTTGCAGTCCTGACTTTGTATGTGTACAGAACACATTTTCAATACTAGTTTATCGTATCTGTACTGTTAGCCGGAATCCGTGAATGTTTTTAAAAATAAATCCCCACGTAAATATGACATTTGTTCTGAAGATGTGAGTTAGAAAAAACTCTGGCTCCAAACTGGGAACGTGCATTTTTATCTAGGCCATTTTTATCTTAGTCTTGGCTATTTGAATAAATTCGGTCTCAATCTTAAATCTCTATTAATACTGGACTTTTTTTTTTTTTCAGTTTCCATAAAAAATTGCTTTTGTAATTTAATTCATTTGGAACTTAATTTCATGTTTGTTACTGATCGTAACGGCCGCTCGCTGTAGTGGTCTGAATGCGTTTTGGAGAGCTGACGTGGTCTGGGTCACCTCCTCCTTGAGTTTTCTCTCGCTGGCCGTGTCTGTCTGTCTCTCATTATCTCCCTCGTGTGTGTGTACACACACACACACACACACACACACACACACGTAGAGACGACATAAACACCTTTACGAACTGTAAGCACCTCGGTGTGGACTGTCAGTCACAGCAGCACAGCTCACGGCTGTGAGTGCGGTGGGCGGGCCTGGCAAGTCGCAGTGTCTGATGCGCAGAGCTCTGCGTCTCAGTGATCGCGTCCGTCACCCTGTTAGACTCGTACTCCTCCTAATTTGGCTCGTCGACATCTCGACCGTAATCTGTTTGACCTCGCTTTCGGTCTTCCATGAACTTACACTCGTGGGGTTTCTTAAAATATATCCCGAGTCGAACACGATCGTGCGCTTTTCCCCGTCTCTCGTCTAGGAAATAACAGCTAAGATCAAGTTTTCTTTTGTGATTTCTTCAGAATATGTTTTGTGACAGCTTCGGATTTGGGGATACCAGTGTTTTTTAAAGCATAATCATCACGCTGTCAGCTGAGAACCGTGACGTGTGATATGCTCATCACAACGGGATGGCCAGTAGCACCTGTGGGACATTTCTCGGTACGTCCGGTGTTCAGATCAGCACTTAAATAATCACGCATCCCATGCCGCTCGGTCTGTTCGTGGGTCTTTGAATCTGCAACCGTGCTTAGGGTTTGATTTTTTCCTTGACTTTCAGTTTTGGAGGGAGTCAGGCTCTTTGCCCTTCCGAACGTTTGCGTCCGCGTTCTGCATGGTAGACGGCATCCCTGTCGGCGGCGTTGGGTGTTTCCCTCCGATCCCTGGGGCGGCCGGATTGAAACGTCTCGCCAGCTTGGACCCTGAGCTCCTTCCTCTGTGCTCTCGTTGTCCCCAGAGCGTGGGAGGTAAGCCTTGAAGGATGTGGTCCGTATTGCAGTCTTGAGACACGTGAGCTTTTCTGTGAGGACTTGAACGGCAGACGTTGTGAAGCTCGTTCGTAGTGAGCCCCGTAGCCCAGCCGATTTCATCTCTGTTGGGGAAAAATAAACATATTTAGGCAGACAGTTGAGGGAGCATTGACGCGGCTGTACCGGGCCCTGCCCGCCCAGCTCGTCGGTGTCTGCGCTTCAGTGGGTGGCACTGGACGTGGGATTGCTTCGTCGGGTGACTGGGTGAATGCCAGGATATGGGGTGCACTGACATCCCGTCGATGGTGGTCATGTCAGGGAGGTGAACGGAGTCAGGACTAGAGGGACGGATGGCTGTATGTGCGATTGACAGATGGGGAGATGGAAGAACAGATCCAGAAATGGGTGAAAACCATATAATTTAACGTGCAGGGTGGTGTTACACGTGCGCGTGTCTAAATGTATTGGCGTGTAAATAAAAGTGGGTAGAAAAGTGGAAGGGAGTGTAGATTAGAAAATACATGTGTGGAAATAGGTCGCCATGGCGAAGCCTAGATTTAACAGGGACGCGACACACACACGTGTGGACGCGGGCGCCCGAAGGAGGCTGTGGCCTGGGTGGCTCAGAAGGGCTGACTTCGAAACCTCATTGACTTTAAACTCACAGAGATGCGTTTCTCCCAGTCGTCGACAGTGCGGCAGGGGGTGTTCGGGGCCCTGTGCTCAGGGCGCTCGCTGACAGGCCCGTGTCACACAGCGGGTCCTGCCTCGTGTCGCTCCGATCACAGCATGAAGCGTTACGGTGCATGGCCCCTGGGGAGAACATCGCGCAGCATGTTTAATTTATTTATTTATCGAGGCAACTCTCAGTTGACCTAACAGATTGCAGGGACCATGTCAGCTTACCATCCCTTACTTTTTATTTTTCATTTTTTATCTTGTTTATTTTTTTTTTTTACACCTACAGCACCTGGTCTTCCTAGGTGGTCTCCCATCTTAGCTTAGCTTAGCTCTCGACCCCGCTTAGCTTTCCAGATCAGAGGGGACCAGGTTTGTTCAGGGTGGCATGGCCAGAGACTGCACAGTAGCTTTTAAATGATATTTTCCCAGAAGTGACATGTTGCGATGGGTACAACACATCAATCACGTGGACAGCTGTCACTGCACGGGGGTTAGAAAGTATTTCTTTCCTGCTCTCAAAAGGAGAGCGGAAGGGACGTATCAGGCAGTATCGACAGCTACCACAGATGCCTGTCTGGCTTCAGATACCGGGCGTCTGCTCCGCGCACAGTAAACCACGCCCTTCGCAGGGAGCAAAGCAAAGCCTCGTCCCGCGAGAAGCTCAGCCTCAGTTACGTGACAGGAGCCGGCGGTGGGGGGCGGGAGTCTGGCCCAGAGACATGTGCCCTTAAATGATGAGCAGGGCACGTGGCACGGGGCGATCAGGGTGCAACGATGAGGCGACCACAATAAACTCCAAAGCGGAAGGGGCGGAGTGAGCCACGGCGTAACCGCTGTTCGTAGACAGTCACACGTCCCCCTGGGAAGATCCTGGGAGAGCCCCGCTTCTTCGGGAGACGCCCCTTCCTGCCCCCGCAGGGCCCCTGCCCCATGGTCCCGTCCACGTTATCCTGCTTTGTTATTTTGGGGGTTGGCAGTGAGAGAGAATCCCACAGGGAAGCCGTGGGAGCCCCGAGGTCATTTTAAGCCTGAAGCGCAGATTTTCGGTGCCGTGGGCAGGACGGCGCTCTCAGTGCGGGGCGCCCGGCTCGTGTCATGGCGGAGGTCCTACAGAGCCTGTGATTCTTCACGTCTTACCCGTGGCGATCACAGGACCCGGTGTGGAAGCCCATGTGCCACAAAAGGAGACTGGCCTGGGACACGTGGAGCAGGGCTGCTCGGGAGAAGCCCCGCCCTGTTCCCAGAGGGAGAAGTAAGGCCCCGCCCAGTCCCTGAGACTCGGAGCGGCTGCGACTTCACGCTGACCATCGTAGATGGAGAATTAAAGGGCCGGCCCATGAATGGGTAGGATGGAGGGTTTGGGTTGACGGTTTAAAGCTTGGTTGTAGGTCTGAATAGTTGGAAGCA
>NW_024354501.1:825110-926948 GCF_902729225.1 Pteropus medius | reverse complement strand
TTAGGGTTTGATTTTTTCCTTGACTTTCAGTTTTGGAGGGAGTCAGGCTCTTTGCCCTTCCGAACGTTTGCGTCCGCGTTCTGCATGGTAGACGGCATCCCTGTCGGCGGCGTTGGGTGTTTCCCTCCGATCCCTGGGGCGGCCGGATTGAAACGTCTCGCCAGCTTGGACCCTGAGCTCCTTCCTCTGTGCTCTCGTTGTCCCCAGAGCGTGGGAGGTAAGCCTTGAAGGATGTGGTCCGTATTGCAGTCTTGAGACACGTGAGCTTTTCTGTGAGGACTTGAACGGCAGACGTTGTGAAGCTCGTTCGTAGTGAGCCCCGTAGCCAAGCCGATTTCATCTCTGTTGGGGAAAAATAAACGTATTTAGGCAGACAGTTGAGGGAGCATTGACTCGGCTGTACCAGGCCCTGCCCACCCAGCTCGTCGGTGTCTGCGCTTCAGTGGGTGGCAATGGACGTGGGATTGCTTCGTCGGGTGACTGGGTGAACGCCAGGATGTGGGGTGCATTGACATCCCGTCGATGGTGGTCACGTCAGGGAGGTGAATGGAGTCAGGACTAGAGGGACGGATGGCTGTATGTGCGATTGACAGATGGGGAGATGGAAGAACAGATCCAGAAATGGGTGAAAAACATATAGTTTAACGTGCAGGGTGGTGTTACACGTGTGCGTGTCTAAATGTATTGGCGTGTAAATAAAGGTGGGTAGAAAAATGGGAGTGTAGATTAAAAAATACACGTGTGGAAATAGGTCGCCACGGCGAAGCCTAGATTAACGGGGACGCGACACACACGTGTGGACGCGGGTGCCCGAAGGAGGCTGTGGCCTGGGTGGCTCAGAAGGGCTGACTTCGAAACCTCATTGACTTTAAACTCACAGAGATGCGTTTCTCCCAGTCGTCGACAGTGCGGCAGGGGGTGTTCGGGGCCCTGTGCTCAGGGCGCTCGCTAACAGGCCCGTGTCACACAGCGGGTCCTGCCTCGTGTCGCTCCGATCACAGCATGAAGCGTTACGGTGCATGGCCCCTGGGGAGAACATCGCGCAGCATGATTAATTTATTTATTTATCGAGGCAACTCTCAGTTGACCTCACAGATTCCAGGGACCGTGTCAGCTTACCATCCCTTAATTTTTATTTTTCATTTTTTATCTTGTTTATTTTTTTTTTTACACCTACAGCACCTGGTCTTCCTAGGTGGTCTCCCATCTTAGCTTAGCTCCCAACCCCGCTTAGCTTTCCAGATCAGAGGGGACCAGGTTTGTTCAGGGTGGCATGGCCAGAGACTGCACAGTAGCTTTTAAATGATTTTTCCCCAGAAGTGACATGTTACGATGGGTACAACACATCAATCACGTGGACAGCTGTCACTGCACGGGGGTTAGAAAGTATTTCTTTCCTGCTCTCAAAAGGAGAGCTGAAGGGACGTATCAGGCAGTATCGACAGCTACCAGATGCCTGTCTGGCTTCAGATACCGGGCGTCTGCTCCGCGCACAGTAAACCACGCCCTTCACAGGGAGCAAAGCAAAGCCTCGTCCCGCGAGAAGCTCAGCCTCAGTTACGTGACAGGAGCCGGCGGTGGGGGGCGGGAGTCTGTGCCTGTCGCTGGCCCAGAGACGTGTGCCCTTAAACGATGAGCAGGGCGCGTGGCACGGGGCGATCAGGGTGCAACGATGAGGCGACCGCAATAAACTCCAAAGCGGAAGGGGCGGAGTGAGCCACAGCGTAACCGCTGCTCTTAGACAGTCACACGTCCCCCGGGGAAGATCCTGGGGGAGCCCCGCTTCTTCGGGAGACGCCCCTTCCTGCCCCCGCAGGGCCCCTGCCACATGGTCCCGTCCACGTTATCCTGCTTTGTTATTTTGGGGGTTGGCAGTGAGAGAGAATCCCACAGGGAAGCCGTGGGAGCCCCGAGGTCATTTTAAGCCTGAAGCGCAGATTTTCGGTGCCGTGGGCAGGACGGCGCTCTCAGTGCGGGGCGCCCGGCTCGTGTCATGGCGGAGGTCCTACAGAGTCTGATTCTTCACGTCTTACCCGTGGCGATCACAGGACCCGGTGTGGAAGCCCAGGTGCCACAAAAGGAGACTGGCCTGGGACACGTGGAGCAGGGCTGCTCGGGAGAAGCCCCGCCCTGTTCCCAGAGGGAGAAGTAAGGCCCCGCCCAGTCCCTGAGACTCGGAGCGGCTGCGACTTCACGCTGACCATCGTAGATGGAGAATTAAAGGGCCGGCCCATGAATGCGTAGGATGGAGGGTTTGGGTTGACGGTTTAAAGCTTGGTTGTAGGTCTGAATAGTTGGAAGCAAAGGACGCGAGATGGTGAATGAAGCTTTGTACATAATAATTAAACTCAAGTAGATTTAAGCATGAATGGATAAGGAACACGAGTGGATGTTTAGGAAGAAGCTCGGAAAAATGGATGTGAGACTATTGCTTTATGGAATTTAGGGTACGATGATGGAGGCTGAGCAGTGGCTACAGGCAGGAATCCAGAAGCTTGGGTGTCTGGGAAGAAACGGTCGCGGTAGGTGTGGGTGTGTGTTTGATGGACTCGGCCTTCACCTGCGAGTTAGAACCACGTGGACCGCAGTGTGGAATGTCGCAGTATGATACAGACGTACATGATTCTGTTCAGACGGACAGGTGCAGACACGGCGGGCCGGGATGATGGAGGGACGTGGGGGTCAGTGCGTAGATACGCTGCAGAGCTGGACCGAAGCAGAGATGGGTTTTAAGAAGGATGGTCAGGAATTTCATCATTAGGAAAAAAATAGGTAACAGTAATAAAGTCCCGTGTAAAGTTGAATGAAAAGATGGACAGACTCTTGGGAACATAGGCTAATTTGTTACTTACCAAATTAGAAAAGTTTAGTGATCAGATTCTCGAACTGTGGTGATACTAAGGAAAAACAGACAGAAGTCAACTGCGATGCGTGAAAAATGCGTAAATATCTGGGGGACTTCTAGGAGCTTTACCTTGTATTTTACGTTTGTCACGCATATTTCACAGTTTCCCCATATTTCCCACAGTGTTAACCGAGATGGGACCGGTTTAGGAAGTCAGACCCCTAGAATCTTCACCGTCTGATGTTGTGTCAGCCCAGACTCATGCGTGGTCACCTTTTCTTTCTGTGGACCGTAATTTCGAAAATGCTGGTAAGAACCGGTAACATCGGTGTGCTGTTTTCTTCCTTATTTCTTTGACCAGTTTGATGGGGAATCCAATTTTCTAAGTAATATTTTAAAATCCAAAACCACGGGGTGGCTCCATAGTGTAGCGGTCAGCACGTCTGCTTTACACGTAGAAGGTCCTGGGTTCGCGCCCCAGGTGGAGCCACGGACCATACCCCGGGTGGACACTGCTCGCGTGTCGGGGGGGACGCCCCGCCTTCAGAGATCCAGTCCTTGAAGGGAGATGGCAGCATCCCTAGGTCAGGAGAGGGAGTGGGGGAGAGATTAAGGAGGGGGGAAAAGTCCAAAACCACGTGAATTCCATAAAACGTAAGGTTTAAGATTGTGGAGTGATTGCCACTTAGATACAGAGATGGGTAAAAACACTTGGATGTTGACGTGCTGGTGACACAGATGACGTGGCCTCACACGCTAGTCTCACCTACGCTCGCGGTAGAGGGCGGCGTCATCCGGACAGAGACCGCAGCCTCTGAACACTGCGTAAATTGCAGATTCGTTGAAACAGTAAATGTTCCGGGATCAGCATTTCCGCTTCTCTGTGTCATTGGAGTGCCTGGGCCCCGGGTGGATAGAGGGACAAGGACGGAGGGTTGGGCAGGTGGGGCCAGAACAGGAAAGGGTGTGAAGCCACCAGGAGCCATGCGACGGAGAGCTCGCTACAGGTAGTGTGGGTCCTGACGGCGGCAGGAGCCGGCTTTCATTTCCGGGTGCGTCGTTTGGGGTGTCATCACGTGATCAGTGGGTACACGGGAGTTGGGGGTGTCCCAGGCGAGCGTGGTGGGAGGCGGCTCCTAACACCCCTTTGTTCGCTCATTGAATGAAGACGGTTGCAATGTTTTCAAGCTACGCTTCTCTCTTTCTTTCTTTCACAAGCACCTTTCACAGACAAGGACCAAGAGCTTCCGGCCAGGTAGGAGCCCTGAGGCCTGCGTGCTGCTTCTGGGGCAGCCTGCGCCGTGCTGATGACGGGCGCGGCGCTCCCGAGTGATCCGACGCGTTTTCATCAGACCTGTCAAGGGGCCTCTGTAGTTATTTCCAGGCTGTAGCTTAACCCAGGGGTTTAGAGTTGTCTCTCGTTAGTAAATAGCACTTCATAGATCACAAGCGGAGATTTTATTGAGTGGCACATGAAGTCGCCCCTCAGAAGTCGCCCACGAAGCATCCGGGAGAGCAGGGGGGGAGACACGTGGGTGTCGCGGTGACGGGCTTCGGGCTCCGAAGGGTTTCCGTTGGCACAGTCCGTTCTTGGTGCTTGCTCAGACCATTCTGTGTGCGTTTTACGTTTTAACCCTGAACCGGTCGGTGAATTAGCATGAGTCGCACAGGAAATGCTGATTCCCAGATGCTTGTGCAGGCGAATGGCACGGAAATCGTTTGCTCTGGGAGACGGGCCCTCGGCCCTCACGGAGGGAGAACCGCGGTTCACTGTCCTCGTACGCAGCGTCCCGTGGTTCTGTCGCGGGGCAGACGCTCGGCTCCAGGGCCACGGGCGCGGTCTTTCCCGGCGCCGGCCAGCCCCATGGCAGGAGGACGTGCCCGTGGCTGGCGCTGGAGCCGTTGCCGTCCTCACCCGCGGTGTCTCCCTCTCCCAGGTGGTGAGCGGGGACAGGGCCCGGACACCCCCTGCCGGCCCCACCACAGTGGCCCCGACACCATCGACACCTCCGCGTTCAGAGGACACGCGGGGCCGCAGGAACTGAGGCAGCCGACGGGGACAAGTGGCACCTGGACACGCTCCCCTGAGCTCCGTGTCACGTGGCTTCTGCCTCCATCGCTCCGTTGACCTCAGTGCACTTGGATCCGCGTGAGCGAGGTGCGTGCACGTGGCAGACGCAGCTCACGACACCGTGGTCACCGCCTGCGCTCGCCGGCCTTCCCCACGTGCCGTCTGGGGACCGTCGGTAAGACCCTTCGTTCCTCGTCAGAACCGCGAGCCCGCAGTTCTTGGCAAGAACCCAGACGAGAGCCTCACGAAACGGTGCGTGTCCTGCGTGGACTGCGCGGCGTCTCTCTGTGCCGAGCCCACTGGGGCCCGTTCTGTAGTGCGGCCTGGGCCTGCCGGGCCGGCCTCTCCCTGGGGCCCCGTCGAAGGCTCGCGAGCCATGGCGATGGCGTCTGTGGAATACGCGGTTCCATCATGTTGCTGGTATCACTGGGTTTTTAAGATGGGAATAAAACATGCAAGGTACCAAAGAAATGTCCCCGTTACCCCGTCACCCCGATTCTTGTTTGCGGGCTCCTTCGCCTTCGCGGGCCTGATCCAGGGGGCTGTGTTTACTGGAAGGTCCAGCTGTCCACTTCCCGGACACAAACCACACGTCACCAGGGCACGCTCACTGCACGACCCACCCGTCCACATAGGCGGTTTGTCGCCTTGTATGTTGAAACGGGGCCCCTCAGAGCACACTGTGGTCACCCACCCTCCACCGTCCACTCCTGGTTTCTAGGGGTGACAAGGGTTAACATTTGTGCTGTAGTGGTCAGTAACTTTTATAAGCTCATATCAGTTTACTTGGAATTTATTTTGCAAATTTGCCACCATTATGAGATACGATGTTTTGCAACTTTTTCATATGTTGTGGACATGTTTCCAGACCAGTAAACACAGCTTACCTACAGACTGCTCATTGGATGTAAAGTGCATATCGTAAGGGGTTCATCCGTTTCTCTGTTCGAGAAATACGGGTTAACTGTTTGTTTCTGCGGCTGCGTATAGCGTAATGTGTCTAATTATGTATCTACCTTCGTGCGCTCATGCTGCTAAATCTACGAGATCGATTTCCAGATGTGGCATTGTCGAATCACCAGTTCTTCAAGCTTTTGATTTCAGTAGATAGTGTGAAATTGCCCTGAAGATGTTTGCCAGCTCAGCGCACAGCTGCGGTATAATGGCCGTGCTAATTTTCATAAAAATATGTGCATGATGGATAGTATTTCTCCTTTAAGTTTTTAGTCAATCTAATAGGTGAAAATACCGTTTTAAACTTAAGTCTAACTTAAACGGTAAATGGCCATGGATAAAAAACACCAAATAGTGATCAATCATTTATTTAAAAAGAAAACCAATAGGTTATCTTTTCTGAGTCATCCTGATTTTAAGAGATACACACCATCGAATTTACTAGATATGGTGTTTCCTGGAGGTTCATAAACTTCCTAAGGAAACCTTACACCAGCGGGGTTTTTAAATTCTTTAATTTTGGAAATACTTCAGATTGAGCGTTTCGAGGATCACGCAGAGAACCCCGTGGACTCTGCACCCCGATTTTTCGTGCAGTGCTGTGCTCTCTTTCTCTCAAGCTCCCTCTCTGCCATCCACAGCCGTCTCCCTCCCCACGTTTGTCCTCATTTGTGAGTCTGTTGTGTATGTTACGTCTTCAGCCCCAAATACTGCAGCACCCACTTTCCCGGAGCCCTGGGAGCTCCCTCTGCAGAGCTGGGCGCAGCTTTTAAAGTCACGAGACTTAACCGACATCACACGTCTCACGTTAGCGTTCGGTCCCCGGCCAGGCTTCACCGTTACTCAGAACCCAGGGAACGTCCCTGCACGGCACTCGGGTGCTGGGTTTCTTCAGTCCCATTTAGCCTGGCAGCGTCTCTCATTCTTCGTCCTTGATGACATTGGGGTTCCTGAAAATAATGGCTGACAGTTGTTAAAACATCTCTGAAATGTTGAATTTTCTGACGTTTCCTCATGAATAGGTTTAGGCTACACATTCTCTGTGCATTTCTGGCAGGAGTGCTTCATGATGGATGCGTGTCTACCTCAGTGATTCACATCAGGTGGCAGATGATGTCACTTGGTCCTGTTATCGGTCGGTGACATTAATTTCGGTCGCTCGATTCACTCAGTGTCCCCTAGGTCTCTCTGCTGTAAGGGTAGCATTTCTTTGTAATTAATGTCTCAGTCCTCCCGGCCCTCTGTGGGGATGTCGTTGTAATTCTGTAGGGAGATCCTTTGAAACTGTGTAACATCCCGTTGGGCGTCAGAGTCGACGCCGTAGTCCTCACAGTCTGGGGTGAATCTTAGTGGAATCGGTGGCGATTTTTTGAAATCCGTTCCCGGATGTGCGTATCGGCTGGTGTTCTGCTCTAGGAGTTAGCATGCCCTGGCTTATGATAGAGTATTTTTTAAGAGGATTTTTTACCTGGAAACACTGAATGGAACAATGAGACGGTGATTGGCCTTGGTGAGGAGGTGTCTGGAGGGTCCGCCGAAGTTCACGGCTGCAGCGTGGGGTGCCGTGGCGCTGGCGCGCAGGGCGATGTGAGGCGGCGGACGGGGTGTGGACCCGTGACGCGCAGAGGAGAGGGCTCGGGCGGCAGATTGCAGCCCGGGACGGGAGCGGCGCTGTCACCCCTGGCAGGGGCTCCACGGCCTCCTCGAGCCGAGCGAGGCGAAGCCGGGGGTCCCGGCTGGATTCACTCGACGTCTGTAGATGCCAAGTCGCCAGTGTGCCTCCCGCTTCACGTTCTTACCCTTAGGAGCCGCCTTCAGGGTGCTGCCTGACGGGGACGCTCGGCTTCCTGGGCTTGCGCTCGTGTCCCCATCCTCCCGACCCTCTGTGGGGACGTCTGCGTAGACGACAGGCCGCGGGGTCGGGCGGGCTAAGGCCGCGGGGTCCGGCGGGCTAGGGCCGCGGGGTCGGGCGGGCTAGGGCCGACGTCCCTACACTCCACGCTCTGTAACCGGGACCTGCGAGCCATCTGCCGTCACGACCCCACACGTAGCTCGTTGAGTCTGTACCGTTTTAATATAAATATTGTTGCTTTCACATGTACTTTAATAAAAGAAGGGTATTTTGGAAAATTTGGAATCTCCCTGGCTAAAATCATTCTTTCTTCCTCGAGGCCAAATATATTATTGCTTTGGTGTTGATTAATAAGACAGTTTTATCGTCATTTTCGTAAATTCAGCCTCCATCTAGCAAACGCTTAAGCTTCCCATGCTATGAAGAGGATTTTTGAAAAAACGAACAGGAAATCACTAGCTTCGACGTCGCTAGTGTGGAACTATGGGTCATCGTCAGGGCGATAATGGGAACTGCGGCCGGACGCTCCAGAAACAGGGCGCGCGCAGAGCGGCCCAGAGGTGTGGCCGCTCGCTCTCTCCGCTGCCGGGGACCCGTGTGTCCGCTGGGGCAGAGGCCGGGCCAGGTCTCCTCCACCAGAGAGGCACTCTCGGGGCGGCGGCCCATGACCGTGCGGTGCGGGTGCTCGGGACAGCAAGCTCATGGCCGAGCACAGAACGCTGACGGCCAGCGCCACTGTGGGGCCGGTCCGTCAGGGAGCGGGGCTCATCCGTGAGGGGGCAGCGGGGTCCACCCAGGGGAGGCGTAAGGACGAGGTGACAGCCTCCTCTTCTGCTCTGCATCTTGAGTTTCACTCCGATGAGTCATCTGCACGAAATTTCGGGCTTTCCTGCTGGTTGGCTTAACTAGAGCAGGACTCGAAGCCAGTCCCGAGGCGAAACCATACGACTGGTTAAAACTGAGGCTGAAGCTTTGGGTGACCAGGAGACGTTCCCCATTTCTCGCTTTCCTCCGGCTTTTAGTCCGTTGTCCTGAGTTTAAGATCCTCTCCCCCTGTGCGCTGGCCGGGGGGCTCACGGTCACGGCCGTCCCAGGCTCCGCGGGGTTCACACCCACATGCGTCATCCTGGCGGAGAGTGAGCATCTGGGTGGGCCCGTGATGAACGCCGAGTTTGGGGGGAGACCGCTCGCCTCGCATCCCCGCATGGAGCTCTGGATCGGGCGCCCGCATCGGTCACGCGCGCACCAGCCTTTGCTCCTGTGCCGTGTGCTGTCACCTGTTCCCCAGGTGTGTGCCCCGAGCTCCTGCTTGACAGGGATCTTGGTTTGTACCGTCTGATCTCATGCTGCTCTGTCAGAAAGTCAGTTTCGTGAAAGCCCCGCCCTCGCGAAGCAGCGCGTGGAGCCATCACAAGTAACAACGCGTGGCCGTGAGGGGACGGCTTACTCAGACACGCGATGCCACCGAGTAACGGGGCTCACGTGGGACGGCGTCGAAAGGGAAGAACGTGGAACTTGGTGGTTTCTCTTTCCTGGGGTGTGAGCAATTAGGTGTTAACTCTTTAGAATAAAGTGGTTTGTTTCAAAAAACACAAGCGTGAGACTTTAGAGCCTGGGAAGAGGCAGTCGTGAAATCAAGCCAGATCGGAAAGGGGAACGGCGAGGGGTGGCGGGGGGCGGCAGGGGCCGCGGCCCTGCTCCTTACTGAGCCCCGTGGCCCTCACCGCGCGCATTCCCGTGGGCCTCGGCAGAAGCTCCAGTTGGTGACAACCTCAGGGCTGTCACCTCAGGGCGTGCCAGCTCTGACCTGCTAAGTTTCTGTTCCACGACCTGCCTCAGTTGACATTGTGTTTTCGTGAACAAATGGTTGTGGTTGCAGTCATTTTAAAAAAGTGACCTTCATTTGGGAGTTTTAAGTGATTTGCCCATCATCCTTATAACATTAGAGTCATCTGAATTAACGAGATATCTACCTTCACGTTTTCCTTTTAATAATTACATCTTTCGTTTCTGGTTGATGAACAGCTGTTGACGTTGTTTGTAAGGCTGGCCGTTGAAAACGCTCTCTCTCAATTCTGAAGAATCACTGTGCGGCACAGAGTTCTTGGTTGGAAGTGTTTCTTCTGCCTTTTGACCACACTGCGTCCTTCCTGTCCTGCAAGGTTGCTGCTCACAGCCTCCCCGCTGCTCTGAGGGGTCCCCGCTGCTCTGAGGGGTCCCCTCCGCGTCACAGGCCGCTTTCCTCAGCGGCTTTAAAGAGTCCCTCCTGGTCTTTAGCTTTTGCCATATAATTACCGCGTGTCTTGGCGTGGGTCTCTCTGGATTCTTCTTCGGGATTCCTCTGTGTTTCGGATTCCTGGATGTGGCCGTTTCTTTCCCCATGGTTTTTAGCGAAGTTTTCAGCCATTACTTAATTAAATACGACTTCCACTCCCCCCCGTCTCTCCTCCTTCCTGACCCTCTGTTACGTGTGTATTTTCCATGGGATGCTGTCCCGTCAGTTCCGTAAGCCACCTCCGCTTTCTCCCGCTGCTTCTTCTGGCTTCTCTGGTCGGATGAACTCCACTGCCCTGTCTACTTGATCTACTCTGCTACTGAATCCTCCTATTCAATGTGTTCGTTCAGTTACTGTGCTCATTAGCTCTGTAATGTCTCTCTGGTGCTTTAAGCGAATCTTGTCTCTTTGTTGAAATTCTCTCTTCGTTTCTGCTCTTCTGACCTCTGCGAGCATCTCTAACTCTTCTTTAAACCCTCTCGGGGAAATCACTCACCTCCACTTTGTTAGGGTCCGTTTCTGAATGCTTAGCTTGTTCTTCTGTTTGTCTCTTAACTTCCCTTGATGCTCTGCGTGTTTCTGCGCCCCCTCCCCGGTCTTGGCCGCATGGTCTCGTAAGCGATGCAGCTTGTCAGTCAGCCCGCCTGAGCTCGCGGCTGTCTCTCCAGCCTCCCTCTTTGTTCTCGGGGGCTCTCAGGATTTGTGGGTGCGCCAGGGCACATCAGGGTCCCGGAGGAGGCTCGCAAGTGGCACCTGGATGCAGGCAGGTCAGAAGCTGTCTCGGGCGGCAGCTGGGAGGGCTGTGGCGCGGGCAGAAGCAAGGAGGTGGGTGCCTTGGCCGGCATCCTCTGCTGCGGGCCGGGCTGCGGAGCCGCGGTCTTGGGGTGCTCCTGTTCGCTGTGGTCCTGCGGGGCTGGTGAATGCAAAGCCCAGGCCGTTGGAGCCCGGCGATTGGTCTCAGGGCCTTATCCTCGGGGGGCCGCCGCGAAGGCTGGGGTGGCAGGTGTGCAGAAGCTGCTCACAGGAACACCCCGGCTTTATTCCCGAGCGGGCTGGAGGGAGGAGAAGAGGCGTCCGCCTCCTCACCGGCCTCTGTGGAAAATCACAGCCAGACCCGAGAGCCTGCTGACTCGGGGACGACCGTGACCTGGCGGGTTTGCCGTCCCCACTGCGCTGGCCGGGGACGAAGGCCGTGGTGAGTGCGCGCGTGCCCGCTGCCGATCGCTTCTTAGCTGCTGTGTTCCTGCGCGTCTCGTCGACACAGGCATCGTGGACTTTTAGCGCTAGGGGTTTTGTGACCCCATCTCTGTGTGTTGGGAGTCTTAAAATTGGGGTGCAAGACAGGGGTCCAAGCCTTCTGCTCCTCAGGGAGAAGCTAGAAGTTGGGCCCCATCTGATTGTGCGGTGCCATGTGGCGGTGGCGGTTATGATAGCAGTGTCTCGGCCTGTGTTACCTGATGTGTGTGCGTGTCTGCACGTGAGTGCATGAGTGTGTGTGTGTCTGCGCGTGTGCGCGTGTGTGCGTCTGCGCGTGTGTGCGCGCGCCTGTTTTCGCATTTGTCCAGTGTGCAGGAGCCGTTCAGCCACCGTCCGGATCTCTCAGGAAGCTGCCCCGCGTGTAGCTGCACGTTCACTGTGACATGGGACAAGGGATTTGCTTGTGTCACCATCCTGGTCGACTCCCAGTTTCTGAAATTTTGAATTTTTCTTCTCAAAATTTTTACTTTTGCTCCAACAAATGTTTTCCTAAATTTGAAGTATTTTCTCCAGCATTTTAATCTTCATTGCTTTCTTGGCCTCGGGTAAGATGCCCCACTTTAAAAACAGTAAAAATATTTCTTGCCATCGACTCTCCCCCTGAGATGTGGAACTGCTCTTCCTGGGCTGCGCTTCAATCCTGCACCGACTTAATTTTTTCCAGTAAGGATCACTCAACTTTCAAAGAGAACCAAGCTAGGAACATGTAATTGTGGAAATCAGAGCAACGCTCATTAGCCAGTGACGCGAACGCGACGTCCTTCGTTGATTTCATTTTCTTCGTCCTTTAAAGATGTTTTATCGCATCACTTTCTGGTTTCCATGATTTCGTTCTCTATCAGCTGACTGATTCTAAACCTTCTGAGAGTTGGTATGTGGCTGGTCTCGGTAGCTCTGTCATAGACACTTAGAGAAGTCGTTTATTCCAGACTCGTTGACTTTGGTGTTTTATAAATGCCCGTTAGGTTAAGATGGTTGATAGTTCATGACCCCATCGTGTCTTGCTCCCTAATCTATGGAGACGGTGGCGTTTAAATCAAGCAGCTGAGATTGTGGGTGTCTCTGGTACGTGCCTTGTTTCACGTGATTCGAAATGCGTTATGCGTCACGTGAATATTCGTGGATGTTGTCTTTCCCGTGTCTGTCGACCCTCTTCGATTACGAAACGTCTCGGCCTCTGGTCACGCACTCCCGTGAGGTCCACTTTATCTGAAGTTAACATAGCCATGCTAACCTTCTTCTCCGTACATTTCGTGTGGTGCGTATTTCTCCTTTTTTCTTTCGAGCTCTGTCTTTACGTATGAAGTTCGGTCGTTTCAGACGGCACGCCGCGGGCTTCTGTTTTAGCCTTCAGCGGTCAGTGTGTTTAGCCCACGTAATTGTTGACCGTGGACGTCGCTCCCACTCCCCGCCGCTCGCTGGCTTCCGTGCAGACCTCCGTGTCGCACGTGCGCCGCTCTGCGGGGTCCGCCGCTCTGCGGGGTCCGCCGCTCTGCGGGGTCCGCCCGCCCTTCGCTCCGCCCCTTCGGTCCTGCTTCCTGTTCATTCGCTGCCGTTTTCGTGTGAGTCAGAATCGCATTTTTCTCATGTTGTCAACTCTGCCTCCGCATTTTCAGCGATGCCAGTTGCTGCATTAAACACACTTTTTCAGCCTTTTGAGACTAGATATTACGTCCCTTTGCTAAACATGAGAATATTGCAACCACGTACCCGTTTCCTCTGTCTCGTCCTATCTGATGCTGGAGTTGTCACGTGACATCTCTGTGTCTCACACGTGGGGTTCGCTGTAGCCAGTGACAGTCCCGGGGCTGTTATGGCTCATTTTCCTTAGTTTCATCTGATAGTGTCTTTTTCAACCCTCCTTATTGTGGGGATATTCTTACTGAATATGAATTGAGTCGGTCGCTTCCCTCTGTGCGTGCTTTTGTAAAGGTAAAATTCCACAGTTTTCTGGTCTTCGTTGAACGTAACCATTTCCTTCACTGAGCAGTTGGTAGAGAAATAGTAGAAACAAGTTGTGGCTAGTTCAGCAGGGTGTGATGGGTGCGTGAAGAACTCTCGAGCGAAAGGTTCGTCCTGTGTCTTCCTCTTGCTGTTTCTTTCACAGTTTTGATAAAATGAGCTCCTTCGACAGGGAATTGGTTTTGTTTATATTGTCTCACCCATAAAGTCTTGCAGCTAATCATCCATATTTCCAGGTGGCTAGTTTTGCTCTCGTAGTGTTTCTGGTTAGACAGTAAGCTGGAGAGGAAACGGATTTTTGTTAGAGAGAAAAGTCGACATGGAAAAGATTGGAGCGAATCGGTGATCGAAACGACGTTTAATCAATCGATAACGCGTCCTGCATCGTCACGGCATGGAAACGAGGCGCAGTGTGTGCATCAGGCTGTGTCGTAGACACGTGATACGCGTTTTCGTAACACAAAGTCTGTCCAGCTCTCGAAATGTCACTTTTTGATGGACGGTGAGCAGGATGTAGGCATCTCACAACCTCTCGATTTGGGATTCGCCTGCTGATTGTGTCTGACTTGATCGGCACGTTCTTTCCCTTCGCCTGACCCCCACACGTCAAACCCCCTGGCAGTCGTGCAGGAAAGGGAAGCCTTTGCCATCTATCACCAAAAAGAGCGGGGGGGATCCTCCAGTTCTGCTCTTACCTGTCGTCCACCCACCTATCAGTTTACCTTTCACACTCTACCTGTGTATCCCTACCTGTCAACCATCGGCCCCCCTGATACTCGTCTGCTTGTCTGTCTGTCTGTCTGTCTCTATTTGGCCTTTAGGGGTAAGAGGCAAAAGAGGACCTGTTGGGGCTGCTTCCCGCAGGAGGGCACAGTGGTGACGGTGGTCTCTGAGGTGAGGGTGGACGGAGGGGAAAGCAAACAGAACGTGAGGCTGTCGGGCCTTTGCCTCTGGGACCCCGCAAGGCCCTGTCGCTGTGCTTGAATCTGAACGGTCGGAATAGAGCCGCCTCCAGTGTATGTCAGCTCGGCACGAGAAAGTTTACACCAAATGGGGTGACTGCTTTTTCAGTCCTACTAGATCTCATACTTAAAACTCACTTCAGTTACACGCACTTACCGCCGCAGTCATGTGAAGCGGGGCCGTGGCTTGGCAAACGTTTTCCGTGAAGGGCCAAATAAAAAACAGGTTCCGTTTTTCGGAACTTAAGATGTGTTGCTGCTCATCCGCTCTGGTTTGAATGTGCGGCGGCCACATGGCTGTGTCTCAGTGAAGCTTTATTTACAGCAGCAGCAGTGGGCGTCAGAGCACTGGTTAAACCTGAACCAGAAAATCTCCAGGTTAACTCGGCCACCAGGAGAAACACCGGAGAACTATTTCCTTACTTTATTTTCATAAAAATTGTCTTAGCCCCTTTGCTGAATCTCATTCGTAAGAGAATGTGTGACTGGTCTACTCTGTGGCATCGCGACTTAGACAAAGTGAAACCCACAGTGCCTCAGGCTGGAGAGAGAGCAGCCCCCCATTCCCGTGTCGACCAGTAAATGGCACCTGAACATTGAGCGCGGCCGTCCGCATCCCATCTGTAGAGGACCCGGGGAATGAGTGTTTTGAGATCTCACCTGCCTGCCTTTCCCCTTTGGCACGGTTTGAACCGAAACGTTACCTTCCAGCTTCCTGGACGGCATCCGGCCTCCTTGGGCCCTGACTCCGGCCGGCCTGACTTCACCTGAGCAGGCGTAACTGTTTTAGCGTCTCAGAGTAGCATCCGTCTGTTCCAAGGCCGCCGTTTATCCTAGTTCGTGCGGACATAGCAGGGGTACAGCCTTTCACCCAGCCCAGTCCAGCTTTCCAGCTCGGCTCTCGTTTGTCTGCGTTGTCTCATTGGAGGGCGAGAGAGAAAGAGAACCTACAGCCTCCTACTTTAAGCTTAAATCGGGGCTCCTCGTTATTTTATAGTCAATTAAACACATACATGTGTGTTTACGTGAAACTTACATGATCACTTTAGTATCACTATTTGATGAAAGGCCGACTCAACTAGAACAAGACAGGCATCCAAGACGAGAAGGCACACGAACAATTCATGAATGGCAGGCATTGCGGATGGCCGCGAGCGCGCAAAATTATGCCCAGTCTTACCAATCTTGAGAATGAAACAAACATGTGGAATAATCATAAGTTACAAACCTGTAATGAAATAACTAAACGTATGCGTGTGTCTGTGCACAAACGCACACACATGAAATAATTACACGTATGTGTGTGTCTGTGCACAAACGCACACACATGAAATAATTACACGTATGTGTGTGTCTCTGCACATACACACACAGGTCAACAACCTGAGCTACGTGCCTTCTTCACCTGTCAGATCAGCAGGAACGTTCGCTAACAGAGCCACCTGTTACACTGTTTCCAGACCCCAGTGGAAAATGCATATTAGATAGAAATTAGCACACATTTTAACTAACCACTTTGTTTTCAGAAACTTACCTGTGGGATGTCATAAGTAGCGTTCAAAGGCGAATGTAAACTCAAGGGCGTTTGTTGCAGCCTTAGATACACTTGTAAAATTGTAAGTCACCTGTTTATCAAGTCATAATGCTTCAGAAGATGCTGACGATGCACTGACCCAGTTGGACCGTATTCGTTTATATGTGGTGATGTGTGTTCAGGCTAAGCCGTACGAACATCCAGGTTTTTCCGAACCTCATTTTCCCACCCGTTACTAAGTACTAACTGTGTCTGTATTTCTTTCATATAAAACAATATGTGTATGTGCCCGTTCGGATATGCCCAATAAACTAATTTTATAGGAAGAATATTCAAAGAATGATGTAAGTTTTGGTCATTATTTTACTTTTCATCTGTGTGCATTGTGCGGTTTCAAATAAATGTATCACAATTGTGTGTATATTGCAGTGAGTTCTTCGAATATGTACCGCTTGCTAAGATAAATGCAATTTCATGGATTATCTTGTGCTTATCCATACGAAATAGGATATTTATTCAGCTGAGTTTGAGACTGAGTTTGACCGTGTAACTCATCCTACTATTCACACCTTAAAAAAACCCACAACCCTCTGGTGTCACAGCTTTTGGAAGGTAATAATTAAAAATACTTATATTTTGCTAAGTCTTTTAAGCGAACCATGTTTTGGAGGAAAGCGCGTTTCTGAGTCACGCTCATGCTCTCTTTGTCTTTAGGGTCGGAGCCGTGAGCGCTCTCAAGTGCGATCCCTCAGGCCGAGACGCGTCAGTGTGGAGCTGCCGTGGGAACGGGACAGAAGATGCACAGGACACGGTCCGCGGGCCGTTCCGTGCTGGGAGCCCACGAGGAGCGACCTCTGGAGACACACGGCACCAGTGCTCGGGAGCCGTGACGGTGCCCCTCAGCAGACAGCACCGCACAGAGCTCCGGGGTGCCGGCAGGACACGGATCCCAGCCCTGGAGGAACGGCAGTCATCGGGGTGTCACCGGGTGGAAGAGACAGCCTGGGCATGGAGCAGGGCATGGGCAGCGGCAAGACAGGCTCTGCAGACGGGGACGGGGCGGGGGCGAGAGTCTCATCGGAGACGCGGCCGCAGCCGGAAGGGATTCAGAAGGCATCATCCTCCACCGAAATACTGTGCTCCGCTCGTCATTTGTCACCACGAGGTCAGGATTCCGAACTCTCTACCTCCTTTGCATACATGTTCCATAATCAGTCCCTACCCCCAGCTCTGCATCTGTTTCTATGTGTAGTACTTTGTTCCTTGCAAGGATGATGACTTAGCACTTCTGACCTGGTAGCTGGAACGTTGGCCGAAATGATGAGCCGGGGAACTGTGACATAAACTGCGCCGGGCGAGGCCGCAGCAGCTGCCGGGGTGCATTCAGAGCTCCTCTGCTGCATGATGGAGGTCCTCTCGCCGCGCCTGTGTCTTCCGGTTCGGCGATGGGAGATGGAGCCTGCGAGATCCTGGCGTCCGGGTGTGGAATGTCGAGCATACTGCCGGGGGAAGGCGGCGGAGAAGTCACAGCTGGCCGAGGCCGCGTCTGTCAGAGGGGACGGCGGGACACCGAGGCCCGAGCCGGCTCCGATTTTGACTTTGATACAGTTTGGGGATTCGGGACGTGAGAAATCCCTCTAAGGATGGTAAGCTGGTTAACGATGGTAAGATGTTTATAATGACTAATAATAACTAATATGTGAATATATAACATCATTTAACTGACATGTGGACGGGTGGACGGGTGGACAGATGGATGAATTAGGGTAAAAAGTAAATAGAGAGTTGTAAACATGAAAGGGATGATCAGCCTTTGGCAATAATCGTAATTGTTTTAACCAGAAACTTCTTGCAGAAAATCGGAGGAGACGCGGGGCACGTTTGCGGCGCCCCGTTCTCTCGGTCGCAGAGGTGATGACGTCGCGGCGGGGGACCCGGCAGACGCCGTCCAGGCTGGGCCGGGTGGAGAGGCAGCGGCGGGCAGTGCGGGGCCGACTCGGCACCACGTGCCCGGACCCAGCTCTGTCCGCGAGGATGCAGACCCGAACCGGGTGACATTCTACAGAGAGCCCAGCCGTTGGTCCTCAAACGCCAAGGTCGCCGAGGAAACGATCCAGGTGACGTCGGACTAAACAGACGAGAAAGCAACGCGGAGCTGACGAGATTCTTTGGACGTGCGTCAGCGTAATGTCATGAGGCGAGTACTGTCAGACTGACGATGACGCGGAGGCTGTGGGACAGGGAATTCGCGGTGTTTTTAGATACTCTTTCTGTTCTTACTGTTTCCGTTGACAAACTACGTACGTGTATATGAGTGCATCCCTCGTGACATGAACACGACGAGGAACGGATAACGTGTTGTCGTGATTGACGACGAGGAAAATGCCAAAGGCGGAGCCCCTCGACGCTGCCCCGTCCACGTGGCACACGAGTCCACCTCCGAGTGTTCTGCCCCAGTCAGGGGGCTGGTACTGTCATAAAGCATGTGACAGTTTCCCTAGAAGTCACGGGCCATAGGGACTCCGAGGCTGGGACGGAGACGTGCCCTGTTCGCCCAGGGTTCTGAATGGGACACAAGTCGTAAAGACATCAAATTCACGCAGTTTCCCATTGGCACAGTAGGCGTCGTTCCTAACTTTTCTATGTAGGGCCTTGCTGAGGAGTCACCTTCTCAGGCAGGCGTGATTTGTCACCACTAGCCAGGTGACATGCCGTGCGAGACTCCCCGTGGCCAGGACGGGAGACGAAGGCAGCGTGGCCCCAGGCGTGCCGCACACCTGCGGGCCCTCCCGGAGGAAGCGCCTTCCTTCCCCAACACCTGCGTTGGGGAAGGTTACACAGACCGGCAGGAGCTGGACGTGTCCCCAGCGAGACGCGGGTGTCACTGCAGGAGGGGCCTCACACCCCTCCACTCAGGGACTCCACGTGCATTGTCCAGGTTTCCGGAAAACTGGGAGTTATTGAGTCACAAGGACAGTTGTAGTTGTTCAGACTTCCTTCCCGTGTCACAGAATGTGTTTGGATTGACGATGACGCCCTCGTGTGTCACGGTCATGACGTGTGACACCAGGAATTGCCCTCTGGTTTGCTTTTCTCCCACCGAGGGCCTTTGACTCAGTAAGAATAAATGTGCATCGCTCAGGAGGAGAACCTGTGGCCGAGGGCTGCGCAGGCCGCTCAGGAAGCCTCCTGGGGACAGAGGTGGCCCCCTCTCTTCCGAAGGCACCGTTGTCCCTGGTTGGGAAGCAGGACGTGACCTGAGCCCAGGACCAGGTCACACACAGCTGCCTGCAGTCACGCTGAGGGACAGCGGAGCCGGAAGCAGATGCAGCTGCCCCGGGCACGGGTTGGTGTGGGCGCCGTTACCTGAGAATCCGGGCGTGTTTCTGAATCGTGCGTGTCATTTCTCTACGTGGCCCAGGCGGAGTGGCTGAGGACGGGTCATCGTTAGTCACGAAAGTATGACGTTCCCCTTTCGTTTGCTGTTGGACATCAGCAGATCCTGAGCGACATGTCACCTGGGCCTGCACCTCCCCCGCGGATCCCTCAGGAAGGTGAGCTCTCCTCTGCCCCAGGCTCCGCCATTTCCTGGGGGGTCGTGTAGGCCTGCGAGAGGCCACCTGTCCCTGTGCCCCAGCGACACACTGGGCTTTTCTCCACATGGGGTGGCCACTACTGTTCTCAGTAGCTGAGACCTGAACACACCTGACCGCTTGAGGTCTTTGAGGTCCTTGGATCACGAGGTGACCTCCCGGCGGCCTGGTCACAGTCCTGAGTCCCTGAACGTGCTCGATCGATGATGACCCTCACGTGCATTCCTTGGAAAATCTGAACAAAATGAGTGAGAACCCCTACCGTCATTCTCATCGGATCTGAGGTCCAGCACGGGGACTCCTGGGGACAGCCGGTGTGAGGGACAGCTGCTCACGGTCACACTCATGCCGGCACCAACCCGACATCACCATAGGGACGTTTGGTCACTGTCAGCATTCCCTTGGTCAAGTGTTTATGGTGGGTGGGGTTGGGGGCGTGGCCAGGCTTCATGTCCCGTGGGTGGCAGCACATCCACTGGTCCTACGTGGCGGAGTGTGGCAGGACACAGGCCCACGGAGGCCCTGGCGTGGGAAGGTCCTGGCCAGGGTCTTGCCCCTGATGTGGGCCTTGGGCTCCGGGTCATTTAGCCGAAGAGCAGGAGTCATTTTTTGGTTTCTGATTATAGCCCAGGCCCGGTTCACTGTGGCCTGTTCTTGCCTCTGTCTTGGTGAGGATGTTGCTGACCCTGGAGGTCGGTGGCAGAGACACAGGGCTGATCGGTTGTGTTGCTGCCATTGTCACCATGATGTTTCTAGTGCTGGCCCAGTCCCCATGCCAGGCGGGCCGCTGTTGAGTAGCTGCGGATGCACCTGAAGTCAAACATGTTGGCCGGTGTTCGGGTAGGAACAGGGGTGACGGGAGGGCAGGTTACGTGGTCCCATGGGCTCCGTGGCACGTACTGTCTCGCTTGTTCCCAGGATTGTCATCGTCACAGGGTCAGGGACTCGTCTGCCACCGCCAGCGTGCACAGTGGGTGTGTGGCAGGGGAGGTGGCCACGTCCAGGTCGGCCCTGTGGTTTCTGACCTGGTGTCTCATCGAGCTGATCCAAGCAGAGTGGCTCCTGGTGGAAGGTGTCCCCTGCCTCCAGCTGCCATGCAGCCGTCTCTGAATGCGTGGCCTGGCCAGTGTTCCCATGTTCGTTTTCACCTGGGGGGCGGCGTATGAGGTCCGCGTCCTCCGGGAGGGGTGCCCGTCTCCTGGCACCATGTGCCCTGGTCCTCGGCGGGAGGAGGTGACACTGGCAGTGACCCGTGTGCATGGCGGAGCGGGCGCGCACGGAGGCCGTGGGCACGCAGCCGCGACAGTCAGCCCCGGGACGCGTCCTCGCGTGTTCAGAGCACGGACTGTGGCGTGAGTGTCCCGTTGTCACCATAGAGGCGGGTGCCGCTCTGCGAGGTCGCGGGGGGGCGGGGGTGGGCCCGCGTGAGGCCCTGTCACACTTTGATGTCGGTGAGGTCACCGTGCTCTGAAAGACGACGGCTCTGCTCACTGTGCGTTGCCATGTGACCGTTAGGAAATAGGTCTTGGCAGCGACCTGAGTGGCGGGCGTGAGGACGCTGCTCTCGACGAGGCACCGCGAGTCCTCGTCGTTTCTTTCTTTTCCCATCTGAGGCCTGGAGGCCACGGCGTGGGGGAGTTTCTGGTCTCTCGTTGTGATGGGGGCCTCGTTTCCTTAGAACTTTCTGTGTCGGTCATTATTTGGGAAACCTCATGTAGCTACCTGTTTGCTTTCCGGCCGCTGAGGACGTGACTCGGTTTACCTGCCCTGAATTCACTTGGTACCTTAAGAGGACGAGCAGCGTTGAGCTGCGATGCCGGCGGCACCAGCCTCGATGTCAGCGGTGACGGCGTCTCAGTGATCCGTGTTGCCGTTGGGTGCAGTTACTGTGTGACGATATTCGTGGGTCAGGATGTCCAAATGGACTCCTCCACGGCCTCTGTGAGTTTCGTAGAATCACGCGCTGTTTAGTTCAGAGGTGCGGCTCTGAGAGCACGTCTCTGGCCTCTGTCACCCGCACCATGGGTGTCATTGCCACGTTTTCTGTTTTGAAGCCGCGGGACATCCTTCCGTGGGGGCAGGCGAGGGCTCCCGGATCGCTCACCAGAGCCCGCATGTTCCGAGGTGGCCTCGGCCACGAGCACACGCACACACGTCGGCAGAACCACACTCGCGCGTGGCTCACACCCACCTGCAGTCACATCTCAGGGACAGACGTTGGGAATGGTGCACTGTGGGGCCACCGTCACGGCAAAGACTGATGTGCATATTGGTCTCAGGGGCCTGTGATTTGTCTCCACCACCAGGGCCGGTACAGGGGACGGTCCCTCGTCAGCCAAGAGCACAGACCCATCCCTACTGGACGCGTGGAGGTCGCTGGAGACCCGGAGGACGTGTGCGGAGTGCGCCGGCCCGGCATCCCGGGGGAGGTAGGTGTCCCTGCTCGCGGTGGCTCGTTTGGGTCCTGCCCAGCCCGCGGGGGTCCCTCCAGCGCGAGGGCCTGGCCGCGCCTCGCACTCAGCGGCTGGATGTGGACCCTCAGGCCGCGGGTGGACTGCGAGGTCACTGGGTCCCCCAGTGGGCCACCCGGCGGCCGTGCCACATTTTCCCGCGTCCCCAAATGTGCTCGATCGATGATGACCCTCACGTGCATTCCTTGGAAATCTGAACAAAATGAGTGAGAACCCCTACCGTCATTCTCATCGGCTCTGAGGTCCAGCACGGGGACGCCCGGGGACAGCCGGCATGAGGGACAGCTGCTCACGGTCACACTCATGCTGGCACCAGCGACAGCCTTGGATCTTTGTGGATCAGGACATGTCTAGTTGTGGGGAAAACGTGTTCTAGTTTTAGCCATTTTGGACCCCGGGGCAAGGTGGGTGACAAGGAGCAATGTCCTTCTGGTCATCTGCTGGCACAAGAGGAAAATCAGGCTCAGGCCACTCGATGACAGTCCTGGCCTGAGCTCCAGTGACGCTTACGATTTTAGACAGTACTTCTGCCAGCGTGACGATGGTGCCCTCTGTGGGTGGGTGGTGTTTCCTGGGCAACGCTGGGTTTTGTCAAGTGGGCTCTTCCTGTGACACTTGCGGAGACACAGTGTCCCATTTGACATGGCACACGTTTGCGGTTTGCTAGCAGGATCTGTGACATGAGGATCTGTAGACTGTCGAGGACGACTCCTGGGGACAGGGGTGGCCTTCTGTCTTCCGAAGGCCCCGTTGTCCCTGGTTGGGAAGCAGGATGTGGCTCTGGAGATCTGGGCTCAAGGCCCGCGTCTTCAGGGGCTGAGTCTTCTGCGTAGGCCGAGGCACACACAGCTGCATGCTGGCACCTTAATCTGTCACACAGGTCTGCAGTCAACGCTGAGGGACAGCGGAGCAGGAAGCAGATGCCGCTGCCCCGGGACTGGTTGGTGTAGGTGCTGTTACCTGAGAATCCGGGCGTGTTTCTGAATCGTGTGTGTCATTTCTATGCATGGCCCAGGTGGAGTGGCTGAGGACGGGTCATCGACAGTCATGAAGAGATGACGTTCTCTTTCGGTTTGCTGGCTGGACATCGGCATTTCCTGAGACGTGTCACCTGGGCGTGCACCTCCCCCGCGGATCCCTCAGGAGGGTGAGCTCTCCTCTGCCCCAGGCTCCGCCATTTCCCTGAGGATCTCGTAGGCCTGTGAGAGGCCACCTGTCCTCGTACCCCAGTGACACATGGGGCTTTGCTCCTATGGCTTGGCCGTTCCTGTGCTCCCTGGCTGGGACCTGGATGCCTCAGGCTGTTCAAGGGCTGTGATGTCCTTCAGTCACGAGGTGATCTCCCGGCGGCCTGGTCACAGTCCTGAGTCCCCGAACATGCTCGATCGATGATGACCCTCACATGCATTCCTTGGAAAATCTGAACAAAATGAGTGAGAACCCCTACCGTCATTCTCATCGGATCTGAGGTCCAGCACGGGGACGCCCGGGGACAGCAGGTGTGAGGGACAGCTGCTCAAGGTCACAGTCATGCCGGCACCTCCCAGGGCATCGGTATCAGGGCCTCCTGGTGTCTGGCAGCGCTCCCATTGTTAGTGGTTTTTGTAGGGTGGCCAGGCCTGTCACTTTGACTAACATGACGTCCTGTGTTGGCACAGGCCTTGTGAGCCCTCAGGACCAGAGTGGCCACGGGTCACGGTCAGACAGCCCCGCCAGCTGCATCTAGGACTTATTCTCGGCCTTGAGCCCAGGCCTGGCTCACGGAGAAGGTTGTTCTTGCTTTTTGTTGATTAAACTCAACTGCAGCCCGTTGGTGCTGGCCTCAGGGACGACTAGGCGTGGACCTTACCTGGCAGCTCATCTGTTTCAACATGCCCCTGAGTCCCCATGACTCTGTCATGGTCCCCACTCCAAAACCGGTTGTCAGGTTAGGAATGTGGGAGGCAGGGGGCAGGGTGCAGTGTGACTCCAGGAGCTTCCAGCCGTCGCGCTGTCTCGCATTGTTTCAGGAGAGGCCTTGGCTTCCGTCGAGGTCCTCGGTGCCGTTCAGGCCCGGCTTCCATGTCTGTGAGCGGCAGCCTGGGAGCCCCCGGTGTCCCGCCGTTGCGCGGCAGGGTAGAAGGCGGGCCTTTGTGGGTGCTGAGGCCTCCACGCACAAGGACACGTGCCCATCCCTGCGACACTGTGCCGGCACACTCGCCGGCAGCCACGCCCCGAGGCTCGTGACGAGCAGACGCCAGGCCTGCGTGGGAAACATCAGGCGGGACCTCGTGCCGCAAACCGGGGCCTGTTCCTCAGTCTTGCGTGTGTTTTTCCTGCCCTCTTCAGGTCCAGCCGCCCGGGAGCAGACGCCAGCGGGGTGACCTGCCAGGTCTGCGACTCTCAACCGTGGGGACCTCAGCATCACATGGCGCAGGCTGTCGGGGCTGGTGGCGGATCCCCTCGCCGGTGAGCAGACTTCTTAGCCAGGTCTGCGCACGGACGTCACAGGGCACTGGGGGACCTGGTCTTGGTCGCCACCCGCTGAGCCCCAGCACCTCGGGCGGGCGGACCCTCCCTAGCGCCGCCATGTTCAAGCTCGTGGGCCGTTTCCTGGGTAGAGCCTGCCGCCTCCATGGTCCCACGTCCGGTGTCTGCGTCGTGCTCTGGTTAATAACGATGATGACGCAGATGAGCGAGGCTTTTCTACCATTTTCTCAAACCACGAATGGTCCCATTTATGAGTTTTGGTTTTCAGAGTAGGTTTCGTCCACTGACGTTTCTGCAGCCAGCTTCCCGTGTATTTCAGGGAGGTTACAGGTGTAGTGTGGATGCGAGGGGGCCTTCGGGGAGCCTTCGACCACCGAGTCTTCTCAAATGCCTTCGAATGCTGCTGCGTTCCAAGTGCCGAGTGACTTCTCGTTAGGTTGTTTTGTGTGTCTCCGCGGTCAGTTCTCTGAAACCTGTGACCAGCACACATTCCGTGAGGACGGTTTCTTAGCTTCCCTGATGTCCCCATGCCTCGTGGGTAGGAAAGGCCGCTGGAACCGCCTATAATTCTTCTGCCACACTCTGGAAGCGCTGATTTTGTCCTCGTACAAATTTCCTTTTTGGAAATGATCAGAAAGTTGCTTTCCAGAGGTAGCATCACAATTATTAATAAACTTGTGTTTCGTGCATCGTTTTTATGTTTCAAGTAATCGAGAATGTAATCGGTTTTGTGAAAACTCGTCCGTCTAAGCGGTGCGAGGTATTTATCATCTGGTGACTCATCTGCGGTTTGTCTCATTTAGGAATTTCGCATGTCCCTTTTTTTGAGTAAAGTTGTAACAATCTTAGAATGATAAGTTAGTATATTTAATGGGCAGGTTTACGATGCACTTCCTAGGTGTTTTCACGGTCGACGCGTGCATGTGTGTGCTTTGCGTATTTCTCTACGTTTACTCTCTTTCCACAGGTCGCCGAGGACCAACATCAAAACCAGCCTTCCTTCCCCTTGCGACATGACGAGAAGAAACATCCTGGAAATCCTTCCGCTCTCATCCTCGGGGGTCAGGAGGGTCCCTAACACAGTGAGTGTGTTGTCGCGAAGACACTGACACTCCTGGGCACACGGTGACACGCCTGTGACAGCGCGACTCACTGTGCCGGTCAGCGTGGGGCCACGTCGGTGCCTCCGTGGTCATATCGTGGGCCCCAGGGGACGGGTGTCTGAGCGCTCAGGGCCTGCCACGTGTTTCAGGCTCACGATCCCTTTTACAAATGTGCCTGGATCAATAATGACTTCAACAATGGGTGTCCTTGGAATCTGAACACAACGAGTGGCAGAAACACTCTGCGACCTGAGGTCCCGCTCAGGGAGCAAACGAGGCAGGAAATGGCGGCAGTTCGGTTCGTTGGGGGTCGTCGCACTTGCAGGGCCTGTGGTCAACCAGATGGCACACGGTAGCATTTCCGTAAATGCCCGGCTGTCCTGCTGCGCGTGTAACCTGCCTGGCAGAATGTGTTGCTCAGGAGGGGGGCGGGGATGTTGTTGGGGTGTACTGCTGAGCCCTCCCCGCCTGCACAAGGTGGACCTGTGCACGTGCTTGCTTGTCACCTCTCCCTCGTCCCCTCTGCTCCCACAGCTCCGCAGGGACAAAATCAGGTTCCTTCCCTTTGAGACGTGACATGGAGGGGAAGCCCGTCCTCATGGGCCGGTGGGAACTCTCAAGTCGGTGATCATGTGTCCTTAAAATGCTGATGTCCGTTGCAGAGCTGGTTAATCCTCCAGTGACCGTGGGACACTGTGTGTCACAGTCACCTACAGAGCCTGGATCGCTGGTGTGGGCTGCTGGGTAAGCGAGTCCCAGAGAGAGGAACTGCTGTGTTCTGTGTCTTTCTGAGCAAACACGTCCTTTTTTAGAAACTTGTATCAGTCATTATTACAGTAATTCATCGTGTTGAAAAACCTGAACAAAGCGAGTCATCTGGTCTCCCTTGTGACACTGAGGTCAAGCACAGACCCCTGGAGCTGGGGGAGGGTGTCACGCTTTCAGTCCTGTGTTGCTAGAGTGTTGACCTGCTCGCATGCACCAGAGGAACCGAATCTTACGTGGTCCCTGCCCTTCCTGCTTGGGGGTCAGGCTGGCTCTGGGGTCTTGGGGGTCCCTGAGTGCTTAGCTGCAGCGGGAACACACTTGGTGGGTGCCGACCCTGGGGAGCCAGCACATGAGCACTGATGACTTGAGAAACGCTTGTTGCCTACACTTGAGCCCTTCGCACATTTGCCTGAGCTGCTGGAATCTTCTGTGTGACAATGGTCTTTGAGAGCTATTAGATGGTCAAAATACTTTTCTCCATTAAGTGACACAAGTATATGATAATCGGAAAGAAGTTACTATATGTAGAGTCTTCACACTATTTTTAAAATAATTTTTTTATTTTTTAAGTACAGTTGACATACACCATGATATTCACTTCAGGTGTACACCATAGTGATTAGGCATTTAAATAGCCAAGATATGGAAGCAGCCAAAGTGCCCATCAGTAGATGTGTGGGTACAGAAGGGGTGATACATATACGCAATGGAATATTAGCCTTACAAAGAGCGAAATGTCGCCATCTGCAGGAACCTGGGTGGGTGGAGCAAGGGGGTTCTGTGCTGATCAGACAGAGAAACACAAATATTGTTCTGATTTCACAATGTTTTTTTTAATTTTCTTGCCAATCAGTCACTAGGATTGAGTTATTGTTTCTTTGGGGTTTTGGGGTTCCCCCCATCATCTGAGTGAATAACTTTATAGACACACGAGTAGTGATTTCAACTACATACTGCATTAAACGTGTTTAGATGTGAAATGATTATATTTCCATTTTGTTTTTACGTGGATTTCCTTGGCCACTTTTATATAACTCCAGTGGGATTTCCAGTGTGTTTGAAAGAGAGCTTTTAGTTATAACGAATGAAGTTATGGTCACTTCGCTGAGGAAATTTTGAGAGCATTGTCTTAGAAAAAAAGTATTAACATGTTCCAAGGGGGGAGCATTTGCTGTTTTTACCCAGTGAGTATCTGCTAGGTCACTTCCAGCACCTTGTCACTAAACATTCCCCCCGGAAGCCTCTGCCCTGCAACCCCCATTTTCCCTGTGCTTCGCACGCTGGGAGTGATGCTAGACTGAAGGGATATTTGCTGCTTGAAATTCTCACCTCTACCCACTAAAAAGGCTGTTTCTGTCCCTTGCTCCAGTGCTTTCCTCTGAGAAAGATCAAGACAGTTCACTCCGGAGGTGATATGCACTTTTAATAGATGTATATTCTTAGATCCTTTTATTACTTTGTTAAGGAATTTAGAATGATTGCTTATATGACCTGCCTGTTTATAAGCCGCTGAGTCCGCAGAGGTTTTTTCTCCCCGCGCATGTGCTAAGTCAGCCTCGACACTGCTTTGTCCCTGCGCATGCGTCAAGTCAGCTGAGATGCTGTTCTTTCCACACCTGCGCGCTAAGTCAGCTCAGGCTCTGCTTTCTCCCTGCGCATGCGCCAAGTCAGCTGAGCCGCTGCTCTCCCTCCGCACGCCTGCGCGCTGTCAGCCCAGGCATTGCTTGCTGCCTGTGCATGCGCTAAGTCAGCGGATGAAGTGCTCTTGCTGCCGCCCCACGCATGCGTGCCAAGACACGGCAGGCACTGCTTTTTTTTTTTTTTTTTTTAATCCCCGCGCGTGCTTGCTAATCAACTGAGGCCCCGCTCTGTCTCCTTTTTTGTGCTTGCGCGCCGAGTCAGCGCAGGCATTGCTTGTTTTCCCCGCGCGTGCGCTGAGTCACCAAGAGGCCCCGCCTTGTCTACCCGCGCGTGTGCGCTGAGTCAACTGAGGCACAGTTTGGTTTTCCTCCTCACGCGTGCGCGATGAGCTGACCCCGCCGAGTCATCTGGGGGCATAGTTTGTTCTCACTTCCCGCGCGTGCGCGATGAGCTGATCGAGGCACTGCTTTGTCTCCCTGCGCGTGTCACCACGTCAGAGGAGTGTCCGTGTGCATGACGTGCAGATACGTGGTGACCGCTCTGCCCCGTGTGTGGCTGCGGGATGGACTCGTCTTTCTTCTCCCCTTGCCACATAGCTGTCCTCCCTCAGGTCGGCGTGGGCCGCAAGCTGGGTTTCACGTGGACGCGTTTCCTTCTTTCCCTTGAGATGTGACGTGAGGAAAGTTCTGGGGATCATCCTGCCACCCGCTCCGGGGCCTGCGTGACGTTGTGATGCGGGTGAGCACTTTGTCCCGCGAAGCCTGACAGTCGCGCAGGGAGCTGTGCTGCCCCAGTGCCCAGGAGGGCCTGCGGGTCCGGTCCCCGCGCGCGCGTGCGCGTGTGTGCTGGTCTCCGAGACCTCGTCCTGCGGTGGTTGTGGCCAGTGGTGACGAAATCATTCCTGTCCTGTGGCCCCCAGCTCAGGCTCGTAGTCGCTTATACACATTCCTGGATCAATCACGGCTTCGGTAGTTTATCTCTTTGAAAATGTGGACAAAATGAGTGGTAGCATCACTTTCTGAAACCGAGTACAAGTCACATACAGGGCCACACAACAAAGTCAGCATTCATCTAAAATAGATGGCGAAAATTTAGGGTGCGTTTTGCAAACCCTAAGACCAGTACTAAGGAAATAATACTGAATCACCGAGCAATTAATATAGTGTAACAGAAAATGTCTGATTAAAACAAGAATGTACGGATGTGAGACATCCAGCAAACAGAAGGGGCAAAAATCCAACTGTAGGACAAATTAAATTGAAAAGTCAGAAATGGGGAGATTCATTTAAATAGTTAAACGTCAATATACTGTTTATAAAAGAGACGCTTTAGAACATAGACGGATAGTTCAAAAGAGTGAGGACAGCTGTATTGTGCAAAGAAGACCCAGGAGAGTCGAGAAAAACTAGAGAAAATAGACTGTGGTAAAATAGTATTAGAAATGAGGAAGGATATTAAATAATGGCCGAAGGCTTAATTAATCTGGAATATATAACAATTATAAGCATAATTAACAACAGAGTGTCAAATTACATAAAACAAAAACTGACTTGGCAGAAGAGACAAACGCAATCCCGTGATGCTAACGATGCTTCGGTTTGTTGCAAACAGTTGGTAGACCCGTCAGACGGGGTCAGGTGGTGATCGCAGACCTGAGCAATCTTATCGACCACCTTCAGCTGATACAGCAGTGAAACACAAGCTATCTTCAGATGCACCTGGAACATTCTCCCACATAGATCACACACACAGTCAGGAAACGACTCAGTGGATTTAAGGTTGAAATCACGTAGTGTACGTTTTATGGCCACAGAAAAATTAGAAATCTAAACAGATACATCTCGGAAATTGCCAAATATTTGAAAATTAGCATAATTTATAGAACCAATAGGTCAGATACAAAATCATGAAAGAAGTAGGAAACATTTAAAACTGGATGGGTTAGAGCTAAAGACGAGCTTATAAGGAAATTTTTATAGTTTTAAATTATTATGTCAGAAGGGAGGAAATATAGCAAAGAAATAACCTAAGCTTTCCCTTTAAGAAAATAGAAAAAGGCTAAACTGAGAAATTCAAACCCAATCAAGAACAAGGAAGTTAATAAAAATTTAATTTTAATAAAAATTACATGGAAATTCAAAATAACCATGCAGAAGACCCATGAAAACCAAAAGTCGGATTTCTATAAAGAGTAATGACGTTGACAAGCCGTCAGTGAGGCTGAGCAGAGTGAGGAGACACGGTCGCTGAATCGCACGTTGGAGGAGGGGTCCTGCTCCTGCAGCGGGTTCCCGCAGCCCTCGTCTGTTTTCCCGGCGGGGAGGTGTCTGCGGGACAGCGGGGAGGACGTGCCAAAGTTTCAGGCTGCACTTCAAACTCGGCAAAACACTTGCCATGAAGATGCTCGTCGCTTACTTCTTGACAATACAGTACCACTCGTTCAAGTGTCGTGACCCTCGCCGGTGGTTTTTATTTTACTATGGCAAGTCCTCCAAGCTCCCATTCCTGTGGATTCTGGGATTTTTGACCTTTCTGTGCTTAGCTCAGAGCAGAAAGACATCGGGATTATGCGTGTTTGAATAGCTCCTGCCTTTGCAGGGATGAAGATGAGATGGGGCCCAGGTGAGGTATGCGATGGAGAGGGTGTCCCCGAGGCCGTGGCTTGTGTTCTGTGGAGTGTGCCCAGCAGAGGAGAATGGACAAGGAAGTGTCCCCGGGTACCCTGTGACAGGTGGGAACAGCCCGCACACGGCCTGAGCGTTCGCGTCTCTCTCTCTCTCTCTCAGGTTACTGTGCCCCATGCATTCCCAGTACAGCTGCGTCATCCTCCTGGGCAAAATATCACAGCGGTTCCTGGTCCTCCTCACAGCGACAGACACGCAGCATATCTGGTATTAAACTCGTTGGAGGGAAACCAGGGGAAAGTGCCTTACAGCATAGATACCCAGGCAAGTGACGATGGAAAACAAAGGGTGTGAAACAATATTGTGCACACGCACGTAAATGAATCTGTTTCTGCCACCTGACCGTGCCGGGCTCGGGTGACGTGAGCCTGAGCGGAACCTGCAGTTCTCGAGCTTCCCCAGCTGTGGCCACTTTGCAGACGGTGACTTTAGAAGGCCGTGTGCTTTTTCCCGTTTAGAGGCACTTCATATTTTTCTCTTCTGCAGTACATTATCTTAATGTAGATTTTAAATATTTTCCTGAGTAAGGTGTCTGTGTAGTTCCTTTGAAGGGAACGGCTGCTTATCTCCTGTTGAGATTTTCAGGAAACTCAGGCAAGGTTTACTTCCTTGTATTGGCAGCTGGAAGGACCAAATCGACTATATCTGAGAGAGAATTACGTATGCACGATGATGTGCCATCACCCTAGCCCCTGCGGTTTTCAAGCCTTTGTTCAGGAGGAACCAAAATTCTAACGGACACAAGTTATCGAGAGCTATTACATGCATGCCAATATGTGACTAAAAAAAAAAGATGTAGCTATTATAAAAATAACATCTATAAGTACCTGCCGTTGAAATCATAGGTCAGGTATTTTGGGGGAGATACATTTGAAGAGAATTGTAAGCTACTACATTGTGATAAATGTTTGTAAATTTGTTTTTTGACTTGTCAGGAAGCAAAAAAATGAAGAAAACAGTGGTGTTGTACCAATATGCTTATATTCAGAAGACTAATACATACTTTAGCAATTGTATATTTTTTCTTAACTTCTCTCTAATGTAAAAATTAGATTTTTACACCTTTACGTAAATCTAGTTTCAAATTTTAACAGTTGACTAAGAGAAGAAAACCTGTAGCTACATCTGTGAAATTTGCGGTGTGCTGTTCCCCAAGTGACTTCAGAGAGCAGGACGTCACTTTGAGATACACAGTTTCATTCTGTTCGCTGGCGAAATCAGTAAATCACATAGCAGCTATTATTCTGTGTGTCTCCGAGGACACTGAATTAAATGTGGTCTTCATTTTCTCACATCTAGACCATAGTGCATTGAGGTTGTTCCTAAAAGATTTACATTAGGTGCTGTCTTAACTATCTTAGGCGAAACTCATATTTATGGGTGTCTTTTAGGAGAAAAAGGGTTAGGAAACGTGATTATGACACAGGAAGGAGCCCTTTCCCTAGATGATGGATTTGGGGCAAATTTTAGACTTTTGTTTTAAAAAGGAGTGATTTAGTTTAATCCAGTTTCCTAGAAATTCAGATATTATTGACATTTTTCCTATAGATGGCTTTGTAAAAACCAATAAGCTAGAGACAGTTTTTGTCCATCGAGTCAGTAGGTGTCTTCCGTAGACCTCGCCAGGTGGTCATAGAGAAGCCACGTTTCCGTCGATCTGCACATAACAGTAAAAACCGTTTTATAAAATTTAGTCCTAGCAATTGAAATGCTTCATCTCGCTGACGTAATTATCAGCCAGCCACGCTCTGTGTCCGCCGGGCCTCAGGGAGGGTGAACAGTACGTGTCCGAAGGTCGTGCACGTGACACACGCACAGAGAGCGTGACAGCGCCCGGCCTTCCCAGTCCCACACGTGGATCACGGTGTCTTACCGTTAAACTAGGTTGCGTGCGTGTGTCTGCGTGTAGTTTATATGTGCAGACAGGTGTAATGGTATTTATAACTGCATGTATTTTTTCTTGAAATGTTGTTCTTCCTCTTCTGTCCCCCGTCAGGTGATGCTGGAACCTAAGGGAGGGGAAACTGCCGGTGCCTTCTCCCGAGCTCGCGTGTCAGGCCACACAGCTTCTCAGTCTGGCTCTGCAGCCTTGCGGGTATGGCTGCGGCCAGGGCGCTGCGTTTACTGGGACAGGCCTGGGGCGGCCAGCGGTCCATGGGTCTCCCACTCCCTGAGGAGGTGGCATTAAAATGACCCCCACGAGAGCCACCTGAGCATGTGCCCAGTGATGGGGGCTACTGCGGCGGGTCTTGGCAGTGTCCCTAAATGAGAACGTTTGGTCACCAGCGCCGCCCTCAGCTGACTCTCCCTGTGCCAGGCATTTCCTGAGCGATGTCTCAGCTCTTGGTGTGATTGAGGCATCGCGAGCACTGTCGATTGCTTATGGTCTGACATCTCTCTGTTTGCTTCTGCGACAGTCACCTCGTGCATTGCCAGGCATAGAATAAGTTCTCAATGAACTCTTACTGAGAACAGATGTACGACTAAATTATTTGGAGTGGTTTCGTAAATAACTTGGACCACTGAGCAGAAAAAGAGACCAGTAGGTCTTGGAAATGCATGGGAGAGGGCCGTGCTGTGACGTGCTACTAGCGACACGTGTGCGTGTGGAGCTGCCAGCAGAGCGGGGTGACAGCTCAGCGCCCAGCCGGGTCGCCTTTCTCACGGGAGTGGTGTTTCTTGTTTTTTCCTCCCCAGAAGACGACGTCTCTTGGGAGCGAATGTCACCAGCCCACTCCCGACACGGGGCTCTTCCGGCAGAGAGCCTTCTCCTGCGCTGTCACCTGTCCCAGGTGAGGTTTGGTCAGGAGAGCCCAGCCAGGCTTTCTAGGACCCACCCTGTCGGGGTAGAAAAGCAGGTGCGGTTTTCCTGGAGATGGGTGACGTTGGCTGGCGTTCTGAGCGACTCCGAGGGCCGGGACAGGAATAGGCTGACAGGGCCGCTTTGCTCGCATGGCCTCACGGCCGCCTGCTCTCGGTCAGCACCGTATTGGTGCCGTGAAGCACTTCCTCGGCAGTTCTTTCTCGGCCAGCCCCGACCCGGCCGCCTGTGCCAAGCCAGAGGGTTGGGTTCAGTGTGTGAGGCTCACCAGCTCTTGTAATCAGAGGCCTAGGGGACAGGCGAGTGGTTTTGTCTCTGATAATGAACGTGTGACCTCGAACTACAAGAAGCCACGTACGGAGGGCAAGAGACAGAGAAATCTGGGCTAGTTGCAGTGTCCAGCACTGTTTAGCCAGCAAAGGACAAAAACTAGTGCCCAAGGTTAGGAAGCTTTAGAGTCGTTTTTCGGTCAAGCACCGGCCCAGCTGCTGCAGGCCTGGCGGTCCCTGTGTGCCCTGTGTACTCGGCAGATCGGCTCGAGCAGGGCAAGCAGCAGCGCCCGGGGTGTCACCGCCTCCTGCCAGGCTCTCAGGAAGCGCGCCCCTCACCTTCTCCTGTTTTCCCCACTGTGTCCTTGCAGGTGATAACCGCGAAGCCGAGGTGGAGCTGTCACTGGGTGCCACTGCTTCCGCCCCCTGCTCCAGCAGAGCAGTGACACAGCCTGCCCTCTGCGTGGGGACGCCTCCCTCCCCGTGTCGCCCTGGACACCTCCTCAGATAAGAAATCTTAACTGAGAATGCTCATGTTGGGATGTCACCGATGAGACTTTGCTGTGGGCGTGGTGGCGGTCTCCCTTGCTACCCCTTGACTCAATCCCAGGAGCCTCAGTAGAGGAAATATTATCGCACCAGAACTCAAAATGTTGGAATCCCTCAGTCCTCCCGAAAATAGAAATTTGTAGCTTCCTTCGCCATGCGGTAAATTTGAAGAGTAGGCCATATTCAAAAGAAACCGCACTATTTAAAAAAAGATTCAAAGCATCTCTAACTATCCGATCTATTCATTAGGTGCCCTCCTCCCTCCCGGTTCTGTCCCCGAGTTTTCTCTGTTAACGGAGTTGTGTGCACTCCTTCAGCGAGTAGATGTGCAGGCACACACACCCAGATGCACACTCGCACACGCACACACACACACACTCAAAACACACCTCATACACCCACATATGCGTGTGCATACACACCCATCTACACACACACAAACCCACGCGTGCGCACATATGCACACGCCCACACAACCACACGTGCGCACACTCACAAATGCGCGTGTGCACGCAAACACCCTCACCCACACACGCAGACATACCCATACACAGCCACGGTTACAAGCACGCCCACACACACCCACAAACACACACATGCATGCACACACAAACACACCACCCCGTACCCACACACATTGTTTTGGAGGGGTTTGCAGGAGAGGCCATATTGTGCCCATTCTTCTACAGAATGCATTTCACTTAACACGTTTTTTAACGCCCTTTTCCTATTTTGATGACACACACCCGTGTCATTTAACGAATGACTGCGTGACTGTTTTGTAGATTTAAAAAATTAAGTGTTTTGAACATTCTCATTCACATCGATGGCGGTGCCAGGTTTCTGCGCACTGAACCTCCCTACACGTCAAGAATCTTGCACTTGTCTGTTACAGTGTAAGAAATTACCGAGCAGTTGAACTACTGGGATTAAGAATGTACACATTTTAAATTTTGAAAATTATTACAAGATTTCCTTAAAAATGTCACAACTCTATCCTCAAATGGCAACAAAGGAGATTGCCAGCTTCCCTGCAGCCTCACAGATCGCGGATTTCAGAAATGTCTCACATCTCGGCCAGTGCGATAGCCCAAACTATTGTCTTAAATTGTACTTCTTTTGTTTTTGAGTTTGATCATTTTTTCATGTTTATCAGCCATCTGTATTTTTTAATTTCCTCTTTATGTCTAATTTTGGGGGTGGGGGAGATTGTTGTCTCTTACTTCAAAGAGCTCATTTATTATTGGGAAAAAAGCTTTGGATTGTCAAGCATTACAGATCTTTTTTACACACCTTTAAACTTCATTTTTGTTATCAGAATGTGTATGATTGTTACATGTCCAAGTATATCCACGTTCGCTTTACGGCTTCTGAGTTTCATGTCATTTGGGAAAGATATTTATACCGAGTCCATAAAACCTTCATCTCTGTTAACTTCTAATTATTTTGTGTTTTTTAAATTCAAATTCTTAAGTCATGAGAAATTTTTTGGTTTGAATCTCGAAGTTGCCAGGTGATTTGCCATGACTTGCGATTATTTGCCAATAATTGCCCATCTCTCTGTAACGCCATCCTGCACTGTGTGTGTCCTCGTCTGTGGCTGGCTCCGCTGTGGCCGTGTGGCTCCGTGTGTCTCTTCTTCTGCCTCCTGTGTCATGTGTCTTCTTGTTGGAAGAAATTTCAGTTCAGACTGCAATTTCATCAACGCTAATAAATTCATTTGGGGAGAATTGGTTTTTAATGATAAAAGTTTTCTTACCCAAGGACAAGGTATGTTTTCCTTTTTATTCAATAATTTTAATCACAGTTAATATTTTCACTTCGCGATGTATTTCCTTACAGCTTACTAATATTTTTTTGTATCTGAACGTTTTGTGTTTGGGGGGATAAGCGGTCACCTCGGTCTTTCTCGTGACTTTTCAGAGTTTTTAAAACTGCAGACTAAACCCTTTGCAAACACTGGTGGTTTGGCTTCTCCAGTTTCGAGTGGTGTGGATTTTAGTTATGTCGATGAAGTTCAATGAGCGGTGCCTTCAGAGGATTAAATCTCTCTGTGGACGTATGACTCACCCTTGATTCAATGAGGTTTTAGTGGAATGCTTCGTGGGTTTGAGCGGCACATTGTTGCTGCCCCTTTATCCAAAAAGACGCCCAGAAAAAGCCGTGATGAAGCAAATAGGAGTTTGTGAAAACCACTGCCAGGGAAAAGGCCACCTTGACAAGGTGTAGTCGTGTTTCAGATCAGGAAGCTGTGGCTCCGGGGTCTGGCCGATGTGATGTCACGAAGGCAGGCTTTCAAAGCGGGGTCCTGGTTAGGGACCGGCAGCCTTTGTTATGCAGTGGTTAGGGTCGGAAAAAAGTCACGAGAGGGCCCCGATGTGGGTCTGAGTGAGCTGAGTTTCGTCCAGAAAGGAGCCGTCTGCCTTTGTGAGTGAGACGTTCTCAGATGGGTAAACTGCGAAGTTATTTACTGGTTTCCAGTTCCACCTGTTTTTAGGACTTTGCTGAGGGTGGTATCACGTCTTAGCCCCGACAGGTAAGTTACATGACGTAGGCGGTGTCCATGTCAATGTCAGATGCTAATTTCATATTTTATTTAAAAGTTTTTCTCAGTTACAGTTGACAGTATCATTTTACCTTAGTTTCAGGTGTAGGGCATCGTGTTCAGACATTTATGATAACTTACGGCGCGATTCCCCTGTGGGACTCCCGACACCACACACAGTTATCACGACGTTACTGGCCGTCAACCCTGTGCTGTACTTCATGTCCCCGTGACTGTTTTGTAGGTGCCAGTCCCTAATCACTTTTGACCCAGCCCTTCCCCCTGCCTCCCACCCAGCAAACATCAGTTTGTTCTCAGTACCTGTAAGTCTGTTGCTGTGTCGTTTGTCTGTTTACTTGTTCTTCAGATTCCATGTATAAGGGAAGTCATGTGACATTCGTCTTCCTCTGACTTATTTACCGTAGCGTGATGCTCTCTAGGTCCATCCACATTGTCGCATGTGGTGAGAATTCCTCCTTTGCACTGGCTGAGTAGCGTTCCATCCACTGTATGTACATACCACTTCTCACGTGTCTGTTCACCCACGGATGGACACGCAGGTCACCTCCATATCTTGGCTGTTGTGAATAATGCTGTCGTGAATATAGGGGTGCAGATATCTTTTCAAATGAGTGTTCGGATTTCTTCGGATAAATACCCAGAAGCGGAATGGTCGGGTCAGAAGGTAGTCCGATTTTTAATTTTTTGAGGTGCCTCCATACTGTTTTCTGTAGTGGCTGCACCAGTTTGCAGTCCCATCAGCATGATGAGGGGTCCCCTTTTCTCCACATGCTTGCCAGCACTTGTTTTTGGATTTTTTGATGATGGTCAATCTGACAGGTGTGAGGTGACGTCTCATTATTTTTTAATGTGCGTTTCTCTGATTAGTGACATTGAGCATCTTTTCACATGTCTGTGTCCACTTTGGAGAAATAGATACTCAGGTCTTCTGCCTAGTTTTTAACTGGATCATTTGGGATTTTTTGGTGTTTACTCGTATGATATTAACCCCTTATCGGTGTGTTATTGGAAGAAATATTTTCTCCTTTTCATTGGGCCTTTTTTTTTTTTAATTATGGTTTGCTGTGTGGAAACTTTCAGTTTGATATATATAGTCCCATTTGTTTATTTTTTCTTTCGTTTCCCTTGCCTGAGGAGATACATCAGAAAATGTTACTAAGAGCATACTGCATCTGTTTTCTTCTAGAAGTTTTATGGTTTTGGATCTTAAATTTAAGTTTTTAATCCATTTTGAGTTTATTTTTATATGTAGCATTAGAAGGTGGATCCTGTTTCATATATTTTTTTGCATCTATCTGTCCAGTTTTCCTAGCACCATTTATTGAATAGATTGACTTTACCCCATCACATGGTCTTTCCTCCTTTGTCATAGGCTAAATGACCATATAGTGCGAGTTTATTTCTGGGCTCTCTATTCTTTTCCATTGACCTATGTGTCTGTTTTTGTGCCTCTGCCATGCTGTTTTGGTGACTGTAGCCTAGTAGTATAGTTTGAAATCAAGTAGTGTGATACCTCCAACTTTGTTCTTCTTTCTCAAGATTGCTGGGGCTATTTGGGGTCTTTCGTGGTTCCATATAATTTTTAGGATTCTTTGTCATAGTTTTGTGAAAAACGCCATTGGTATTATGATAGAGATTGCATTAAATTTGTAGGTTGCTTTGCGTAGTGTGGACATTTGAAAGATGTTAATGTTTCCTACCCACGAGCATGATACGGGCTTCCATCTATTTGTATCTTGTTCAGTTTCTTTCTTCAGTATCTTATAATTTTTCTGAGTACAGATTAGGTATTTTATTTTGTTTGGTGCAGTTGTAATTGGGATTGTTTTCTGACTTTCTCTTTCTGATAGTTCGTCATTGGTGTATAAAAATGTAACTGATTTCTGAGTACTACTTTTGTATTCTCCTACTTTACCAAATCCGTTCATTAGTTATAACAGTTTTTTGCTGTGATGATTAAGGTTCTTTATACAGTATTATGTCATCTGCAAATAATGCAGTTTTACCCTATCTTTTCCAATTAGGATGCCTTTCATTTCTCTTTCTTGACCGATGGCTGTGGCTAGGGCTTCCAATACAATGTCGAGCAGAGTGGTGGAGGGCATCCTTGTCTCATTCCTGATCTTACGGAAAACGCTTGTGGCCTTTCCGCATTGAGTGTGGTGTTAGCTGTGGGTTTGTCATACGTGACCTTCATTGTGTTGAGATATGTTCCCTCTATTCCCACTTTACTGAGTGTTTTTATCCTAAACGCGTGCTGGATTTTGTCTGCATCTATTGATGTACTCGTATGATTTTTATCATTTTGTTTATGTGGTGTGTCACCTTAATTGATTTGCACATATTGAACCAACCTTGCATCCCAAGAGTAAGTCCAACTTGATCACGATGTATGATATTTTTAATGTTTTGCTGAATTAGCTTCGTTCATATTTTGTTGGATTCTTTGCACCTATGTTCATCCGGGATGTTGGCCTATAAATTTCTTTGTAGTGTCTTTGTCTGGCTTTGGAATCAGGGTGCTGGTGGCCTCATAAAACGAACTTGGGAGCCTTCCTTCCTTTTGAATTTTTTGGAGTGGTTGGCAAGAATAGATATTATTAATTCTCCTTTAAATGTTTGGTGAAATTCACAGGACGTATGTTTGTTGGGATGGCCTATAACTAACTGCTCATGGTATTTTTTTACGACCCTTTGTATTTCTGTGGTGTCAGTTGTCACTTCAGTTTCATTTCTGATCTGATTTATTTGGTCCTCTTTTTTCCTTGAGTCTTCAGAGTTCATCGGTTTTGTTTATCTTCTCGTGGTTTATCAGCTCTCGGTGTCATTCGTCTTCCGTGCCGTCTTTCTAAACTCCGTTTGTTTGTTTCCACTCTGGGTATTTTCCGCTACTTTGCCTCACGAGTCATGGGTTTGACCCGCCGCTTCATCTAATCTGTTGATTTCCACTAGTGTATTCTTCATTTCGGTTATTCTTCATTTATGACCGGTTTTTAATGGTTTCCGTGTCCTTTTTATGCTTACTGTCTCTCTGCCGAAACACTCACTGTGTTACTTGAGCACACTCGTAGCCAGTGTTTCAAACTTCGTGTCTGGCAGGTTGCTTGCCACTATTTCATTTAGCTCTTTCTGTGGAGTTTTCTTCTGTCCTTTCATTTGGGACATATTTCTTTGTTGCCTCATTTTGACCTCCTCCCTGCGTTTGTTTCTATGTTGTCACAATGAAGCCAGGTGGCCTGATGTCGTAGGTGCCCTGGGGGTACAGTGTCCCTGGTCACCTGCACCAGGTGCTCCAGGAATGTCCCTCCTGTGGGTCGTGTGTGCTCCTGCTGTGCTTGAGCCTTGATCGCTGTTGGCAGGTTAGTGGGCAGGATTGACCATCAGGCTGACTGGCCGTCAGGATTCGCCGCACCCACAGCTTAGGAGCTGTTCTGTGGGGCTGACCCCATGGCGTGGGATTCGCCCCAGCTGGCTCTGGTGTCTGGGGAGACCACCCTCTGGTTGTGCCGTTTGTGGGGCTCATCAGTGGGTGCTCTGTTGTGGCCTGAAGCTGGCCACCAGGGCCGCTGGTTCTGGGGCCTCCTGAGAGAGGCTCCTGTGCAGGCCACGGTCAGCCTCTGCTGTGCATTGGCCCGGGGCCACCTGGTAGGGGCTACCAAGTGATCCGCGATTGGTCGCTGCCTCGCCTGGATCTGGAGGTGCGTGGAGAGGCCGTGCCATGGACCCAGGCGGCTGCTGCCTCCATTACCAAGCCTGGGGCAGCTCCGCAAAAGGCCCAGGGCACCCCGAGGCCTGCCATCACTGGTCGGCGGCCTGTAAGGTTCAGCCATTGAAAGAGCTTCGGGTGGTGAGCAGATTGGGTGAGGCGGGGGGTGTAGGGAGTCACCAGGTTAACGGGGGTTCAGGTTTGGCACCAGCGCTGAGCCAGGGGCCACTCAGCAAAAGGCTCAGAGCACACTGAGGCCAGCCACTGCCTTCCTCGGCTCCCCAGACCTCGGGTCCCCAACCCCCGGGCCATAGAGTGGCACCGGTCCTGGCCCATTCGGAACTGGGCCACGCAGCAGGAGATGAGCAGCGGGTGGGCGAGTGAAGCTTCATCTGCATTTGCAGCCGCTCCCAGCACTGGCATCACAGCCTCAGCTCTGCCTCGGGTCATCAGGCCCTAGATTCTCACGGGAGCACTGCTCCCTGGTGCCACAAAGGCTGGGGACCGCTAGCCCAGACCACCTGAGGCCTGTTCATGAAGATTGTGTGTCAGGCTCGGGCTGGCTGAGAACGCGGACGGGGGCGCACGAGCAGGGCCCAGGTGCGCAATACTGAGAGACCCCAGGTGGCTGGCGATTGGGCGGGGCGGGGCGAGCGGAGCCCCCAGGCCAATCAAAGTGCAGGTTCGGCCGCGCGGGGGCGGGCTCAGCTCAGGCAAGATGGCGCCCGTCCGCGCAGGCCGCTGCGACGCAGGGCTCCACACAGGGACACCGGTGACCGTCCCTCCAGCCCTCGCCCTTAAGCCACACAGCCCAGTCTCTTCCCGAGTCGCCACCCCCACACCGGAGCGCAGGGTGAGTGTCCGCGAGCGGGTCCGCACGCCGGCCCCTTAACAAGACGCCTGGCGCTTCGGCTTCCCTCGTCACTCGGCCACCACCCCCGCTGGTTTTCACAGTAGAGCTTGTGGAGACTTCTGTCCCCAGCACTGGAACCCGGGCTGGGGAGCCTGGGGCGGGGACCCCTCACTCCATCGGGGGCACCTCCGCCCTTGACCGGCACAGCGGGGTGTGGACCAGCCGCTCGGGCCTCGCGCTCCTGCTGCTCTCAGGTGGCCTCCTCTGCGTGTCCCGCTGGAGGACTGTTCCGTAGACCGCAGGTGGTTCTCAGTGACGGGGGTTTGGGGCTTTGGTTTTCATTTCGAGGTAGTCATAGGGGGAGGCAGTGCCGCGGTCACCTGCTCCGCCGTCCTGCCCCATTCCGGTCAGGTGCAAGTTTTAAATCTGAGATATTTGCGCGCCATGATAGGAAAGTCTGCCACAGTTTTTGTGTGACTCCGGAGGCGTCATCAGAGGTAGGCGGTACATCTAATCGGATGCTTTCCGCAGCAGCAATGACCTTTTCTAAACATTCATCACTGTGAAGTACTTCATTTTCTACTACTGAAATTTCCTTTCATTCCTTAAAAAACCAAACAAAAAAACCCTATCCGGTAAAAAAAAAAAGTTTGACTCTTTAAATTTACTACTGAATTATGAGTGTCTTAATTTGATTCAGAGTTTTTGAGAGTATACTATTAAATGAAATTGATCTCTAATATTTTTTCAATTTTTGTCATGCTTTGTTTTAGATTTTCTGGGTTGCGTTTAAAATAATTTCGGGGATTTTCTTTGTGCTCTAGATTGGATTGAAAAGCTGTAGCATTAGTGGTGTCAATTAAGTGAATACATCGATTAACTCAGCTAAAGTCCCCTATGTTTGGAGTGGTTTGGGTTCGACCCGAGGCTAAATAGAAAATTTTCTCACTTTATTCTATGGTTATTGCTTTTATTGTGGGTTTTTGTTTGTTCGTTTGTTTATCTTATATGTAACTTGTATTCTTGTAGAAAATCAGAATCCAAGCAGATTTTCAAGCATGGGAGTGTGAAGTTATACAGAGTGTTCTTTTCATCACTCTAATTGTTCTTGCTTCAATTAATATTCATATTTATTGCAGTTTTGGTTATTTTTGCTATGCCTTTTTTTTTAACAGAATAAGTGACTCATGAATTTTTATTTTCACTTATTTTTTGTTAATGAAAGATTTTCTCTTGTAAATTTTATAAAACTTTTCATTATGAACACATTCTAAATGTACAGTGTAGAACAAGAACAGAACAGTGAACTGTAAGATACCCAGCTTCCACCATTATCAACGTTTTGTCGTATTCACGTCATGTTATTTTAAAGTATTTTTAACTAAGAGAGATCATAACATTTCTTTTCTCCAGAAGCATTTAAAATATATTTGAATATACATTTTAAGTATATTTAACATATATTTTTTAAATGATATGCTCCAAAATTTAAAATTTACAGAAGGATATTTAGTGAAAGGTAATTTCCTTTCTCAATTCTGTCTCCATAGCCTCCCAATTCCCCTTCTTGGACTCAGCTGGTGTTAGTAACTTGTTTTGCCTTTGAGAAACACGCCCCAAACCGTGGACTCAGCTGGTGTTAGTTACTTGTTTTGCCTTTGAGAAACACGCCCCAAACCGTGTATACATGGATAGGTATACACTTTATGATGTTCTCTAGTTTTCTTTTACATATTTATGTAATGCATAAATATTTTACTATTTTACTTTTTACTTCTTAGACTCAGCTGATGTTATAGTTTCTTGTTTTGCCTTTGAGAAACAGACCCCAAACCGAATGTATGGATAGATACACACTTTAATGATGTTCTCTAATTTTCTTCTACATATTTATGTAATGCATAAATATTTTACTCTTTCTGGCAGATCGTACCTTTATACGAGGAGTTTTTTTATTTTTAATATTTACATTTTTACATGGGTAAAATTCGCATAGTTGAATGCACAGATCTTGATCGTATGACTCAGTGAGTTTTCGTACGAGTGCGTGCCCGTGTAACTACCACCTGATTCAGGTGGAGGCTTTCTGTTCCCGAGAGCCTCCTGTCGCCTCCTTCTAGCCAAGCTTAACTCGGGGACAATGTTCTGATTTCTGTTATCGTAGGGTGGTTTTGCTCTTGAGGTTAATACAGTGGCATCACACAGTATGTGTCTGGCTTCTTCTCATCTTGATATTGAGATTCATCCGTATTATTCCTTATATCAGTAGGTTTTTAATAGTTTTTGTTTTTAGTTGCAGAGTAACGTTACATTGAATGGGCATACTATAATTGGTTTATCCATTTTCCTTTGGACATCTGCTTTTTTTCCAGTTTTTAACTATTTTGAATATGTTAGCATATTTCTTATTTAATTATCTAGTAATGTAATTAGCCACATGTATTATTGCTTTCATCTGGGATATACATAAGTACTTTAAAAATTGCTAAGCGGTAGCTCTCTAAAAAAAGGACAGTTTTTAAATATAGTTCTTTTTTCTTTAACCTTGGTGTCCAGTTGACACACTGATTTTCAAACGTACCTTAGGTCAGTCCCACCCACGCCGCCCCTACACACATCAGCCACAGAATTAAGCGTGTTTCTTACCGTTTGTATTCCATTCTGACTTCCGCCACCTCGTGGCCGACTTTAACCGTTTTTGCATGCATGCGACATTACCGTGGCTCTGGGTTGGAACCGTGAGAGTTGTTTCCCACTCTGCCCTGGCCCCTTGGCTCCCCGCTTCCCACCTGTTCCCATCCATCCCCCGGAGGTAGCTAGCAGTTTCTGGTCGACAGCCTTTGTTTTCTGGGTCACAGGTGGGCACGCTCACGCGTGTTCATCATGTCGCCGTCTGACGGGAATGGCGGCAGTCTCGACGTGCTCTGCAGCTTGTTCCACTGAACATCAAGGGGCCCGGTCCCTCAGTGTGGCCAGTCAGAGGGGTCCTCGCGCTGTGCATGTTCACAGTGCATTCAGCCACTCTTCTTGTTGATGAGAAGCGTTTTTTAATATTTAATGGCAGACACTTGAATGGGGTTGTTTACTCATTCTTTCATAAGGATCTTAAATCATCAGGACACGCATTTCCTGCCCAATGTGTATGTTGCAAACGTTTCTTCCATCAAGTAGCTCACACTTTCCTGTTTTCTATATCTTTTTTTTAAATGCCCACGCGCTCTAAACTATAAGAGAGCGCAGATTTTCTAATCATTTGTCCCTGTTATTTATTCTTCTTTTCGTTATTTTTTTAATTGATATGAAATTCATATAGAATTAAACATCTTAAAGTGCACGGTTCAGTGGCATTTAATAGGGTCACTATGTTGTACAATTATTGTCTTTAATTTCAAAACGTTTACAGCACCCAGAATAAAATCCATTCCCATTAAGCAACCAACCCCATTGTCTTCTCCCTACTTTTTCCTTTTGATATTGTGTTTTGAGGAGCAGACATTTTGAATTTTGATGAAGGTTCACTATCAGTTTGTTTTATTTTGGTGCTTATTGTAAACTCAGTTAAATCTTTGCCAACCCCAACTTTACAAATACATTCTTCTAGTTTTTTTCTAGAAGCTTTATATTAATAACTTCTACACATAAGTATAACTTTGACCTCAAGTTATTTTCGTGTATGGTGTGATTGGGGGGGTCGAGGTTCATTTTCTTCATGTGTTCCTCCAGTTATTTAGGAACTACATGCAGAAAAGACTTCTTCTGTGGAAATACCTGGTGCCTTTGTCACAAATAAATTGGCCATACTGTTGACCCTTGAAAATGGGTTCGAACTGCATGGGTCCACTTATCTGCGGATTTTTTTTTTTCATCGATCACAGTGACATCAACCTGCACGTTCATAGTAGTTGTGCAAGAGCGAACTCTGTGGGTGGGGATCGACAGGTGAGGGCGATCGACCGTAGTTACAGGGGGAGCCTCGATTCTGCAGGAGGTCGGCGCCCCGACCGCCCTCGTCGTTCACGGGTCCGCTGTGTGTGCGGGTGTCTTCTCGACCCCTTTCCCCTTTTTATGTCTTTCTCTGAAGCGTCATAGTAGCTGAAATCAGTCAGTGTGAGTCCCGTTGTTCTATGTGAAAGTTTTGGCAGAGGAGGGAGCTGGCTCTACGAGGTCCGTGGTGTTTTCATTTAATTTTTTGCATTCACTTGTCAGTTTCCTTAAAAAAAAAATGGAAAAAACCCTGCTGATATTGATTTTGATTATGTCGAACTTATAAATCGATTTAGGGACAGTCGACATCTTAACGAGGTTGAGTCTTCTGATCCATGAAAATGGGTCGGGTCATCTGATTTCTCACAGAAATCTGTACTTTTCATGATAGGAACATTCTTTGTAGTTTTCAGTAAATATACTTCCTAACCGTATCCCCTTTTGTAATATTGTAAATGAACATTTCAAAATTTTTTTCTCCAGAATTTGTTGGTATTATATAAAAACAAAACTAATTTTTTGAAATTATTACTTGTTACTCTATGAAGTTAACTTGTTTTTGCAATTAGTGTTTATATTCTTTATGATTTTTTGCATAAGCAGACCGTCGTGCATTAATAAAAAATAGCTGTTCCTTGCCCTTAAAGCCATCATAGCTTCCCCACTTTGTTTTTATGACTGCCTTGCCAGAAGCTTCCACTGTAAAACTGAGCAGACGCGTGAGTCCTTGCCTTCTTTAGGAAAAAGTATGAGACTTCTCACCATTAAAGATTTTAACTCTTTTCCATGGATGCTCTTGACCATTTCAAAAAACTTCTTCTAGTCTCAGCTTGCAGATAATTCTTAAAATAAATCTGTGTTAAATTTATTGCATATTTTTCTGCACTTATTGATATCATCATGTTTTCCTGTTTATTCTCTTATGGGAAATTACATCGATCAATTTTTGAGTGTTCATCCAACATTGCATTCCTGGTGTAAATTCTACTGAGTCACTATTATCCTATATATGTACATGTTTCTATTTTCATTTCCTACTAGTTACTTGAGGATTTTTCATCAGTGTTCTTAAAGGCTGTGAGTTTCCCGCCCCCACTTTATTGAAACATAATAGGCGATCAGTCGCTCATATTTACATTGTACAATTCAATGTTTTTTTTTTCAATTATAGCTGGCACACACTGATGTACCAGTTTCAGTTGTACAGCATAGTGATCGGAGTCCACATAACTCGTGAAGCGATCGCCCCCCTAAATCTAACACCCCTCTTCCCCTTACGTGTTTGTTACAGGCGTTAGTGGCCATCTTCCCCGAGGCGCTCTGCATCTCCGTGTCCATTCTGCAACTGTCCGTTTGTACCTCCCTTTCCCTCATCCCCAACCCTCCCATCTAGTAGCCCTCAAGATATCCTCAGTATGTATGAGTTTATTTCCACTTTTGTTGTTGTTTATTTTGCTCTTAAGATTCCACATGTACATGAGATCCTGCGATCCTGGTCTTGATTCATTCAGCTCGATACTGGGTCCATAAAGGCAATGTATTTTGACACCCTTTACTTTCAGTCTATCCGCCTTTGAGTCTGACGCGAGTCTCTTGCGGGCGGCGTGTGTAGGGTCTTGTTTTCTTATCCATTCGGCCGCGCTCTCTCTTGGAGCCCTTAATTATCTTCCATTTGAGGGACTTGTTGATATTACCATTCTTTATTTCCGTGTTTGATACATGTTTTTCCTTCTGAAAGAAGCCCTTGCAACATTTACTGTAATACCAGCTTGGTCTTGATAAATTCCTTTAGCTTAGTTTGGTCTGGGAAGCTCTTTATTTGTCCACCCACTCGAAATGATGGCTTTGCTGGAGAAAGTACTCTTGGTTCTAGATCCTGGGTTTTCATCGTGTTGAATATTTTGTGCCGAGGTCTTCTGTCCTGCATGGTTTCTTTTGAGAAATCAGCTGCCAGTCTTAGAGGTGTTTCTTCTAGGTAACTAATTGCTTTGCTAAGGCTGTGATTTTCTTTTTTGTGTCAAATTTGGCATTGGACTCTATAAAATATATTTTGCTAGTATTTCCTCCTTGAATGCCTGACCGGTAGAATTCATTAGTGACCTGATCTGAGCTTGGAGTTTCCTTTATGATTTTTTTTTTAGTAACAATTTCAAGTTATTGAATAACATAGGATTATTTGGTGTTTCTGTTTCATCTAATATCAGCTTTAGTAGGTTGTGTATTTTTCATTAGGTTTGTCAGACTCATTGGTGTGAGGTTGTTCATAATATTGCTTTATCAACCTTAAAACACCTGTAAGATATGTGGAGATGTCACTTTTCACATTCTCGATATAGGTAGTATAATATTCCCCTGGATCACTCTTTCCAGCCCACCCCCCGCCGTTTGTTGTTTAAAAGAGCCAACTTTTGCTAATACTCTATAAATTGTCAATCTGTTTTCTATATTATTGATTTCTGAACTTATCTACATGTCATCTTCTTACCTTGATTTGATATGCTTTTCTGTGGTAGCTCCTTAAAGGCTGAAATCTGACTCATTCCTTGTGGATCTTTCTTCTATTATAATATAAATATTTAGGGTTATAAAAGCTGAATTAATAGATCCCACAAATTTTGGTGTGTTTTAAATATCATTTAATTCAAATGTTTTCTCATTTCCTTGGCAATTTATTTTGATGTATTCTATTTTGATAAGAACACATGAGATCTGTCATCTTAAGAAATTGTGTATAACACGGTGTTGTCAATTATAGTTAAAACATTTCATGTTACTTTAAATTTTTGTTGAAGGAATAATACATGTGCATTAAAAATAACTCAAGTAGATAGACCAAATGCCTAGAGCATAACACGAGCCTCAGTAAGCGTGAAAAAGCCAAAGTATTAAAGAGTACTTTCTTTTACCAGAACAAGATGAAAAGTAATTCAGTAATGAGAAATGAGGAAAAGCCTCAAATATTTAGTAATTAAATATTCCACTTAAAATAACTGCTTGGTTTCCCCTATTAGTTGGGAAGTGTGAAGATCTTCAATTTTTTATACTTTTATGACTCTCATGATTCTTGACTTTTCTCTTTTCCTAATTTGATAGTCTCCCTTTGCCGTAGATAGATTTGTTGTCTTGACGTCTACTTCGGTATTGGAATAATGATACCCACTTTCCTAGCTTATTGTTTCTCCGATAAATCTTTTTTCATCTTATTACTTTCAACCTGTCATTGTATTTATAATGTTTCTCTGTAGACAGCATTTTTATCCAGTTTAATTAACCATCAATGCGTTTTAAATCTTCTAGGGACTTTTTGTCCATTTACGTTGTTTACTTATTAACATAATTGGACTTATCCCTACTATTTAGCTATTTTTCCTTTTTAGTTCCGTTATCCTTGCTTTGCTGCATTCATTTTGCAAAAATTGAATAGCTTGTAAAGTATTGAATTAGTTGAATATACTTTAGTATTTTATGTCAACTTCTCTGTTTACATTTTAGCTGTACTTCTATGTCTGTTTGCCTAGGGGTCCCCGTGGGAGTATACTGTGTACCTTTAATTATGACAGTCTTAGAGTTAATATCGTGGGCTTCATGTAAAGTGTAAAAAACTTGCAGCAAAACAGTTACACTGAGAACTCCGTTGTCCTACTCTTTTGTCACGTTTTTATCTACATAGGGCATAAAATCTATCACAGTTTTCCTTTCCTACAGTCAGTATTTCCTGAATACAGAGGGTGTTTTATCTCATGCAGTCGCCATTTCTGCCTTGCTTCTTTCCTGGTTCTGTCTTTCGCTCTTCACCTTCCTTCTGCGTCCTGCAGTGGGGGCAACAACTGCTCTCACCCCTCATGGGTCTGAAGATGCACTTCGCCTTCATTCGTGAGTGTGAAACCATGAGTTGACATTTTTTCTTCTGTCACTACCTTACTATTTCATAGGGTTTTTGGTGAGAATTCAGCCGTCTCTCGTGTCGTCATGTATGTGCATTTCATGTGCCTTCTTCCCTGTCTGCTTTCAAGGTTTTCTCTGCATTTTTGCATGTACATATGGTTTTCTTTGTATTTATCTCGTTTGGTGTTCACTGAACTTTCCGGATACGTAGACTGATGCTCTTGATGCAATTTGGGATATTTTCAGTCCTCATTTATTCCAGTGTTTTTCTCTTTACTCTCCCCCTGCTCATTGTGATGAGCTGCACCTATGTTGGAGTGATTTATACTTTTACATAGATTAGTGATGATCTAAAGATTTTTTAAAAATCTTTTTTGTTTGATTTTCCAATGCGATGATCTCTATTGAGCGGGTCTTTGGTTCACAGACTATTTCTTCTGCTCATCCCGATTTTACTTCAAAATTTTCGCTTCGCTTCTTGTCTTTCTTAATTTTAGAATTTTCAGTTGGTTCATTTTTATAATTTTCATTTCTTTGCATATATCCTTATGTGTTTATTCATTACGAGCATCTTTTCCTTAAATCATTTTGAACATATTTTAAGGGGTTCTTTATAGTCCATACATATTAATACCACATCTGAGTCATTTAAGAATATGTTTCAATTGATTCTTGGAAGAAAAAAGAGGCCGTGTGGGCAGAAAAAATAATTTAGGAGATATGTTGGTTAATATAAAAGGTGTTTTTAATCCTTCAGTGTGTGAAAGTCGTATTTTATAAAGATTTTTATTAAGATCTAACAAAATATTACATTCGTTTCCAGTGTACACCATAGTTATTCAACATATATACAACCACAGCCGTGACCACCATGATAGGTCCAGCAACCATCTAACACCACATGACTCTATCGCAGTATTATTGACTACATTTCCTATGCCGTCCACCACATCCCTGTGACCTATTTGTTTATCCCTGGAAATTTGAACCTCTTATTCTCCTTCACCTTTCACCCCACTTTTTAAAATTTTTCAAATATAGTTGACATTCAATATTTCGTATTAGTTTCAGGTACACGGCTCAGTGGGAAGACATTAATGCGTGAAGTGGTCCCCCTTCTAGTCTAGTCCCCACCTGGCACCTTACATAATTATTGCCATGTTATTGGCTATATTGAAAGCCGTATAATTTTTGAAACCTAAAATTATAATACTGGGATGTGGGCATTATAATGTGCAATTTCAATCTGTATTATAACAAAGCTGCACAGGATGGGACATTGATAAATGTCACTAGTGGTGCCTGGTTCTTATATTTTACATTAAGCTCTACTATATTAACCGAGTGGACTCTGATAATTTAAAAGTGCATGCTTAATCATATGACGGTCACTAAAAATGCAGAGAGCAATAGCTAAAAAACTAATTGCAGGATTACAATGTAATAATACAACATACTTAATTAACCCCAAATGGTGCAGGAAGGAATTAGGAGAAGTGTGTAGACAGGGAGATCTGAAGCAGGGAGCGAAGTGGTAGAGCCGGAGCCAGCCACAGACGTAGTGAGCTGTCCTTCGGGTCTCCATTGCCGCGACTGCTCAAATCCTGAGTAAGGTCCTTTAAACTTTCTCTGTAGATATTCTTAAGTCTTACGGATTCTGCCTAAAATTGGATGCTATATTCACCTTCAGATGGGATCAATTCTGTCTTTTTATGGATCGGACTTGATCACGAGCAACTGTCTTATTTTTCTTTGAAATCTCTTATCAGTCTTGGACGTGCCCTTTTTTGTAAAACGTTTTACTGCATTACATGTTTTTTTTTTAATTTAATGTGACTTTTTAAAGTAATAGAACCCTTTTAGTCTTATTTATATAACAGGCAGTGTTTTTGTCTTTGCCATTTTATAATTTTTTCTTTATTTTTAAAAATCTTTTTCTTAACGAATGTGCAGTTTCATTTGACTTTAATCTTTTTTTTATATAACTTGTGTTTCTTCCGTTCCATTCATTTAGAAGATACCGTTCATGTCTGTTTTGATCAGTGTCTCACATACCTTTAAATTACATGGTGAAACAAACTTTTCTTACGAGATTAACTTAACGGAGTCTTCCTTGTTTAAAAGAAGAAAATAACATATCTTTCTTTATGCAGTAAGACAATGGCTATAACAAATGTCTTGCTATATTGACTGCACATTTAACACGAGTACATTCTGTGCTAAGATGTTTGTAAACCTCATATTTAAAAACTTCTAATCACTCCGTGGGGTATGTATGAGGACGTTACAAATTTGACAGGCATTTGTAGTATACATGTGCGTCTAAGTCGCGAGGGTGCTCACACTGCCCTTGGTGTAGTGACCGGCTGCGCAGAGGTCAAGCTGGCTGGATGGGCTTGGAGCAGACACCAGGACCTGCCACAAGGTCCGAGGCCTCGCAGAACTGGTTGGGACAGGGTTTAAGGCCGGATGGGTCAGAACCGCGGAACTGTGTGCTTAACCGTTACGCCTTGGTGCTGCCCACAGGCCGGCACCACGTCGTTGGCACAAGCTGAAATTTTAATCCCGTGGTTGCTTATTACACTCGCACAGTCATTTATGGCATCCGTACAGATACATTAAATGACACAAAGTCCAGTGATTGAATTCATTTCCTTACCGCATCCTGTTTAGCAGCGCTCGACACCATGTGACCAACAGTGAATTAAGTATCAGAGCTCAGTTGTCACCTCTTGCTTGGTAGAGCCACCTTTACACCGCTCTGCATCCCTCCCCACTGACAGCGTTCTGTTCAGAATAAGAATTGTTCCAGAAACATTCTGGAAATGATATCATTCTTAATTCTTGAGATACTATTAGCTCTGTTTTGCTCTTCCTCGTAATTGTCTTGCTCAGATCCCTGTGACAAGTGACAGTTCTGCAGCGCGATACCCTAACGCAGAGCTCGGGAATCCATATGCTCGTCACCCACATCTCGGTGGGACCCGTGAGCCGGGACCCGGAGGCGTCTGGCTTTGTGCTTGCTCATCACGGCCACCGGTTTCTTGGCTTCGCTTAATCCCTCAGTCGCCTGATTCTCTCTGTGGGCGGCACAGAGGGCCATTCGAAGCCCGAAGTTCATTTAGCTGCTTGGCGATCTTAGTGAAACGTGGACCTTTCTCTCCTCTCTCTGGAAGTCCAGGAGGGTGGGCTGGGCTCGAGTCACCGCGGTGTTCAGTGACTCAGGAAGGGACACTGCGGGTTGTCTGGCGGTGTCCCCAGTGGAGGGATGGAACCCCACGATTGCCAGCTGTGCCGACTCCTCGCAGTCTGGAGGCGAATGTCCCAGAGAGAAAGGGAAAGGGGCTTAGCTGCAGATGTGGCCAGGCAGCCACACAGTAGAAACGCCACCACCCGTCCCCCGTGCACCGCGTGCTCTCACGCAAGTCAGATGACCGTGTGTCGTATTGATAATTATCGCCAGTGGCGTTCTCAACTCCACATGCCACCACCCGTGCGGTACAGCCTGGGGGCGGACCGCAGGGACGCCCGACTGGGGTGAGGTCGCAGGGCGCTCGATCCAGCTCTTCCCGTCTGGCTTTTACGGGGGAGCTGTCTCCACGGGGCCTTAGACGCCAGGCGACCTGACGGCAAAGCGCAGATTTTTCAGTTGTAGTCGCAGGCACGGTGGCAACTCTCGGCTCGGGGAAGCAGGGCCCGGTGCCCCGGGTGCGTCACCGGGGACAGCGCCGGCCACGCGTCATATTTACGCGATTGAAATGGCAGCGCCGGGTATTTTCTGCCTCCGGTTCCTGTCCCCAAAATCCTGCCCGAGATGGCCAGAGCCGGCGCGAGAGCACGGGGCGCCCTCAGCACATCCCCGGCTTCCGAGAAGGCCCCGCCGGCCTCTGCTCCGTCGTCATCACCGGAACTGAGGGAGAAGCAGGAAAAACATACTGTCTTCGGGAAGCAGCTGTGTCCTGACTCTTAGACCCGTGCGTGGCTTCACGCAGCCGCCACCTGCATCTCCGGCACGGCCATCGTCCGTCGTCCTTGATAAGCGGGAGCTCCGTCACTTCTCTCGTTCCGACGTCTGCTTCCCACACGTCGCAGCACGGAACGTGCTCAGTCGATGCGACCTCCGCACTCGAATGAGTTAGCGGACAATCAGAGGCACGAGCGACTTTACGTCTCACCTGTACGGTCCCCTGTGTGCGTCACACCTGCACGCGAGAAGCTGTGAGGTTTCGAGAACGTGCGTTTTCATGCACACGCCGCCCGCCCTTTCCGTCTGGCGTGCATTTCAGTGCGTTCGAAAAGGTGCGTGACATTCAAAGGACAGAAGAAAGCTCATTGGAGGTGGACATCAGACGCAGGTGGATGTGACACGGAGCGCACAGGGCGACGGTGACGATCAGCACTGCGCTGTGTCGCATGGAAGCGGCCGGAGTCAGGATCGTGTTCTTCTCATGTCTGGTCCAATCCCTGGTGTAGGGGCTGCAATGCCGTCTGTCGAATGGGTCGCCAAAAACATGGGTGGGTGCGTGGGTGCATCATCGCATGGGTGGGCGCATCGGTGAGTCGTGGGTGGGTCGTGGGCCAAGGACGTGTTCCATGCCTGCTACGGGAAGTTCCCTGTAGGTATCAGCTCGGTGAGACAGACAGTTGTATCTGGAGAGAGCCCACAGCTAAAATCAGGGAGAGATTTCATTTTTGAGGTACGGATGGATGTTTTTAAACATATGATACTGCATGCACTTACACTGACGGCTCCTTGTTTTGAGGGATGATTCGTTGTTTGATTAACATTCTCTGTGCGTGGAGGTCTTGCCGTATACCGGCCACATGCTTTACCCTGCGTCTGTCACCCTTCTTACGTACCGCAGTGTAAGGCTTAGGTCCACTTATTTTTTTAAGTTGATTTGGATGACATTAATAAAACTGTATAGGTTTCAAGTGTACAGTTCAGTAACATGTCGTATGTACATCACGTTGTGTGATCGCCACCCAAAGTCAGACCTTGCGTCACCATCCGCGTGACCCCGTCACCCTCATCCACCTCCCTCCTCCCCGCTTCCCTCTGGTCACTCGCCTGTCGTCTGTGTGCGTGAGTCTGTTTTTCTTGTTCATTTCTCGCTTTGAGCTTTTATCCCACATGCGGGTGAAACCGTCTGGGTCTCAGTTTTCCTGAGTTATTTCGCTCAGCGTGATGATCTCCGGACGCATCCATGTCGTCACAAGTGGCAGCATTTCATCTCTTCTCATGGCTGAGTCACATCCCGCCGTATGTATGGACCGCGTCTCCTTCATCCGTCATCTCTCAAAGGGCGTTCCGGTTGTTTCCGTGTCTCGGCCACCGTGAATAAAGCTGCAGTGACATCGGGGTACATGTATCTTCGTGGATCAATGTTTTCCGATTTTTCGGGTAGCTGCCTAGAAGAGGGATTGCTGGATCATAGTAGTTCTGTTCTTAATTTTCGAGGACCCTCCATACTGTTTCCCATAGTAGCTGCACAAACTTGCATTCTCACGAGCGGTGTCCGAGGGGTCCTTTTGCCCCACAGCCTGTCCGGCACTGCCGTGACTTGTCTCGTTGGTGACAGCCATCGTAACGTGTGAGGCGTCGTCTCACTGCGGCTTTGGTTTGCATTTCTCTTGTAGCTTGTGACATTGGGTGTCTTCTCACGCCTCTTGGCCATCTGTGTGGCTTCTTGGGAGACGTGTAGACCCACTTAACTGAGAAAAAGTCTCACGTAGAGACCAGGCAGGGCGCCTTGGGACATGCACTGCCCTGGTGGCCGAGCAGCTCACCTGTGCGGCGTTCACACGGAGTCCCCGTCGCAAGCCCTGCGCCTCCACACACGCCGCTGCTTTGCCTGTCCCCGCCTCCGGCTCCGGCGTCGCATGCGTCAGGCAGCGAACGGTTCTGACCTGCTTTCGTGCGCAGTCGGAGCGGAGCTAAACCCTCAGCGAAGGACACCTTCGTCTCCTGATTTGCCAGGGACCACGCTGGCGTGCCGCGGCGGGAAATATGCCACTTAATGAAAGACGCAGGCCAGAAACGTCCTGTAAAAGCAGAGCGAAAATCCTCCTCGCGACAGTGGATGCTGCCTGTGGCTCCCGGCGACGCCAGCGTTCCGTAGAAGTCCATCGTGGAACCTTTAGAGCAAACCCACGTTTCGCCTCCTCCATCCATTCCCAGGCAAACAGCGTCTGAAAAGCGTGCATATTGGGTCTGATTCGGAACTTCTGGTTTCAAAGCTGACGTTCTAGGGTGCCTCTGTGACCAGTTGCCCTAAGAATGCTTGCGGGACGTGAAGCGTGGGGCAGGAACCGTGTAGGCAGTGGAGAGAGAGGTGGAAGGTGGTAAGGGTCCCCTCGGCCATGGAAATAGGCGACACTCGTTGGTCCAACTGCAGATCGTCACTGAGCCGGGCCGCCAGGGGGTGGTGGTCTCTGGGCACCGAGCCGAAACCCAGTTCGGACCACTTCTACAGCTTCCCGAGGTGTGCTCGACCCTGGGTGCGCGGGCGATGCCGTTCAGGCCGGGGCGGCCCTGTTATGTCGCCGTCAAAGCCTGGAAAGGCGTGGGGAGCGGAAAAGCGGGAACGTGGAGCCGCGGCCGCGGCCGCCTGGAGGCTCTGCATGCGCTCATGGATGGCTGCGATTTTTCCTAACTGAAAAATTTAAGAGTATAAAGGATATTTTAAGAGTATAAAGGACAGTTTTTAAAATACTGGTGAAATGGGGAAACTCCTTAAAAAACATGACTGGCGGAAAAAATCACAAAAAAATAGGAAATATAAATTGCCCCATACTTGTTAAAGACGTGGAGTCCGTAATGAAAATCTTTCTAAACAAGAATTTTCCAGGCCTACATATTCTCACTAGTGGATTTTCAGAAATATTTAAAGAAAAATATGTCAGTTCTTGTTTTCTCACAGTAGCTTCATCGAGTGCCCAACCCTAGCAAGACACTGTAGGAAATGAATTTACAGGACATCGGCTAATACGAATATAGATGCAAACAGTCTAAACAAATAATAGGACATCAAATTACATAAAATATTTAAAATACATTAGAACCGTTTGGGGTTCACGTACATAATGAAAAGTCACCTTTTACATTCATACATTTCTCAAAAACTTCTGTTTTCAACTTGGACATGTGAAGAGCTGGGAAGTCATTTCTGTCCTTACAAGATAAGGGTAGACAAAATGAAAATCCAGCGACTTTCTCGGATCTGCCAGAGACCTGAGGTCGCAGGGAAAGCTGCCACCAAGCCTGAGAGACAGACTCATCCCCCAAAATTCGGGTGATACGCAGTAGGCTGAAACAAGCCACGAGGTGGTGGGAACGCTCGGACAGGGGCGCAGATGCAAAGCCAGACGGGAGGCGGAGGGGGTGAGAGGCAGGGACCCCCAGGAACACCCATACTTCCCAGGCCTTCGCTACAAGACCCTCGCAGGCTTCCCCTGCTAAGGACTGGAGAAAGACCCCTCGCGGCTCTGTGCTGGGAGGAGAGGGATTGTGGGATACGCACAGAATCTTCCATCCACCGACTGTCCTAGTCTCCAGGGGAAGGACATTCATCCCTCTCCCTGCAGACCGCCTCCCCTAGCCATCCTGTCTCAGCCCCGCCCCCACGCACACACTCATGTCAACAGAGGTCGATGCTTTGAGGAAATAGACTGGGGACATTAGAGCAAGGACAAAGGCTAGGGTCAAGGAGGAAGTCAGCCATGCTACCAGAGAAGTACTCGTTGAGGTCACAATCCCGAAATGCAGGCGCACCAAAGCAGGCTTATTCCTGTTATCCCCCACAACTGACCCTCCCGCCGAGCGTAACAACGCATCAGAGTGGCGACGGTTGACATCGGCCGGAGGAGCTGGAGACGCCGGCTCTCTTAGAGGAAGAGCACGCACGAAGACCGGAGTCAGGAGAGGAGGCAGAGACACTCGCTCAAGGAATCCGACACTTTCGATACCTCTAGCAACACAGCACGCAACTCCTGCCCCTAAAGGCCTTTTTATCTCAATCCTTAATATCGGATATAACTCAGAAAAGAATTACAGTGCATGCCACGTGGCAAGAAAAAGACAACAGTGTGAAGAGACAAAGCCCTTAGTGGAGCCCAGCTCGGGACGCAGATGCCGAGATTGTCAAGTAAGTAGAGAATTTAAAATAACTGTGACTACTCCATTAAGGGCTCTTATGGAAGAAGAAGGCGCCGTGCAAGATCACGTGCGTTTCCTAAGGAGAGGGATGAGAACTAGGGGTAAGAACCAGAGGGAAATGCTAGAAACCCAAAGCCCCGTCGCCTGAACAGAGGATGCTCCCGACAGGCGAGGAGAACACGGGCGTGGGTAGCTCAGAAATCTCACAAAATGAAAAACAATCGGAGAGTCAGAAGGGAATGCCCGGTTGTAACGGACAGTTGGAATAGTGGGAGTGAAGAAGGAGCGCGGACCAGAAGAAATGTGAGGAGAGAGAACGGCCAAGGTGGCTCTAGGACGAAGGACAGACACCAAACCACAGGTGCAGGAAGTCGGCGCAGAGCTGGGAAAATGAAAAGGGAGAAATAAGGGCAGTAACGCCTGGGCTCACCCGACTCGGCTGCGGGAAACCAAAGACAGACTCTTGACAGCAGCTAGGAGAACACAGTGTGTCGCCTATAGACAGTTACAGCGAGTTACAGTGCGCTTCTCACCAGAAGTCACGGAGTGGGAAAGAGAGGAACGAAACATTTAAAGTCGCAGGAAAAAACATCTACCCAGAACTCTATCTCAAACGAAATTTTCCTTCCACAGTACAGGAGAAGTCAGACTCTCAGACAAACCAAGAACGAGGGCCTTCTTGCTGGTAGAGCCTCGCACAAGAAATGTCTAAAAAGTTATTTAGGCAGAAGCAAAATTATAAAGGACAGAAACTTGCATCTCAAAGAAAATAGCATCAGCAAAAGAATAAATGGGGTAAAATGAAGTCACTATTCCATCATCCATAAATCCTAACATTTCCTAAAGAAATACCAGTAGCAGTGGTTTGGGCGAGCATGGCACCTGGCTGGTGAAATAAATGAAAACGATGTCACGAGAGATGGGAGGGAGAAACCGCAAACTGACGCGATGCGCCTGCGCTGCACGTGGGGGATGGAGTGTGATTTGACAGTGAGTTTGGATTAATTGAAAATGGGTATTGTAAGTTCTAGGAAAACCAGGGAAAAGGTGAAAAATAGTAATATGCTAAGAGGATCAACTAAAAGCAGAGAAGACAGTAAACTAGGGATAAAAAGTAATGTAATGACTAAGAAATTGATAAATACAGAAGATAGTAATCCCACGAAATTGATAATTATTTTAAATGAATGGTTTAAATTAAAAGAGATTGTCAGAATGGGCAAAGAAAGCAAGTCTGTACTAAATGTCGTCTTCAAGAAACTTTAAAAATTCAAGATTTAGATAGGATAAATGTAGAAAGATCGACAAAGATACACTAATCAAACTAGCCGGGTGGCTAGATTAATTTCAGGTGAAGCAGACGTCTGGATGAGGGAGGTTATCAGGCGTGAAGAGCGGCATTGTAGAACAACAAATGGTCAACTTTGCAAGAAGCTAGAACAATCACAGACGTGTAGACCCCTAACAACAGAGCGTTGGGATGTACGACGTAAAAGGAGAGGTAGACAAATCCACTATTATAATTAGAGACTTCACCCCTTGGCAGTGACTGAATAAGCAGGTGGAAAATCAGCATACGGGTAATCAACATACAGGTAATCTGAGCAGCACTACCCATCAGTGTACCCGACTGACGTTAGACTCCTCCACCAGCAGAGAAATACGTGTTCTTCTACAGCTCACACGGAACGTTCACCGAGACGGATCTCATATGCCATAGAGTGGACCTTAGCAAACGTAATAGAAATCATACAAAGTAAGTCTGTAGGCAACAATGGAATAAAGCTAGAAATCAGTAAAGGTAAAGCTGAAAAATCCCAAAATATTTGGATTAAAACGGTACACTTCTAAATAACAGATACGTCAAATAAAAAAAAATCGTTAGGTTAAAATTATTTCGGACTAAGTCCAAATAAAAATTCTATCATAATTTGTGGGATGCAGCTAAGGCATTGCTTACAGGACATTTTTAAACATTTAATTCATATTTCAGGAAAGAAAATATCTAAAATTCATAAGCTAAGCATGCACCTTAGAAAAATAGAGACACTGTAGACCTAAAGCAAGTAAAAGAAAATAAATGATAATTAGAAGGCAATGAACTGAAGAACAGGAAAGTAGCAGAGAAAATGAATAAAAACGAGATAGTTTTAAAAAAAAAATCAATGGAATGGTCAAACCTCTAGCCAGGCCAAGCAAAGAAGACACTAATGAGCAGTATCAGAAACAGAGTCATCAGTTAAGATCCCATGGATATTAAAAGGATAGAGAATGCTAAGAACAACTTTATGCCCCCAAATTGGATAACTTCAGTGAAATGGACCAACTCCTTGAAAGACACAGACAACAGAAAGTCACACAAGGAAAAGTACATATCCTAAATAACCCTAATATATCAAGTAAATTGAATTAATAATTAATAACCTTCCAAAAAGGAATCCTTAAACACAGGTGGCTTTACTGGTACATTTTATCAAGCTTTTAAGGGAGAAATAATACCAATGTTTCACCATTCCTTCTAGAAAATAGAGAGGGGACATTTGCTAACTCATTAACCCATTATTATTCTAACTCATAACCAGATAAAGACATTATAAGATCTGTAGGGTGGTATCTGTCACGAGTATTGACATAAAAATCCTCAACATATTAGCTAATCCAGTCCAATGTATAGGAAAAAAACTTCACCACAACCAAGTGGAATTTATTACAAGTGCGAGGCTTTTTTAACATCCAAAATCAATGTAATCACATCCAAATGCTACAGGAGAGAAATCACGCGATCATGCCAATAAACTCCATAAAGATAGTTGACAAAACCCAATGCTCATTCACGATAAGACCTCAGTCCGTGAACTAGGGATCCAGGAAATTTCTCAATTCGATAAGGGACACGCGCAGAGAATCTTTCAGCTACTGTCCTACTTGCTGGTCAGACTTGGAGCCGTTGGAGGAGAAAGGCAAGGCTGCCTCGCATCAGTCCTATGTGCCACATTACTAAAAACCTTAGCGGGCGTAATGTGACAGGAAATGGGAGAAATAAAATGTCTCTGTTTGGAGGTGACATGAGCGTCTATGTAGAGAATCCCAGAGAATCTACAAAACAAAACCAATCCTCCGAAGCTCAGCGAGTGTAACCATGTTAAAGGGCATAGGTTATAAGATGCCATGTGCTGTTCGCTATGTCAGCAGGGAACAATTCGAAGTTTAAATTTTTAAACATACCATTTAGACCAAAAAAAAAGAAAAACCAATGAATATGTAGAAAAAAGAATATATAGCCCAAATGCGGAAAATGTCAGACTCTGATGAAAGAAATCAAAGAAGACAAATAGTGGACAGACATTCTATATTCTCGGTGGATGAGATGACTCAATATTGTTAAGAATTCGACTCTTCCCACCTTGACCTACAGATTCGACGCAATCCTGTTCAGAATCCCATCGAGTTATTTTGTAGACCTCAACTAACTGGCTCTAATGTTTGCACAGAAAGTCGAGAATAGAGTCAACCAGCACAATACTGCTGAAGAAATTCAGGGGACTCACACTACCCGTTTCAGGACTTTTACCATTAATCTACCGCCATCAAGACAGTATGGTATTGGCAAGTGAATAGACATATCAATCGATAGTTCAGAATAGAGATACAGGCTATATATTTAACCGATCTTAGCACAAAGGCAATTCAAAGCATAAAAATAGACTTTTCAGTGAAACTAGAACAATGGGATGTCCCTATGCAAAAAGGGGACCTAGATGCAAACCTCACGTGTGTTTTAAAGATTAACTCAAGGCCGACCATAGAACCAAAGTGAAATGCAAAACCATAAAACTCCTAGAAGAAAACACAGGAGGAAATCTATGTGACCTTGGGTTTTGTGATGGATTTTTAGATATCACACCAAAAGCACAAGCCATGAAAAAAAAACAAACCATAAGTTGGATTTTATTAAATTGAAAACTCTGTTTTGGTAAAAGATGCTGTTCAATTAATGATAAGACACAGATTGGGAGAAAATGATTTCTAAACACATCTGATGAAGCTTTCCCGCAAGCTTAGCAGTCAGAAAACAACTCATTAAAAATGGGCAGAAGTCCTGAATGGACACCTCACCACAGGAACATACAGGTGACACACACACGTAACGATGCTCCACATTATCTGTTGCTAGGGAAATGGAAATTTTTAAAAAGTACCACTACACGCCTAGGAGAATGGCTAAAATCCAAAGGACCGACGATGCCAAAAGTCGGTGAAGATGCAAGGAACAGGAATTGTCACCAATGCTGGCAGTGAATAGTCCAGCCACATTGGCGGACAGCGTGGCAGGCTCTTAGAAAGTGAAGTGTCCCGCCCCACACCCAGCCGATGTCCTAGGTGTTTACTCAGATGAGTTGAAAACTTAGGTCCACACGAAAATCACAGGGTAGAACAGCTTTATTCATAGTTGCCAAATTTTAGCAGAAAAGATATCCTTACGTGAGTGAATTAATAAAAACACCGCGGCACAGCCACATCTAGAAAAAGACGCGTGAACCTTAAATCCATCTTGAGTGAGAGAGGCCAGTCTGGACAGCGTGTGGACAGTGCGTGTGCACCCGTGCGACGTTCCGGAAAAGGCCAGGCTAAGGACACAGTACCCATGTCGGTGGTTGACCATGCGAGGACAGGGACCAAGTGCACAAAGCACTGTGGCCTATTGCGTCCGAGGCTGGACAGCGTGGACTGATGCCCTGCGCGTGTCGAAATCTGTCAAACTTTACGGCACAAATAGCAAGCTTTAATATATACAAAGTTTAACACATCGTTGGGGGTGGGGGGCCCAGGGTGGCACACAGCGTGTGAAGCAGCCTCCCAGATGGGGTCGGAAAGAGAGAACGCCGACCCCAGTGACCTTCCGTGAGTGCGACCTTCAGACCGGGTGATGTGCATGGCCCTCTGCCTGGCGGAGCTGTGTCTGCTGTGCAGGCCAACAGCTCTGAAGCCACTAGCGTGCACGCTGTAAACGGTCGGTAGATGGCGCGAGGTGGAAGGTCGCAGGCAAGGAGAGCTTAGGGCGACCCCCGGATCATGGGTCCGCTGGAAGCACCCAGCGCGAGCTCCCGTTTACCTGTGCACGTAGTTACAGGCGTGCGTGTTTATAGGCGTGTGTGTTTACAGGCCGTGTGTGCACACTTCACCGTCCACACCCGTATTCCCTTGCGCTGTCAGCCGAGACAGCCTGGATGCGGTGACAATCTAGTGGCAGCAGCCACACCCGGAAGCCAGACCGTGGTTTCGAATACCGTCCCCAACAGAGCAAACCAGGGCCCTTTCAGAATGGCTGGTTCTGTGAATGGGCGGGAAACATGAAGGTGAGCCAGGAGCATCTCGTGGTGCCAGAGAGTAAGGAAATGCCAGTCACGCACACATAGAGTGACACAGGAGCCAACCGAAAGGGCTTCCAGTGGCCGACGCTGGAACGGTTTGAACAAAACGGGTAGCACAGTATCGGACGGTAACCCCAAGTATAAAGTAAATGTCCCTGAGCCCACACTAGCAGAAAAACATTAAGAAGCTGAGTGAACAAGGAGGGGGAGGGGACACAGATTTCTCCGGCAGAGGTGACATCACCTTCGTAGACGCTTGGGCTGCCAGGAGGGGCATCGTCCCTCGATGCGGGCTGTGCACAGTCCAGTACGAACGTGGCAGCGGGGAGGGACAGTAACTTCGCGGTGGAGGACCGTGACAAGCGCCGCCTCAGCTGGGTTATCGAGGTTCGAGCAGTGATGGACCAGCCCGCCGTGACGTGACGTGACGAGGCAGGCGCTCCGCATCTCTGGTCTTGCTCCCCAGTGTAAGGAACTGGCGGACCCACTTGAGAGACCATCTACGAAACGCCTGACCGGTTCTCCTCAAAACTGGGGCACTCGTCAAAGCGAGAACAATCTGAGAACGTGTTGCGAGAAGATCCTAAGTAGCCATGACAGCTGCATGTCACGTGGGATCCTCTGTGGCATCCTGAGACAGCAGCAGGATAATGGAAATGTGAATAAAACGTAGACTTTAATTAGTCATGTGTCAATATCGGTTAGCCGTGTGACAAACACGCCATGCTCATGTGAGATGTTAGTAATAGATGACATGGGGTGTGGGGTGTTTGGGAGGTCTCTAAGGGATCGTCACAACATTTTTTATGCATCTAAAACTATTCTAAAGTATTTTTTAAAGGCATTTAAAGGCATTCAGTGTAATTCATCACAGTAACATAAGAGGGAAAACATATCTCAAAAATGTTCCTTAAAATACAAAACCTCGTTCTTACAAGTCTCATGGGAACTAGTCATTGAATAAACTTTTTAAAAGAGATATAGGGTATTTACGAAAGAAATCAATGGCAAAGTCATCGATATTGGAGATATCGAAAGTTCTCCTCCTGAGATTGGGAATAAAACACATTTTCTGTCGCCCGTCCTATTCAACACTGGACTAGATGTCCTAGTGCAACAATTCATGGGAAAATGAATAAAAGGCAAATAAGGATTAGAAAAAGAAAGGTATAAATTTTGTTCCAGACAATAAAATAGTGTACACAGGTGGGCGTGCGAGTTTATGTTCTATCTGTAATGTCTAACCGCATCCCAGAGTAATCTGAACATGAACGATTAAGTTAATCTAGCAGTTATTGAATTAATAAGCAAATAAGTAGAATGAAACGTATTTCTCTGTGAAATAAATTAAAAATGAAAATGTAGAAATGTAATATTTTCAGGAAATCAGAAGAAGCAGTACTCTAAAGCATGGTTGAAAGGAAGCAAGTAATACCTTTCAAATGAAGGGATGTAACAGACTCAGACTGGTGATTCAATTACTCGTCGATGTTAATTCTGCCCCAGATTCATTTTAAAGATGTGACTCCCATAGTATACCAAATCCAAACCCCACTGGGTTGCTTGTAAATCGTCAGTATGATTTCAAGAATTATACAGGATGCAAAGAGCCAGGCAGAGCCAAGGTCATCCTGATGAAAACGAACAGTTTCGTGAATTACCTGACAACATTTAAAGCCTTTTGTAAGTTACGGTAGTGAAGATGGTGATGCTGACAAAGGATTGAGAACCAGCCCAACGGGGTCAAAGCAAAGACTCCACGAGCATATACTTGATTTGTAGCAAAGGCGCCTTCTAACGCGATGAGGGAGGGTGATCTGTTCAGAACATGGTACTAGGCGTGTTGGACGTCAGCATGAAAAAAACACCGAGTTCCTTTACTACCAGAAACAATGTCGACATGTAACGTGGAAATGCAGGAAATGGGCAAAACAGCATTCTTCTTGAACGTGACCTGGGAGAGAATCATGCTTTTGGTGAAGGCAAAACGTTCGAATACCGATAGCACTAATCCTAGAGGAAAACAGCGATGAACTTGTTTGCATCAAAATTAAAACTTTCGTTTATCAGAAAGTATATGTAAAAAGCGAGGGGGACGTTATAAAAAAAAAACATAGGAAACGTTTATATGTCAAAAGCTGAAGACATTTAAACGGGTACATTATAAAGGAGGACATCGAAATGCATCGTGAGCGTATGAAAAGGTTATAAACCATGAGAGAGACCGTCCAAGTAATACACACTTGCCAGGGTACAAAAAGATTTTCAATCTAACTATATGTGTGTTTAGAAAACTCTGGATGCCCACTCCAGACCCCCAGGTACACAGTTAACAAAAATTCTTACATGTTTGCCCTAAAAATACACCCACGGCTGCTTGCAGTGGCACCATTTCTAATAGCAAAGACAGAATGGAAAATGATACCCATCAAAAGTGGAAGGATTAGGTAAACCTTGGAACACGCACACCGTGCAACAGCAGGTGGATCCTGGCGAAATAAAAGCGGGAGGCTGACTCGAGGGGAGACTGTCACACCTGGGGATGTTAGCCGACCCCAGCGTGGCGGGGGCAGTGTCCAGGCTTTGCCCATGCAGGGGACCTCTGGGAAGAAGACGAGTGTGGGGGGCCACCACACGGCTAGAGCTGCACTGATGGGCACGAGGCTGCCCTACCGGGTTCTGGGCTCAGGGCTGTGTCACAAACACCTAGAAACTGTGAAAGACGCTAGAGAGCCAACCTAAAAACATCGTCAGCACCAGAACGAATCTGTATTCCGAGCTGAGTTGAAAAATGGATCTGCAGTAACAACAGATATAAAACACCAGTAGGGTGAGGATTACCAAAAATAAAGATTGCTCTGGAAAACCCCCTCGCCCAGTAATGATGGCTAATTCTTCCCCGTGAGCGACTCTCATAAAAGACAAGACCTTCATGAGAAAAAGGTTATACCTGAGCTTGGCTTTAAGTTGAGAAATCTTGTGGTTTGTTATTTCTATGGTGCGTGATTGGTTAGATTTAATTATATATAGACAAATTCACTTCTGTGAGATCATTTTGAGTTTGCCGAGGAGGTGTGATACCTGTGGGTCATACTGGAAGGACCTCGGTGACTGCATCCTGGGTTTGAGATTCAGGCATATGCTCTGCCCGTGATATGTGAGACTAGACTGAAATTAGGAACAGCCTGGTGTCTGATCTCTGTCTAGCTTCTGAGTTTCATGTGCGTTCGTTCGGTTTATTTGAAGGAGAAATCTGTGTTATAAGTGATGCCATTTCCCCCCTGCTCTGGCTTCCGGGGACGTACCACTGGGGGCCGGTTAATAATAAGATTTTGGTCCCGTATGAAAGCTCCTGACAGGTTCTGAGGCCAAAGCATCTTAGCCGCTTTCACTTGGCTGTCAGGTGAATCACTGGTCCGGATTCCAGGATACGTGGCCTCTCTCGAGTGAGGCGAACCAGTGTACCCCACGCGGGAGTCACATGTGCAGGGCAGGCCGGAGAATCGAGTGCCATTGTACAGCATGACATCACCCTGCGTCCGTCTGTGCGGACCGGACCACCGACCAACACACGTTTGAACCGTGCGGGTCTCCTCCTCCGTGGGTTCAAGGGTCAGCGGTACCTGCCCTCGCCGGTGAGCTTCGTGCGCCAGAGGCTGTGTCTGTGTCTGTAGTTTCAACTGGAAGGCCCCCTCAAGCACGCCTTGCAGAGCGGGGCTCGGGGTGACCAGCGCTCTCGTTCTCGGTTTATCTAGGCAGGTCTTTTCCGCTCCCTCATTTTTAAAGCACAGTTCTGGCAGGCGTAATATTCCTGGCCAAGTTTTCGTTTCCTTTCAATGTTTTGACTAGATCCCCGTTTTCCCTGGCGAGAGACGGGTGGCTCATTTCTCGTCGCTTTCAATGTCCCCTCTTTGGGTGTGGCTTTGGCGATTTAATTCTAATGCACCTTGGGGTAGACCTCCTCCTGTTCAATCTGCTTGGTGGCTTTTGGGCTTCGTGACTTTCACTTCTGTCCCCAAACCGGAAAGATCGTCAGCCATTATTTCTCCAAATAGAGTTTCTGCCCCTGCCTCTCGCGCTGGATCTGGGGCTCCCGTGACGCGGACGCCGCCTCCCTGGCTGGTGCTCTGGACTCCCATGGGCTCTCTTCACTCTTTCATTCTTTCCCCTTTCTGTCCCCGGCTGAATAATGTCAGGTGTCCTGTCCCGAGTGTCACTCGTTTTCTGTCGGATCACGCCGTCGAAACTCTCTCGCGCACTTTTCACTGCAGTCCCTGTGTCCTCCAGCTCCAGGATGTGTGTGTCTGTCTGACGGTTTCTGTTCCTTCGCCGAGCTTCTCGTTAAGTTCACGTGTTATTCTCCCGACTTTCTCTAGTCGTCCGTGCGTGTTCTCTTTGTCCCCGATCTCCTCTAAGACGATTTTGAGTTCTCCACCAGGCCGTTCGTAGCTCTCCATTTCGGGGTTGGTCACATGGCTTTAATGGTTTCCCTCGGTGCTGCTGTATTTCCCCGGATCTTTGCGGTCCTCATGTTGGCGCCGGTGCGCAGAGGAAGGAGTCACCCCCTCCGGTGCTCACAGCTGACCTGGGAAGAGAGCGCTTCTTCCTGTCAGCCCCGCCTGGAATTGGGGGCAGGTCATCTGTTAATGTGCGTGGACGGGCGGGCAAGGGACTAGTGCTCTGAGGCTGCGTGGGGACAGTGGGTGGTCATCACTTTCAGGTGGGGCCACTGGCGGGGCTCCCCTGTCCAGGGGTGATGTTGGCGGGGCTCCCAGGTTGCATGGGCCTCTGATCAGGCTCTGTGACTTGGCAGGGCTACTGGACGGGCTCAATGGTTCAGGGGGGCAGCCATAGAGTCTTCTCACCTGGGAAGGGCTGCTGGCTGGGCCGAACAATTGGGTGGCTGCTGGCTCTGCTCCCCAGAAAGGCAGGGGTGCGGGCTGGGCCTGTGGACGGGCAGGGCGGTGGGGCGAGCTCCCCGGTCAGGAAAGGCTGGCTGGGGCAGATGGTCCGTATTCTGGAGATGCTGCTGGCGAGGGCTGGTCGGACACAGCTGCCGGTGGGGGCAGAGCTTCTGGCAAGCTCTGCAGGACTGGTGGCTGTGAGCCCATGTCCCTTTGCCTCGCTGTCCCCAGGTGGTCTCCCGGTGCCTGTTCCCCAGTGTTTCACGTGGGGCACGATAGAAGCGGCCACTCAGCGTCCTGATACGTGGCGAGCTGGACGTGTGTCTTGGTCTGTCTGTCCCAGTGCGGGGGTGGGGGCGACATGGACAGAGGGAAACGCTCGGCCTACGCCTCCTCGCTGCGTTGTGCGTGCTGAAACCACCGAGCACAGTCCCAGAAAGCCGCTTTCAGCATCATTCCCGCGCCAGGCGACCGAGTCTGCAGCATCCGCGACAGGCGTGCTTAAGGCACTAACCTGGTCGCCCCTTTAAGGAGCAGCAGTTTAGAGCCACGCCGCACGGGACCCCGAGCTCCGTCCACCCGTCCTCCGCCCGCGCACCGGGCACCGCCTCTCCCTCCGCGCCACGACCGCCGATCCGTCGTCAGGTCCAAGTGTGCGACGCGCGACAAGAACCTGGGACCGGGCCAGTGGTGAGAGTCGACCTCGAAGAGAGGCGGGATGGAAAATCGCGACCCGTAGACTTGCACTCGGGCCGCGGGGCGGGAATCAGTGTGTCCTCTCTAGGCATCTCATTTGGGGCTCGAGACAAGAAAAGCTTCAAAGAAACTCACGCCAGCCAGTCCCGTCCGTGCCCCCAGGGTGAGAAACGCCCCTGTGCCGCAGGCCCCGCTGTGGGGGTTCGCGGTTCCCGGCACTAAGCTCGTCGGGGCTCCGTCCTTCACTGGTTTTTCCTCGACGTGTCTTGAGCTAAGACACGCAGCTAAGGGTTGAAAAGCTGCACAGATGACAGGTCCCTGGGCTCCCCTGGTCACAAATACGTCCCAAAGAGACGGTCGGGGAAGACACACTCCTGAGACGAACGGGGACCTCCGGGGAAATAGACATCTTCTCCCGAATGAGCGACGGATGTGACGTTATCTTACGACGGCCTTTCATTCAAACGCGAAACTGACACTGCTGAGGAAGATCGACATCTGCTGGTTCCCAGTACAGTGTTTAATATTTATCTCGGTCCACGTTCGTGATGACGCCGATATTTATGTGATTTTAGGGGATTCTGACAGTGTCGCTCTAAGGTGGGGGCACCGAAGTTTTCATATCTGAAGTGGCCTGCCATCGAAGAGGAGATGTGCGATTCAACGGTTGTCATTATAGGACTGAAACTTGAGACCGAAAACGGAGAGTGGTCACGAGGAGACACACCTCGGACCCCTGGCTCCCGACATGAGCCCGTCACTTCACACACATGGGGTATGCGGTTCCTGATGCCCGTGCCCCCAGTTTGCACTTTTCATTGGCTAGTGTCACCACATAAGCGTCGTGACTTCTTTTTCTCAATGAATGAGTGGCAGGCTTGAGGCAAACACCGCTTTGCTGGCATGTTACTGAAACGATGCGAGACGTTTTCTGAGCTGGGTCCGCACCCCACAGCACGGTTTTCTCTGGCCTATGTGCACGAGTAGATGTATTCACACTGATGACTGCGGCTTTGCTTCTGTTTTTGTAAAGTTTGTGAGACAGTGACGAGGACTCGCAACGTAGTGTCATGGTTTATTGGCCCTGATACCTGCTTTCCAGACCCAGAGTTTCGAGAGCGTAATGAGCACGATTCTACGCACGTCGGTGAGGCTCGTGCCACGGCCCCTTGACTGCTCAGAACGAGGGAGCGATGACATGCTCTCGCGTTCGCTCACGCTAGCTGAGCGTTTATACAAAGTTTAAAGACACATGTCCTTCTTTTGCTTGGTGATTAAAAGGCACACCAACTCTTAAGGGGCATTTCTGCAGAATAGCTTACAGACCGTGGGTGAGCCCCAAGTCCATGAGAAAAGTGGTAACATCACGATGTTTGCTCGTTTACTAAATGATCATATGATGCACGACAAGGTAGCATGCATTAGCCACTGTCCCGTGCGTGACAGATCTGGCTGTTGACAGCCATCCCACAATCTCTCTACCCAGACAGTGTCCTCAGAAGGACATCTCCGTTTGGACGGCTGCCCCGCAAGAAATCTGTTCTAATGTGTCATCCTCCATCTGCTCTAACGTGTCATTTAAGGCCAGGTGGTTTCACGTCTGGATGACCTATACATCGATGTAAGTGGACCGTTAAAGGCCCTGCTGTCATTGCATCGCTACCTGTTTCTCTTTTTAGGCCTTGTAGGATTCGCTCCATGTATTTAGTTTACTAATGGTACGTGCCCTTGCTGAGCGGCCGCTTCATCATCGTGTAACGCCCTTTTCGGTCTCGTTCGTCCCGAAGTCTGCTTTGTCCGGGTCGAGCACGGCTGCCTCGGCTTCGTCTCAGCTCCCAGGAGCATGGGATGTGTCTCCTCCCTTTCCTGTCTGTCACGTGTCTTCACCCCGTGTCTTTTAGTCCCTTTACGTGTGAGGGGACTGTCCCCAGGGGCGCGCTTGCTGGCCCTCTGTCCACTGTTCCGTCTCGTACGTCCTGCGTTCCTTTGTGCTTCTCCTGCACTCTTCGTAGCTGGATGACTTGACTGAGTGGTAACCTCAGACCCCTTCCCCATTATCTTTTGTGTATCTACTGTAGGTTCTGCCCTGTGGTCACCACGAGGCTGTGACCATTTTTAACCGTCTATTATAAGTCGATAACAGTTGGATAATTTCTGTCTTCTTTCGTGCTCCTCCTTCTAGGAATAGAAATGGAACCGGGCCTCGCATCCGCTGGTGTCACGATCGTGGACCTTCTACAACCCCGAACTGTGAAAAATTAATTTCTGCTGTTTCTAAGCTAACCAATCTCAGGTATTTTGCTCATAGCAGCCTGAACTGTCCGAAACAGCCCCCCATAAATTCCACAGACTTCTTTCCGCTCTGTTATTGTTTCTTTTCTGACTGGATAATTTCCAGTTACTTGTCCCTAATTAGGTTCGCCGACTCTGAGTTCTGTGGATCGTGGTGTTGTTTAGCTCCCTGTTGATTTTTAAAATTCCATTCCTCGTATTCTTCCACTCCAGAATTGGTTTGATTTTTTCATAATGTCTCTGTTCCACGTCTCGTCGTTTTCAGGAATTATTTTTCTGATGTCATCGAGTCGTCTATCTTCTCCTATGACTCACTGAGTTACTTTAAAACAATGACTTTCAGTCCCTTCTCAGATCATTGTAAATCTCATTTTTTGAGGTTGGTGGCTGGCGACGTGCCTGATTCTTTGTGACCCGTGTAGCTTTGCCCCGATGTCTGAGGAACACACAGCTCTTCCTGTCCTCACAGACGGGTCTCAGCGGGTAAAGACTTTCTCCCGCAGGCCCCAGACCCAGGGAGCGGCCACCGGGGTGACAGTTGAGCAGGGCTGGGGCTGGGTCACGTGGCTGCTGCCAAGACCGCGGTTGGTCCGTGACAGGCGGGCGCGGTTCCTGCTGGGCCACCAGGTAAAGGGGGCCGTCGTCACAGCAGGCTGGAGTCAGCGCCGGGCCCGTTTCTTTGTCCACAGCGACATCGGCAGGCGGCGGCTGTTTCCTGCAGATGCCCCGAGCGGGGCTGGAAGTGAGGCTCAAGGCCACTTCAGGGTCCACGGTCAAGACTGAAGTTAGTAGGCCTGCTACCGGCGACACCAGCGGGGTCACAGGGCAGCCGGGGTGACTGGTCCACAGCGAAGCTGGGCGTGCGCGGGTCTCATGCTCCATCAGAGTCCACAGGCGGGACGAAGGCCAGTGCAGCTGTCACCAGCAGCAAGGTCCTGCGTGTTTTCCGCCACGTCTCTGGGTGGGCAGGGATCGGGCTGGGTTGCAGGGCGGCCTCAGGGTCCACGGTCACGTCTGAGGTTGGCAGCGGCTTCCGGGGACACAGGCGGGTGGGCAGGTCGCAGGTGTGCACACAGGCGGGGCTGCCGATGGCCGCCTCGGCCAGTGCTCAGTCCAGCGCTCCACTGAGCTTCGGTGTCCTGCCAGGGTCCCCAGGTTCCCGTCCCAAAGAGCTGCCAGACCATTGTTTGCCTGGGGCGGGGCATGAGCCAGGGGTTTTTGCCCCATTTTGCTCCATCTAACGTCTTTGATTAAAAATATTGTAGTTCTCATCTCTAGAATTTGTTTCCATTTATCATGCGGAATCTACCATGTGTTAGGACATTCTTCGTTTCCCATGCATTCTTTAGAATAGATTTTTGAACTTTTTCAGCTTCTAAAACATCGGTCATACACACCTGCCAGTTTCAAGGGTTATGGATTGCGTTTCCCTGCTTCATCTTATCTTTTGAACGTCAGACATTGTGAGGAGAACGAGGGGGACACGTATTTGCACTGTGCTTTCATTTCGTTTCGTTTCGTTTCGAGACAGCGGTCGCCAGGGAGAAGGAATTGCTCCATTTTCACTGTAAGCAGAGTTGATCTGGAACGGAAGAGTCCCTCGACGCTGTGCCCTGTGCCTGTCCCCACGAGCACACCTGTATTCTCGGCGTTGTAGTTACATCTTATATTCACTTGATTCTCCGTAGATCTTCATATCTTGAGAAACTTTTATTTGAAATTTAATAACTTTCTTAATGTATTTTGAATCTTTAGCCAATAATAACTGTTGATAATTCATCCCTTTGATGGATGAAGTAGTTAATGTTTTACGTGTATGAATCAGATATACCTGTTTCTTATTTTCGATTAGTCTGTTACCATTTTTGCTCTTGCAAATAATGGTGCATGAAACAGGACTCAGATTTGGTACCGTCAGCCAGATTGCAGAAATGACCGAAGCACTCTATCAGGCTCTTTTACAAGACTTCTGAAAGGAATGTGTTTTGCACGTCAGTCATAAGGAACAGTTTCCCTGAAAAAAATCTGGATATTCGGGAGCATTGGTGGGCTGCCGGCCGAAAGCGAGAATCCACGAGAAAGAGCTGGCTCGCGTGCTCCGTGTCGAGGCAGAGTCGCTCCTTGTCGGGTCAGACGGGCCGGTGTGGGCTCACGGCCTGCATCTGCGGTGTGAGCACGTGTCCCCTGGCCGAGGACCAGACGCCAGTCAGCAGCGTCACACAGCTCGTGACACCCTTTAGTAATCCTTTAAGCGAAATAACCAAGTTCACTGTCACCTCCTGATTCTCTGTCTCTATCACACAGAGTAAATGCACCCGCCCCGAGATCGGACCCCCGCAGTACCCCCGCGGCCGTCGCTCCCGACGGCCCCCGTGAGGCTGCCGGAGTCACCGTCATGACCAGGTTTATCGCAGTCAGGGAAGGGCCCGCTGTGCCGCGTCCACCGTAGGCCGAGCGTGGACGCTCAGGGCGTCAGCGCGTTGCATGGTGGCGGGGCAGTGGTGACAGCCTGTGGCGGCATCCGGTCTGAGTCGGGGCGACGTTGAGGCTCTGCGGTCGCTGAGGCCCAGCCGAGCGGCCTTCCAGAAAGGAAGAGAACCCTGGGAACCGGCTCGCGGGACGGCCCCGCTCGGCCTCCCGCGCGCCCCTGAGTTCGTGCTAATTGCGTTCGTGGGTGGGAGATGGCTCTGGGGGTGGCGGTCACGGGGCAGCTGCTGCCTCTTATTTGCGTGGCTGGCAGACAGGACAGCTGGCCCTGCAAAGCGAGTGACTTAGCAGTAGGTGAACAGACGACATGGCGCAGGTGACGACGGGTCACGCGGCCGCCCAGGTGACCGCTAAGATGGAGCCGACGCCGCGCTTTAACTTTCATGAATTCCGTGCGTTTTCGGGTCTGACCTGTGTCCTTTGTGTTTTGCTGCAGGGACCGAGTGGGACCGAGGTGCTCGCGGGGGAGAAAGGCACGTGGCCGCGGACGCTGGCACTGCAGTCACACATTCGCCACCTCGTTTCCCCTTTACGGTGCCAGGTGACCCAGGGTTGCTTCCCCCGCGGAGCTCATCTGGCTCTGTTAGCGCGATTCGAGGCCACATGTGAAGTCGCGTCTGTGTAGGAACACCTGCGTATGCTTGAGTCCGAGTCGCCAAGGTTCTAGAGAGAACGGGCTCGGCCCGGTCCGGCTGTCCCTCGCCGGCGGCCGCCCGGGGGAGCCTGGCCGCGGGGACGCGTCCCTGCCGGAGGGCCGGTCTGCGTCAGTGACGGGCACGCTTGTTCGAGGATGCTGAGGGACTCGTTCCCGATGCCAGTCTGCGGTCCAGACGAGCGGCCCTCACAGGGAACCCGCCTCTCCCTTCGGAGCTGGTGAGGAGCCGGGAGCCTTCGAAATGCACGTTGTCGCTTCTGTGACACCCGAGTCAGTCTGCACCTTGCTAGGGCCTCACTGGGACGCATTTTCACAGTGCGCCCTTCTCCTTGCTGAGACCCTGCCACGGTCCCCTCCGCCACCGCATCCTGGCCCTTTCCCCTTTCATTCCGGCTCTTTTTTGCTTTGACGGAGAAATATTGAGAGATTGAGAGAATTCTCTGGCAAGTTCCTATTGGATCAGACGTCGTTGCGGTGAACACTGAGTTCGCCACGGTGTTATCAGATCGTCCACATCCGTCCGGTTCCTGGGGTTTCAGCAGAGCTGCCCCGTGACCCATAAGGTCTGTGTGGCCACACTGTGTCATGCGTCCGTTTCTCTTGGAATCTTTGAAGAGTGACACAGATTAGCCATTTCTCGTTCTTATGACATGGGAAGCCGTATGTAACATTTCATGAGATCTCTCTGAAACCATGATTTTATATGAAAAAGTTGCAGTGTTTCTTTTGAAACGCAAAATAGTTCACATTTCAATATTGTGTTGGGCTAAAAAGGAATGTTATGTTCGGGGTGTCAACGGAGAGAGATAGAAACATCACACGCGGCATCACCGTTTCTTACTGAAACGCAACATCCGCGTCGTGCATTTCTCGGCGCGTGCGTTGGCGGTTCTGTGACCTGGGGCCTAATGATTAACGTCCCAGGAGAGGCAAACGTCTTTCCTTGGCAAAGGTCTGTCATAAATTCCACGAAATAGTACCTATTTTAGTCTTCATTTATTCTATATAGTGCATTTATATTCATTCTCTAGAACCATAGAAGGTAATTCTAAAGACCCAAGTAACAGCGAAAAAAATTAGTCGTAGACCAGAGAGAAAATTCGCTCTGCCAAGTATAGAAGTAAACTCTAGATCGTCAACCGGTAAGGAGCCTTAGGGGAGCGGGAGCGGCGTGAAGCAGTGTGGCACATTCCCACAAACCAGTCGCGCGTTCGCCACCAGGCTCGGGGGCAGGGCTGCCGTCAGTCCCAAGGATGCGAGCACATTGGCGCATCATACGCGTCTCGTGTGACTCTGCAGTGGCGTGTCGCGCCCAGCGGAGCTCAACCCCGCTGTGCCCCTCCAGCCCCTCTCCCCACGCCGCTCCCTCTGAAACGCACTTCGCTTTTACCTGACTTCTTTAAGTTTGTAAAAATGGAATGACATCATTTTGTTCTCTTTCTGACTGCATCGTTTGCCCAAGATTCTCACTAGTTGGCTGAAAATTTGATTCGAAACCTCAAAAACTGTAAGTTGGTTAGTAATATGCTCTTATTTTGTATGTCCTTTAGCTATTAATATTTTGTGTTACATCTCGCTCGTGATTAATGTGGCTAATAGGGTTTCAGACATACTGTTATTTCATGTTACTAATTTTTATTTTTCAGCTTGTAAGTATGTCTGCTATTTTTCTGATTTCTGCTTTTAGCCTCATTAATCTTTGTTTGTCTTTAGCTTCTCATAAAATCAGTTCCTGATCTGGGGCCTTCTGCATTCTAATGGATTGGTTTTTTGACTCTAGAGTTCCCTGTAAGCACTTCTCAGTGTATTAGCGCGATCGGCATTTCGCATTTCTATTACTCGTATGTTTTCTGCTTCGATATATTTTTGAGTTATGGATTATTTAGGGGGACATTGCTTAATTTCCAAGCAGTTGGGCTTTTCCTATTGATTTTTATTACTGATTTCTAACTTAACTCCATAGTACGAGAAAACATAAAATGGATTTTATTACTGTGGAACAATTTCGTTTCGGTAACGGCCCAGGATGTCCCATTTGCACTCACAGTGACGTTAGCATGTAGTTATATCGTGGTGAACGGTGTTCCGTACGCGCCAGTTCCTTCCGTTTTGAAACTGCGTCTGTGTCTGGTGCACACTTACTAATCTGTGACTCGAATGTGCGTTAGTCACGGAAGGTCCTGTGGGAGATAGTCGTGGAAATGACACGTGCATGGGCGGTTGTCCGAACGCTTGGGATACTGTCTACCCGTCTGTGTGTGAATTCGCTGCTGCGTTTGGACAGCGCAAATTTATCGGGCTGTAAGTTTTTAGTGCATGTACTTTGCTGCACATAACGTTTCATTAGATAGTTTACATTATCCCCATCAGACTAGTCCACATATTAGCTAATATGTTTCCTAGGAATACTATTCAGTAGCTAATGTGTTACTTGGGGCCTAGCGACCGATGTCTTCAGGATAGGTAAAAGTGTCCTCTTTTAAATATATGTTTAGTAAGTCAAACATCACAGTAGCATTTAGCACTGACAGCCATAATGGGGCAACCTTTCATTTTCAATAACCTAAGTCCTGTTATTAACTGCAAAGCAAAATTTGCATACTAAGATTCAGATGTGTTGGAAAAGTCATTATCTGGATAAATCATAAAGGTTCCAGTTTTTATTTATAATAATTTATATTCTGATAATTCAGTGGTGACCATGAGAGGGTAAAACTGATTACACTGGGGGGGGAAAAAAAGTTAATGTAAAAAAATTAATCAGGATGTCTTCCACAGTAGGAATTTTTAAGATTCTGATATTGTGTGTGTTTCTGTCCAGACGATTTCAGCAGGTTTTTATTTGGTATACGGGTTTTTCTGTGTTTTTGTCCTTAGTGCTGGCGATGCGTTACGACCCCAGGTTGAAGTAGTGGATCAATCACACAGGATACAAATAATTCTAAGCTAGAACGTTGTTTACGTAATGTTTCAGAAGTGCGCAGACTGAGCCGTGTGGCTCGGCCACTGTTGTCCCCGCAAGAGGACTAATAGCTACCGATACCCTTCCGTTCCGCATCAACCACCCCATAAGTTTCAGGGCTTCTTGAGATGAGACTCGTGTGTGTGTGAACTTGTCATCTGGATGCCAGTGTGCTTCGTGCGTATGCAGTCAGGGGCATGTTGCTCAGATTTGTATATCAAATATGGAGTGAAGTCTACGGCCGCGCCACCCTGAACGCGCCCGATCCCGTCCGATCTCGGAAGCTAAGCAGGGTCGGGCCTGGTTAGTACTTGGATGGGAGACCACCTAGGAAGACCAGGTGCTGTAGGCTTAAAAAATAAATAAATAAATAAAATATGTTGTGAGCCCACGGGCCGAGCATGCCCAGCAAACATAGCAGGTTATTTTTTGCAGAAAAGATTTCACAATTGTCTGATGACAGTATATTCTAAATGTAACGTCTGTGAGAAGATAAGTCTAAGGGCATTTTCTCTAGGCCACACTAAATCCGTGGTGAATTCACGGCTGACCGACTTACAGAAACAATGGCAATTAGATGGCGACTGCGACGACCTGGAACAGAGATTGAAATGTAAGATAACGATGCTCCCCGTTTGTCTAAGCAGATCTAAGGGGGACATGACTCCTTTGGCGAGGTTTAGCGATTTTGGAGGGTGATAGAAATATGGGTTGTCCCTCGATAGAAAACTTAAACATCTTTTAATATTAACGGAGGCAGAAAATTAAAGAAAAAAGTGAGCCGAGAGTGCAGACCGATTCAAGCACCACGGCAGATCCGGCGACGCGCCCGTGGCGGCCAGATCGCGTCCCCACGGGGAGAAGCGTCGCCGTGCAGACTCTTCAGCTGGTGCAGCCCCGGCTGCTGATTCTTCTTTGGTTTCCCTCGCCCGAGGGGATATAGCGAAAAAAATTACTAAGAGCAGCGTCAGGGAGCTCACTGCCTACGTTTTTTCTTCTAGAAGTTTTATGGTTTCGGGTCTTACATCTAAGAAAACTGTCCAGTTTTCTCAACGCCATTCATCGAAGAGACTGTCTTCACCCCATCGTTATTCTTGCCTTTGTCGCAGATGAAATGCCCTTATAAGCGCGGGTTTATTTCTGGGCTCTCTGTTCTGTTCCACTGATCTATGTGTCTGTTTTCGTGTCTGTACCATGCTGTTTTGATGACTGTGGCCGAGCTGTCCAGTTTGATATCAGCAACGTGATACCCCCCACTTTGTTCTTTCTCGGTATTGGTGTGGCTATTTGGGGTCTTTGTGACTTCATATAAATTTTAGGATTATTTGTTCTGTGAAAAATGCCATTGGTATTTTGATAGGGATGGCGTAGATTTAGCAGATTGCTTTGGGCTGTGTGGACACTTTAATGACGTTGATTCTTCCTACCCATGAGCACAGTATACGCTTCCATTTATTTGTATCTTCTTCAGTTTCTTCCTTCAGTGTCTTAGAGTTTCCTGGGTCTTTTACGTCCTTGGTTAATTTTATTCTTAGGTATTTTATTCTCTTCAATGCAATCGTAAATGGGATTGCTAATTTCTCTTTCTGATAGTTCATCGCTGGCATATAAAAATGCAATAACTCCTGAATACTAGTTTTGTATCCTGCTACTTTACTGAATTCATCCATTTGTCATAACTGTGTTTTGGTGGAATCTTGAAGCCGGTAGCCAAGATGTGGAAGCAAATTAAGTGGCCATCACTTAACTCGGGTAAAGTTATGGTACATACATACAATGGATATTACTCAGCCATACAGAAAATAAAATCCTACCATTTGCGACGACATGGATGGACCTAGAGGGTATGAAATGAGTTAGACAACAATAAATACCATATGATTTCACTTATATGCAGAATCTAAGGAACAGAAAAGTAAATGCAAACAGACTCACAGGTACAGAGGACAATCTGGTGACTGGCAGAGGAGCGAGACTCAGGGGCTGGGGGCAAAGGTGATGGGACGAAGAAGCACGAATCAGTCGTTACAGAGTAGTCCTGGGGACGCAGGGCACAGCGCAGGGACCGCGGTCGGAAGTCTAGTGACGGCTGCATGTAGCGCCAAGTGGGTGCCAGGCGGGGGGTCGCTTCGTACACTGTATGAATGCCTAGCCGTGCGCTGCACGCCCAAAACCGATAAAATATCACTCATGACAGTTGCCGAAAGTGGGTTTATATTAGGTGTTTTTTTGCTCCAATAATCTAAGTGGCAAATCTTAAAAACTCCTTTCCTGTCCTAATTTTTATTGTCCTAATTTTGTGTGTGTCAGCTTTACCACGTCCCAAACTAGGCCATCTCCATGCAGAGAAGCAGTTCTGCAGAAGCCCCCGAGGCGACATACTGCCAGCCGCAGAAAACTAAAGCTAGGGGTTCAGTCTGCTTAACACAGAGGCACCTCCACCCACGGGAGGCGCCATTGTAAAAACGCTGCCCTGTCAAGCTGCTTTACCAAGATCAGCGGGAAGCAGAACTTTCTGAGGATTCTGAAAGATTATTTCCCGCTCAGTCAGAGGTTCAGCTGAATTTCCTGATACAGGAAGAAGACTTTCAAAATCGACTCCATGGGGCGACGCCCTATAACATAGCTCTCTGATCACGCACCGAACCGCCAAGCCACCCTGTCACAATAGCTTCATTAGGCGGACTTTGCGAGTTGCACATTAAGGAGATGTCTGGCGTTTCCCAGATTTTCAATTACTGTTAATCGCGAAACACATATTTGAGTGAAAACTTAAAAACTCATGGGATGCTTCCAAAGCTGTATCTAGGGGAAGCTTCATAGCACTAAAATGCCTCTCACAGGAGAAAGATCTCAAAGCAACGACTTTACAGTTGACCTCTGAACAACACAGGTTTAAACCGCATGGATCTACATGTGTGCATTTTTTTTTTCAATATATCGTAAAAATTTTTGGAGATTTTTGACAATCTGGAATAAACTTGCAGATCAACGGCATAGCCTAAAAGATTAAAAAAACAAGGAAAAAGGAAAAGTTAGGTATGTCATGAATGCATGAAACATGTAGATACAAGTTCGGCATTGACTACCATAAAATATGCATAAATACACAAGAAAGTAAAAATTTATCAAAGCTTTTACACACAAACACAGACCACACATGTTGGCTTTTACAGTAGAAATAAAGAAATGCATAAATGCAGCATTGAACCACGGCTGCATCAAATTAAACTAGAGTATGTAGTGTGACGATACCAGGGTAATCATTTCGGAGCCACCGCTGTTGCTTTCGTGGTGAGCTCGGGTGCCCCCCGCTGAAAATGCCCCGGGGGCTCATCGCCTCCGAGTAGCTCATCCCTCCGGGAAAGTGTGTCACGGTGCAAAGTGACCTCTTGTGCTTCTTGCGTGTTTTTCATTGTTTCACGCAGTGCCACCAGCCTCGAACAGCAGCGCGGGACCCGTGTGCGGGGCCATGAGGGACGCCGGCGGCGCCTCCGAGGGGACGGTCGGGACGTGACAGGAAAGGGCCGAGTCGCTTGATGGGTGCCGCGGGCTGCAGCCGTGGGCGCCCTCCGAGCCCAGGAAAATGACCGCAGCGTAAGAACCCCAGGGAGAAAGACAAGGAGAGAGGCGAAGCCGGCGCCTCAGCCGCGGGAGCAGGAGGGAGGCCGTCGTGTGGCGTGGCGAAGGCAGGTGTGCGGGCATGGGATCGCTGCACGGAGGCCACCGCGATGGCCGGCCCGGGGGAAGGGAGGCCGTCCCCTGACCGCTGAGCTGGAGGAAGGAGAGGGACGTGAGCCCGGAGAGGTTTGTCTGAGAAGCGTCAGGATGACAGAAGCCGCTGTGCGCAGCAGGCGGCGGCGGCGACGTTCCAGACGCCACTGAGAAAGTCGGGGAGGAAGGAGGACGTCGGCCTGAGCCCGATGTGGATGCAGGCGGGAGCCGGGCCTGGAGAGAAGGCAGCCCCGCGGCCCCGGGAGGCAGAGGGGCGCAGCGGGGCTTCGGGGACAAGGAGGGCCGGCCCGGCCCCCGCGACGCCGCCAGCCCCAGCCAGCACGGAGGCCTGGACCAGGACGCTGTTTCCGGACTGGCTCCATCACCGCTTTGTCCTTGGTCGGAAGGGCCAGGAAGGGAGGGGCTGTCTGCCTTGCGAAGCTCGTTTGATGTCGCGCGGTGTCCCCGGCCACCAGGAGCCCGTGAGTTCAACACCAAAGGCATCGGAGCGGTCTCCTTGTCCCCAAACACGTGTCCAATTCGGCCTCGATCGGGGGGTCGTAAGGATGTTCAAGGCTGGTCACACAGGTCTCTGTGGAGAGGGCTGGCACCACCACGGGAGAGAAGCTGACAGGGGACGTGGAGCCGCAGCGGTGGCACCACTGAAGATGCCACCGTCGCTGTAGGAAAAGCTGCGAGAGTCACCACGCCCACGCCTGCTCCGTTCCTGCCGCACACGGCCATGGACGGACCCTGCCGTGACCCCAGGGACTACAGCGGCCACCGAGGACTCACGGCACAGCGGATGTGGCAGAGGTGGGGAGAGGACGGCGTCCAGAGTGGACCGGGGACCTGGAGAGCTGAGGACGGCAGAGCAGAGGGACGAGGGGACAGGACGGCACAACAGAGGAACGAGAGGACAGAAGGGCAGCTATGAGAGAGACGGGGCAGGAGAACCCAGCAAACAAGAGACGAGGACAGAACCAACCTAGCAGAAGAGACGAGGACGGAGGACCTCGAAACGCGCGGATCGGGTCTCTTTCGCGGGTTTCGGTCGGATCTTTCGCGGATCGAGACTCTTTCAGCGTCGCGTTTCTTTCTTTCAGGTTTCAAGACTCCGGTCTCGCTCGCTTTTCGTTTCGGTTTCTCGCTCGCTAAAACAAACTCTTTCGCTCAAGATCGGCTCTCAGCTCTTTCCTTTTTCGACTCTCTCAAGGACATCTCGGCTAAGTTTTCAGGACTCGGCGTTCTTTCTCGAGTTTAAAGTTTTGGTTTCTTTCCCCGGCACTCAGGCTCAGAAGGCTCTTTCTCTTTCTTCCACTCTTAAAACTCACTCTCTTTGCACTCACTCAAGATAAACTCTTTCTCAAAAATACTCTGCTCTTAATCAGCCTCTTTCAGCTAAGAACGAGGGATAGCACAGCAGAGGGACGAGGGGACAGGACGGCGCAGCAGAGGGACGGAGGCTTGATGGAGGCGAGTGTTTCCCCCTGGGCCTGGCGCCGAGCGGGCGGAGCTGCGGACAGAGGACGCTGGGGAGCCCGGCGGAGGGGCCGGTCATCGAGGACTGACTCGGACTCCTTCTCGACGCGGCCCTCGTGTGACACGGCACTGAAGCCGCAGCTCACGTGGAGGGAGGAGTGAACCGGACACACGTCCTCAGAGGAACGAGGGAGCAGGAGGCAGCCGCGACGCCGTCCCAGGGAGTGTGCCCGCCTGGCCTGTCCCCGGTTGGTGTGAGCGGCCCTCAGCGCGCTGTGCAAAGGACGGACGTCGCGACAGCCCGCGTCCACCCAACGACCGTGCCACACCGCTGCTGAGCTTGTCTGATGTGTGCGTGTGTCTTCGCGTGGAGACCTGGCAGCCCTGGCGGGACCGAGAGTCGGTTTGTGTCATCATCATCGTCGTCGTCATCGTCGTCGTGTTCTTCAGGGAGGACGCCGCGTGCGGGGCTGCGAGCGACGTGGGCCGGCTCGGCGGGCGGAGGCTCGAGGTAAGTGAGTGCTGCTCGCTGCGGCTCACGAGGCGGTAGCTTCATGACTCTGCTCTCAAAGTGCGTCCCTGTGCAGTGTGACTCGTAACGGAGACACTGCGTCAGGCGAGGGTGACGTGCACTGTCCCCATACTGTGTCATCAACACGAGGGCTGCTGTCTGCCGCGGAATCTCTCACGACTCGCCCGTGAGTGTGCAGGCCGGGCCGCCGCGGGCCGGTCACTTCGCTGCAGGCTCATCAGCCATCATTACGCCTGCAAACAAGGACGGATCCCTTTCTCACGTTACCTTTTCGTTTTAGGGTCTAGTGTCAGTTACACTCGTAGCATAAGACAGTACTGATTTACATGCTGACAGATGGTGCATCCTGTAAGCCAATGACGTATACTTAAGGCGTCGGTAAATGCAGCAAACTGCTGTAAATGTATCCTCCTCACGATTTTTATCAACGCAGCATACGATACACGTAACAGAATGTCTTACAGGACGTCTGCGTTATTGGTAGGGCTTCTGGTCAACAGTAGGCGATCAGTCGTTCAGTTTTTGGGGAGCCAAAAGTAATACACAGACTCTTGACCGTGCGGGGGGCTGTGCCCCTGTCCCTCATGTTGTTCAAAGGTCAACTGTATTTTCAGTTCTTAAGAGACTTAGGAGCAAATTAAACCTACAGTTAAAAATGAAACGATAAAGAGCAAAATTAATGAAATTATAAGTGAAAATATACGTAAAAAGAAAAATGGGTAAAGTCGAAAACGGATCGATGAATAGTATTGGTAAAATTCTAGCCAGACAGGTTAAGGGAAGAAAAAAGCCAAGACACAAATACCAGTATCTAGACACGTGAGGAGGAGAATCACTCGAGATTCTGTAGGTATTGCCATAACAATAGGGCCATTTATAAACATGTTCGTGCATAAATCCCCGTATTTATACCTATAGATTTGATAAATAAAATGGAAAAATTTCTTGATAAACTCAAACTGCCAAAATTCAGTCAAGTAGTAGATTATCTGAAGAATCCTTTTTTAATGAAATGAATTTGTAATTAAAATCCTTCTCGCAAAGATACTCCAGGTCAGTAGAGCTTCACATTAAACGAAAAATGCCAATTCTACACAATTGTGCAGGAAATTGAAGAAGGAATGCTTTTCAATTTATTCTAAATGAATAGCATAGAATAGGGAAAAAAAATTTAAGGAAAACTATAAAACAATATCCCTTAAGAGCATAAGTGCAAAAAATGATCCAACTTTGAGTGAATGGAATGAGACCATACACAGAGCGAGTCCGTGGCCAGGCAGGATCTAGCCAAGGACTGTGAGGTGGGCTTAACACTTTAAATTCAGTTTGCGATTCCAGCTGACAGACCACGTTGTGTCACTTTCGGGCAATGAGACGTTTATGACTCGGAGTGACCCCGATGAGCCCCGTGCCCGTCTGACAGCCATTGTCACGGCGTCACCGACTGTGTCCGTGTGCGGTGCTGCGCGCCCCCACGACGACTCCGTAGATGCCAGCGTGTCCTTCCTGGTCCCCTCCGCTGTGTCCACGCAGCCCCTCACCTGTCTCCACCGACGACCACCCACTGTCCTCTGTGACTTTGTACATCCGTTTCATTTCTGACTCCACGTGTGAGGGACCGCGTGGTGTTTGTCTGACTTGCCGTCTCATGACACCCTGGGGTCCACCCCGTGTCGTCAGTGGTGAGACGCCGAGCGGTCTGGGGGTGGCCTGCGGGGAGTAGGGGTTGCTTTTGTGGGTGCCGTCGCCGTGTGTGGAGCCTGTGGGGACCCCGGTGTGGCCTGAGCCCGGTCGCTGCTTGTAATCCTGGCCTTTAGAAAGAGTTGGGCGCGTCCCTTCCTCTTCCGCTTCTGGAATAGTCTGGAGAGGGGGCCTTAATCCTCCCTTAGACGCTCGGTAGAGTCACGCGCGGAGCTGTCCTGCCCTGGCCTTGTCTGTCGCATGTCGACTACCCGTTTACGCTGTTACTGGCCCTGGCTGTTGAGTCCCGCTTCCTCCCGGACCAGTCTCAGAAGGTTCTGTGTTTCTGGAGTGAGTTTTGTCCAGGCTGCTCAGTCGTTGCGGTTCCTCTGTCCGTTTTATCATGACTTCCTGGCGTTTCGACCTGGAACTTCCTTTGGAATGGCCGCCTCCGTGTGCGTGTCTTACCTTCCTCTGCTAATTTCTGTTAAGCTGGCAAAACAGATCCCTCTCCCGTCTCAGAGAATCGCTCTGTGTGGGACACAGCCCTGCGTGGCCTGCGTGCTGGCGACACGGGCGGGCTGGAGCCGCAGTGGGGCCGAGTCCAGGTGTCCCGCGGAGTGTGGCCCCGGGCGCAGAGGCTGGATTTCTAGAGCCGCTGTGGTTACTGTAATAAGCACGTGGCGCCTTTTCACGTTGCCGCTGTGGCGGGCGACGCCGACTGTCGAAGGCAGAGCAGCCTCGCGGTCCCGGACGGACGCCACGTGTTCCCGGACGTTTGCGTCTGTGCGCACGAGGGTTCCAGGCCTACGATTTTCCGCTAACGTCCACCATCCGAGACTTTCCGGTCGCCGAGTTCTGTTGTATTTTCACTGTGGCCTGGACACATGCTTTATAGGACTTGGGTATTACTTTTATTTCTGCAGTGAATGTCCATACATAAAATTATTGATTTCGAAGCGTACGGGCCACTGGCTTTCCGTGCATTCGCTCGGGTGTCCAGCCGTCACCTCGACCTCGGTCCCCAACGTCCTCAGCGAGGAAACGCCGCATCGGTCAGGCAGCCGGCCCTCAACCCGCCTCACGGCCTCCGACTACCAGCGGCGGGCTGTTTTCAGAGATTTACCGATTCAGGATATTTTAAATTAAATGACTAAAATACAGAAGTGAAATCGTGTGGAGCGTGGCCTTCTGCACCCGGCTTCGTTCGGGTAGCGCAGCATTTCTCGGGGTCGTCCTCGTTGGCGGCGTGTACCAGCGCCTCGTTCCTCCTTCGGACTGAAAAGTAACGTTACCCTATTCATTAGTCAATGACTATTTATTAGTCAATGAACATTTGGGGTTTTCCCGTATTTTGACTGTTGTTGCTAATGTTGCTACGAACGTGAGCGTAAACATGTTGGCTTGGATGCTTCAGTTCTTTTGGGCACAGGCCCGTTAGCATAGTCTCCGGGTCAGATGGTAATTCTGTGTTTAATTTACTTAGGAACTGCCAAGCTGGTTCCACAGGGGCTGTTATTTTAGGTTCCCAGCCACAGTGGATGGACGAGGATGGCCATTTGGTAATTTCCGGTTTTTATCATAGCCACTTGTGCAGGTGTGAAGTGGTATCTTGTGTTTTGTTTTGTTTTGTTGTATGGTTTTGGTGTTTATTTCCCTAGTAATTACTATGATGAGCATCTGGTAATGGGGTTGCTCGCCACTGGTATATCTTATTTGGAGAAAGGTCTATTTAAGTACTTTGGCCATTACGTAAATTTCTTTAATGCAGAATTGTTACGAGTTCCTTAAATATTCTGGACAGAGGTATTTGTGTGTTTCCTGTGACCGGGGATCTTTGCCTCTTCACAGGCTTTGAGTTCCTGCCCTGCATCCTGCATCCTCGCGTGATGGACTTCCCTAGGGTTTCTTGTAAGGCAGGTCCGATGATAAGAAACTCTTTCACCTTCCGTTTCTTTGGGATTATCTTAATTTCTCCTCCACTTTGAGGGACAGTTTTGGTACATACAGAATTCTCGTTGACAAGTTTGTTTTTTGTTTTTTGTTTTTCCTTTCAGCCTTTTAAGTATATGATCCCACTGCCTTCTGGCCACGAGATCTCTGTTAAAAGAATTCAGCAAATCTTACTGGACACCCCGTGTCCACGAGCTACTTCTCTCTTGCCGATTTCAAAATTCTGGCTTTGCCTTTTGATTATAATGTGTCTGTTTGAATTTATCCTATTTGTAGTTTGTTGGGATTCTTGGATTTAAAGATTTGTGTTTTTCAACCAAATTGAATAGATTTTAGCCATTATTTCTTCAAATGGCCTCTCCCTTCTCCACCTGGGAACCCCAAGTACATCCATCGGTTGACTTGCTGATGGCTTACAAGTCTTCCTCGCTCTTCAGACTTGATCATTTCAATTGTCCTGTCGTCAAGGCTGCTAATTCTTTCTTCTGTCTGTTCAAATCCGTTCTTAAACACCGCTAGTGAGAATTTCAATTCAGTTATTGTATTTTTCAGCCCCAGAAATTCTCTTTGGTCCCTCTTTATAAATTCTGTTGATATTCTCCCTTTGTTCATACATGATTTTCCTGATTTAGTGGGAGTTTTTTTTTGTTTTTTTTGTTTTTGTTTTTGTTTTTGTTTTTTGTTTTTGGTCTGTGTTTTCCTTTAGCTATTTGAGCAGATATAAGACAGTTCCTTTAAAGTCTTTCTTCAGAAAGTCTAATATCTGTGCTTCTTAAGAGAGTTCCTGCCATTTTACTTTCTTTTTTGAATTGACCTTGTCTTCCTGTCTCGTCGTACGTGTTGTGATTTTGTGTTTTGGCTGAAAATAGGCGTTTGCAAAAACAGGCAGCTCTCCCAGTCTCTGTAGACTGTTTCTGTGCCATATCAACCCTGCGGCGCTCAGCTGGGCATCCTGACGCGGGCACCAGCCGAGGCGAAGCTTCGGGTCCGCTCAGGGCTTGCATCTTCTCTGTGCCCCTGTGCGCCTTTCTCAAGTCTCCTGTCTACATACACACGTCCTTTTGAATGTCATCCTCTCCCAGAGTCTCACTGGGGCTTTAGACGGTCCATCGTGTGACTTTCACCATCCATCGGTGGCTGCTGCTTTTCCCCATTTGGCCTTGCGTCAGGTGAGACAGAGACCAGCCCCCAGGCAGGTGACGTTCCACGGCCTCTTCTCCCCCTCCTTCTCCTTCTTGAAGGAAAGAATTAGGAACCGAGCTTCCACCTCCAGACCAAGACCACACCGTGCCGGGGAGACGGGGCGGACGGTCGGAGTTAAAAAGCCATGAGACTTCGGACATCAGGGAATGCGCTGTTTTCTTTTGTCTTTAAAAATTTTATTTTTTTTCAGTCACAGTTGACATACAATATTATATCAGTTTCCGTGTACGACAGTAATTAGACGTTTATATAACTTAGGAAGCGATCACCCCAATAAAGCAAGCACCCATCTGACAGCACACGGTTATTCCAGTGTCATGGCTATATTCCTGTGGCATACTGCACATCCTCGGGGACGTTTTCATGCTACCAGTGAGCACTTCTTAATCCCGACCCCCGTTTTCAAACACCCCCAACCCTCTCCCATCTGGCAACCATCAAGATGATCTTTACGAGCTTGTTTCTGATTTGTTCATTAATTTCGTTCTTTAGATAACACATGTGAGTGAAATCATCTGGCGTTTGTCTCTCTCTGTCTGACTCACTCCACTCGGCACAATGCCCGCTAGGTCCATCCATGTTGGCGCAGGTGGCGAGATTTCATTCCTTCTTCACGGCTCAGTGATGTTCCACTGTGTATAGGTGCCACCTTTTCTTTATCCATCATCCACGGGTGGACCCCTAGGTGGCCTCCATGTCTTGGCTGCTGTAAATACTGCTGTACTGAACATATAGATGTACATGTCCCTCTGAAGTAGCGTTTAGGTTTCTTTGGATAAATACCCGCAGTGGGATTACTGGTCCTGCCGTGTCTCTCGTTATGGCCATTGATTTAAAGTCTGCTTTGTCTGGTGTAAGTATTGCTACCCCAGCTTTTTATTTTTTGTGTCTATTTTCATAAAATACCTTTTTCCGTCCCTTTCCTTTCAGTCCGTGTGTCTTTCGATCTGCAGTGAGTCTCTTGTAGGCGGTGTGTGGAAGGGTCTCGCTTTCTTATCCAACAGCCCCTCACTGTCTTCTGATTTGAGCATTTAATCCATTTACATTTAAAGTAATTGTCGATAGATAAGTAGTAATTGCTATTTTATTGATGATATTTCATCTTTTATTGCCTTCTTAAAGAAGTCCTTTTAACATTTCCTATAATATACTGGCTTGGCGGTGACGGACTTTAGCTTTGTATTGTCTGGGAGGCTCTTTATCTGTCTTTGTGTCTAAGTGACGGCCTTGCTGGGTGGAGTCATCTTGGATGTGGGCCCTGGCTTTACATCACTTTATCTCCAGTCCCTTCTGGCCTGCAAAGTTCCTGTCGAGAAATCAGCTGACCGTCTTCTGGCAGCTTCCTGGTAGGTATCTAACTGCTTTTCTCTCGCTGCTTTTAAGATTCTCTCCTTGTCTTTAACCTCCGGTACTTAATTAGGCTGCGTCTCGGTGTGGGCGTCTGTGGGTTCATCTTGTTCGGGACTCTCCACTTTTCCGGGGCTTGTGTGTCTATTTCCTTGGTCAGGTTAGGGAAGTTTTCTGTCATTATTTCTTCCAATAGGTTTTCAGTTCCTTGCTCTCTTGCTGCTTCTGGGCCCCCTGTGGCACTCTTGATGTCCCAGAGGCCCCTTAAACTGTCCTCAGCTTTTAGATTCTCTTTTTTGTCGCTGTTCTAACTGGGTGTTCTCTGCTCCCTCGTCTTCCAAATCACTGATCGAGTCCTCTGCTTCCTCTGATCTGGTGATTCCCTCCAATGTGTTTGCCACTTAAGTTATCGTAGTCTTCATTTCCAACTGGTCCGTTTTTTATGTTTTTTATCTCCATTGTTATGTTTCCTGTCTCTTTGTCGAAATTCTCACTGAGATCATTGAGCATCCTTATAACCAGTGCTGTGAACTCTGCATCGAGTAGATTGCTTGTTTCCATTTTAATTCCTTTTTTCTGGAGCTTTGTTTTTTCAATTGGGAAGCATTTCTTTGTCTCCCCATTTTGGCTTCCTCCCTATGTTTGTTTCTATGTATTCGGTAAGGCTGCTATGTTTCCTGACCTTAGTAGAGTGGCCTTGTATAGTAGGTGTCTTGTGAGGCCCGGTGGCAGAGTCTCCCTGGTCACCTGAGCTGGGTGCTCCAGGTGTGTCCCCTGTGTGGGCTGCGCGTGTCCTCCTGCTGCAGTTGAGCCTCGATTGCTCTTGGCACGTCAGTGGGAGGGACTGCCCCTCGGGCTGATGGTCGTGAAGACTGGCCGTGACTATGAGCTGTTGCACAGGGCTGTGGTCCAAAGCTGGCCACTGAATGTGTTGGTTCTGGGGTTTTTTGGGAAGGGCCAAGGTCAGCCATTGCCTGTGCCCTACCTGGGGCCACCTGGTACGAGCTACAGAGTGATCTGAAGACGGTTGTCACTTGTGCTGGGCGTGGAGGCACCTTGGGAGAGGCTGAGCTGCAAACTGAAGCCTTTTGCCACTAGTGCCAGGCTGGGGGCTGCTCAGCAAGAGGTGTGGGGCCCGTGGAGGCCAGATGCGGCTTGTTTGGGGTTTCTGGGCCTTTCGGAGATTTTAGATAAGTCCACAGCATAAGCCAAGACAGGCCATTTGCATGGAAAAGCCACTGGAGGCGGTTTGGGGTGCCCGTGTGTTGGGAGGGGTGGAGTCTCAGGGAATCCCATGGGCGGGGCAAGCAGTGTCAGCCAGGCTGACGGACACTCAGTATGGAGGGGAAAGAGGACCTAACAAAGGTCCCCCCAGCCTTCGCCCTGATGCAGAGAACTCCGTCCCTCCCCATGTGTACCTGGCACCTGTTGAGCTGCGGCTCCAGCGCTGGAGCTCAGAGCAAGTTGTCAGTGGTGAGTCCGCGCTGGCCCTTAAGAGGATGCCCGGGGCTCCTGCTGCCCTGTCCCTCGGCCACCATCCCCACTGGTTTTCATAGCCAGAGGTCGTGGGGCTTCTGTCTCTAGCACTGGAACCTGGGCTGGGGAGCCCAGTGTGGGGCCGGGACCCCTCATTCCTGTGGAGGGACCTCTGCCTTTAACCGTCGCACCGGGGCTTGGGACCCGCCTGTTCCGCGCCTGTTCCTCCCGCCGCTCTCAGGTGGCCTTTTCTGTGTGTCCCCAGCTGTGGGACTGTTCAGTAGACCTCAGGCGGTTCTCAGCGATGGCTCTGCGTTTTCGCCGTGATGCTGAGGTGGCCGTGGGGGAGGCAGCACCGCGGTCACCTGCTCCGCCGTGTTGACCGGCAGGCGAACATGGCCTTTCCCTGGTTGGGCGTTTGCGTGGTTGCTGCAGACCCGTCTGTTTCCCGCAGCTTCTCCAGGGTTGTTTTGGATGGTTTCTGGTTCTTTTTAGTGTCTCCATGGGAGAACAAGTTTAGAATTCCTAGCCTGCTATTTTGGTGATGTCACTATTCTGTGTTCACTTTTAAAAACATGGATACTTGTTTAAGGATCCAGAGCACGACCGTGTGCGCCGGAGGATTCCGTGAATTCTGCAGTTATGTGGTGCGTCTTAGAAATGTCACCGAGGCCACGGTGGCTCAGGTGCTGCTCAGGCCTTTATAGCCTTGCTGATTTCCTAACTCTCGAGTCATTTGCAGAGCGTTAGATCTTACTAATAAACGTACCGTGTTACCCTCAGGGGAAGCCAAGAGGGGACACGGCCCGCAGCAGAGGGGGCGGTCAGAGCTGGTACTGGCTGGGCGCTGGGCAGAGCAGTGACTCCTCAGGGAGAAGGGACTCGGGGGTCTGAGGCAGCGAGAAGGTTGGTGGCTGAAGCGGGGCTCAGGGCTTCAGGAACAGTGCTCGGTAAGAGCTTGGGGTCTGCTGGTCTTGAGGTGAGTTGAGGATGAAGTAGGGGACAGGAGGAGGAGGAAGGGCACAGGTGACTTACACACTGTACAGGAAGTGATCAAATGGAGAGAGATTATAGGTCCTAAAAGATGGGGGGTTGAAAAAGAAAAGAAAAAGCCTTAAGAAGTCGCGACCTTCTTTTATAGTGGCCGGGCCACAAACGCTCAGGGTGCTGGTAGGACAGACGCAGCTGCTGATTTGAAGGCGCTTATGTAAACAGGACATGGCTTGAGGGGTGACAGCCACAGTCAGGAATTTAGGCCAGCGGCCACCAACCTTTTTGGACCAGGGACCAGGGCTCCTGTGAGCATCTGCCGCCTGAGGGTCTGAGGCGGAGCCGAGGCTGCGATGCCCACGCTGGGGAGCTGGGGAGCGGCTGCAGGAACAGACGAGGCTTCGCTCACCTGCCCGCCGCTCACCTGCTGTGCGGCCCGGCTCTGGTCTGCGGCCCGGGGATTGGGCCCTGCTTTAGGGCTTCTGCAGGCTGCCGCCAGTGCCATCCGGGGGGCTCTGTGGCCCATGCTCCTGTCACCTTGTGTAGAGGTCTCACATCCAGGTAGGGCCCCCGTTCCTGAGCATCCAGGGACCGACTGGCACTAAGTGCTGTGCCCTCGGCAAGGGTACCTACCCTCACGTCTCCCCGCACCTGTGCGTGTCAGTCCACATGTCACCACTGGCGAAGGGCCCGGCCTCAACCGGCTGACCAGCTCCAGCCTCGAGCGGTTCACAGTCAAGTCGTGCGAAGCAGCTTTCTAACCAGCTGCACGACCCTGTTAGACTCTGAACCTCACAGGCCTGTTAACGACCTCGTCACAAACCTCCCCACCGCCCCCTGCTCGGAGCCAGACGGATGACGAGGGACTCTGAGCACCTGCACGCGCTGGATGGTCACCGCACGGGCTGTCCAGCCCTTCCTGTCACACACAAACGGGTGGCCTGCCCTGAGGAAGGGGGACACTTCGGGTGGAAGCTGGGCCTGCTGTAGACAGGACGTGCAGAAGCCCCCGGCCACCAGAGTGTGAGCGCCCTGGCTCCCTGAGAGACATGGGAGCCCAGGCCGGAGCCCTGTGTTCAGTGTCCACACATCGCCAGGCCCCTCGCAGTTCTGCGGACAGAATGCTGGCTGCACAGTCCCCAGGGGGCAGCGAAATGCCCAGACCCGGGCGGGCAGCTCACGGAGAAGCCACTGTCAGAGCTGGAGCTGGCGCTTGTCAGGGAAGTTGGCCCTGCTCTGTGTGGAGACCTACGTCCTGCTCAGGCCTGACCTTCCATTGGGAGGGCGAGAACTTGCTGGAAAGGAAGCCATTTTGGAGAAGGCGGCCACGAAGTGGCACGAAGCTCAGGTCACGGAGCAGACGGCTTTATATAGATGATGCCCGGTTGCTAGGCAACAAAGACCTGGTCGGCCAGCTCGCACGTGTTACCAAACTGCCCGGCACCTTGGGGGACGAACGAGCCGGGGCGGTAGAGCACGGTGGCCTTCAGGCTCAGCCCTCGGCCGGGTCTGCTGAAGGTGGCCCGAGGCATGGCAGCCACCGTGATAGGGGGTCTCCCGCCTGAGGCGAGGACGGGCCAGCTCTGGCTTTATCCTCGAGCCTCTGGATGGTCCAGCACAGGGCACCGGAGACAGCTTCCTGTGGCCAGCAGGCCACTGCCTGAGGGGGAGGGGACCACGAGGCACGTTGGCAGCGCTGTGCAGTCACCTCCACGACCCAGATGCCGGCACGAAACCAAAGGGTAAGTTTCTTCGATACAGAGTCAGTGGGGACAGTGCAGGGCACCCCAAGGACAAGCCCCACGGCGCCCCTGCCGCTGTGCCCGACCCCAGCCCTCGGGAGCAGAAGAGCCAGGTCTGGTGGCCAGTGGCCTAGCTGCCCGAGCCTGCGCCTTCCCCGTCAGCGCCCCATGCCAGCGGCCGTGGGGCACAGCGCTGTGCCCGGGGATGGCATGGGGCTGTGGGCCGAGGGGGACAAGTGGGAAGCGCGTAAGCCCCTCTCCCCTCCCCCGTCGACTGCCCGGCCTCGTGGGCCGAACGTCTGCGCACACGATGGATGCGGAGACATGCCACCCGCCCAGCAGTGCGGCCGAGGGACAGACGCCGGGAAGCGTCTGGACGGGTCGCTGTAAGCGAAGAGGGCGGAGACGGGAGTTTGGGGAAGGCCAGCGAATTTATTCCTCCTGTGCTGGGCAGGGCGGGCGCCCAGGGCGGCTGCGAGCAGCGTCCCCACCCTCCGTCCCTGTCCCCAGCACCCACAGCCCGGGAGCCAGGCAGGCAGGGTCCTGCCGGGTGTGGGACCCGAGTTCCCTCAGCTGTCAGGGGAGGGCCAGACAGGACGCTCGGTCCAGCGGCCTTTACCCCTGATCTTCACGTTTCGTCACAAAGGCAGACGCGGCTGGCTGCGCTGGGCAAAGTGAAGCATCGTCGCGTCCTGGGCCTCGCAGGCTGGTCCAGGGGGCTCTGGACGCTGGGCTGGGAGCTTCAGCCACACGGTGGGGACTTCACACCGACAACTTACATTTCAGAACGAGCAGGATGGGCAGAGACGCTTCAGGGAGTGGCCAAGGGTGTCTAGGCCGTCAAGAGGCCCCGGGCCGAGAGGACAAGGCGGCAGAGGAACGAGGGGACACCAGGGGACGAGGACCACACAGGTGACACGAGGGATCGCGACGAGGCCAGAAGTGGGGTTTTAAGGCGGGCGGACACGCCAGGCGGAGGTGCGTGGCCAAGCGCAGCGACCTCAAGGCGTGCCGGGAGACGGGCCAGTGAGCCCAGTGAACCCAAGGCTGGAGTCGGGGGGCGCAGCGGACTTCAGCAGGCGCCTGTCCTGCAGTGCAGGCACCTCGGAGTGGGACGGCAGCGTCCCCCGTGCTCACCCGTGAAAGCCAGGCTGCTGGGCTTGAAAGGGGACCCAGGGACCCGCCCCATGGACCGGTGCTGCGGGGGAGGGGGACATGGTCCACAAGGGTGGTAGCAGGTTAAAACGGGTGCGAAGCAGGACGGGGGACCAAGCCATGGAGAGGGCGCTAGGAAGCCGCTCCTGGGGGGATCCCTGACGAAAAGCTCTCACGGGAGCCGAGTGCGGGGGAGGCCGAGTCCAGTGGTTCCCCTGCCGGGCGGGCGCCCGCAGCCTCGTCCCCTGGACGTGTTCTCCCGCACGGCGCGTGCCAGAACGAAGCCAGGGGGCTCACACCGGGCCTGTCACACGGTCCCGCAGCCCAGGGGACAGCACTCGGTGTCAGGGACCGGCTCATGTGCCGATGCTGCCCGCCGGGCTGCGTGTTCGTGCCGTTAGAAGTTGACATTTTATGTGGGAAACCAATTCTTTTAGTTTACGTTTACTGTTTCCCCCACCCACAGCTTCCTGGAGACTGGGGCCCGACTGCAGAAACCCCAAACATGTACGTACGGGGGTGATGGAGCAGGCGCCCCCCAGCATGCAGCAGCAGGACGGCGGTGAGTGGGCCGGGGCAGCGGCCGGGGACAGCTCGTCGGGGTGGCCAGGGACGTTTCCTCGCGGTATCTTTGGGCCCATTTCAGCTTGCGTTACGTCTGCGTGACGTGGCGAGGTCTCCATCCGACAACCAGACTCAGTCGCCCTTCGGAACGTCACACCGACGCGGGGCTCCCGATAACCACAGCCCCCGACCCCGCAATGCAGGGCCAGGATCGCCGCGCGTCTGTCACGTGACACGCCCCGGGCCCGCCTCTCCCTCCTCACAGGCAGCGCACGCGTGTCCCCCGTGGCAGGACTCAGCTTGGCCCGGGCGCCCCACGCCCCCTCGCCGCACGGAAAGCAGCGTCTTCTCTGTCCGCGAAGCTGCGAGAACGTCCCTGCCTCGTTCAGCGCCGCGTGGGAGAAACCACCATCCCGAGACGCCCTCTGTCCCCGCCGCGTCCGGCGACGTCGGGCACAAGCGCGGCCGGTCGCGAAAGGATGTCACCACGCCTCCCCTTGGTTAAAAATACATTATCCTTTTTATTTTACAGAGCAACTCGAGGTGACCGTCACAGACGCAGACCGGGGCGGAGGCGGCGTCTGCCTGGGCGGCGGCCTGAACCCAGCTGCATCTCCCCACAGCGCAGGACAGGGCAGGTGACACGCACTCTCCGGAGCAGAACGGAGTCTCTGGGGACACGCGCGGGGGCGGGGCGGGGCAGACAGTCCCGTCCCTGTCCCGGCCCGCGCTGCGGAGCAGGGGCTGGCTGGGCGGGCGGCGGCAGCACTGTGGATTGTCTACGTAAAACGCAGGGAAGGGGCACGCGTCTACGGCTAAGTGCACGTCCACGTGCTGTGCTCCTCGCGACCGTGACCCTGTGTCCTCGCACCAGGCCTGAGCAGCCACGTCTTTTGGCCAAATGCACTTTCCCCCAGTAAACTTAAAACACCGAGAACGAACGGAAAACTCCCTGTCCTTCCACTTACTAGGCGACTGGCTACCGAAACAGTTCATTGCAAGACACGTGACGACAGACTGTGGCATGAGTCGCTTTAATTCGCTGCGCTGAGGCTAGAGTGAGGCTGGGGGCGCGGCCGGCCCCCCGCTCCCTCCGCTGGCTCGTTGGGGACAGGGAAGCAGCAGGTGCGTCACACTGTTCTCGACTTCAAGTTTCAAAAGCAGAGTTAAAAAAAATACAGTTCCTGATTCGAGTTAGATACAGGGACGAAAGAGCACGTACTTGAAGGTTACACGGCCTACGCGTGGTGGCGGGATTCTCCTTAGGGGAGCAGGTCTGGTGGTATGATTTTCAATACTCGAAAAGGCTCAACCTCAAGCAGTAATAAACACAAGCAAAAGTGATTTAACCATTAAAATAAATATTCAGAAAAACCTCTCTGTACATACAAGTGAAAGAATAAGTAACACTTTCACGCAAAAAAATAATAATAATAAAGGATTTGTTCGTATGAGGAGCTGAAACCTGCCGTTTCAGCCCACGTGTCCCCAGCAGAGAAGGGAGGCCCAGCTCGGTGACGACGGGCAGCCGCCATCTCACAGCCTTTGCACGGACACCACCACCCATTCATCCATCTCGGACTTATTAAATTCCTTTTTCTTTTATTTTCCTTTTTTTCTTTGTCATTTTCCTGTTTTTACAGCATGCCAAATCCTTTGGCATACGTGATGGCCTTCAACAACCTCTCCTTCAGTTTCTCTTTGCTCGAATATTCCGGAAGTAGAAGGACGTTAAAGCAAGTGTGCGACGTCGGCAACCTGGACGAAGGAGAAGAGAGGACAGTGAGTCCCGGGCCGCGCCCTCCCGTGCGCGCGTCACAGGCCCCCTTTCCGGTCCCGCGCTTGAGCCGAAGCTCCACACCGTCACCCCAGAGGGGGCCAGTGCGGGCTCAAGATGGCTCTGAGGTGGGCGCAGCACTCAAACTCGGTCTCCGAGGTTTCAAAGTCTGGGCTCTGTGATGCTCACTGGAAAATTCCCGCCAACGACTGCGTGCGTCATGTGCCCCGACGCGGCCACCCCGAACGTCTCACGCGACAGGCTTCCCATTCAAAATCCACACCCCACTGCGCGGTTCCAAATCAAGTGAACCCCGGAAGAGTTTTTAACTGGGCAGTGTGTACACGGTGCCTCTGAACCGTTTCCGGCGGCTCGGCGCGCGGCCCCCGCACAGGGACGCGTTACCTCTCCGTGTCCGGGCCGTTCTTGGCGATGATCATCTTGAGCTTCCCCAGCCCGCCCACGGGCGCCCTGTCGGTGCCGGTCGTGAACTGCAGGAACAGTCTCTTCTGCTCATCCGTAAACGAGTGAACGATCTCCCAGAACTCCCTGGGGAGAAAACACATCACAGCTTTAGGTCTGGTGCGGACGGCGGGGACGCTCCGCACCACGGCCGCCTCCGGGGGGATCTGGCCGGCGTGGGGACCCCACGTGCGCACATCAGCGGCGACAGCAGAACTGGGGACCGTGGCCCTGCAGTGAACCGAGAACGCAACTACTCAGAAAACTAAGGATGGAAACAGCAGCTCGTACGTTTCTACGGAAACGGGGCAGCCGCAGAGGAGGCGCCCCCACACCCCACCGATGGCGAACGCCCGGGCAGAGAACGCAGAGCGCCCAGGACCTTGGCCGACGAGAACAGCGAACTCCGAGTGACTGCGGCCCCCGAGCCCGGACGGTGCGCGTGGGGGGTTCACCGCGGGAGGCACACGTGGCCTCCGGACACATGGAGGAACTGAAGTCAGGGAGCACCGGGCCACATGACCCAGTACGAAGACGACCTGGCTGCCACAGTGACAGGAGAGGGATCCCGAGAGACCAGCGACCCCACCTCCAGAAATGCAGACGAGGAAAACAGCCCCAAATCCAAAGCGGGGTTTGTAAAGCGAGTCCAGCAAATACGGGAGAACGAAAACTTCCTGGCAGAAAAAAGCAGAACGGGCGACGGGATGCCACGCTGCATCGTGAAGGGAAACGCAGGGGCCAGCAGGAAGGGACGCCACGCACCGGAGACACGAGAGGGGCGGGCGCCCCGACACGGGAGGCCACGCGAGGCGCTTACGAGACACGCAGGACGGCTGCACGTGCGCGAAGAAGCAGCGCGACCAGTCTCTACGGGGGGACGCGGAGGTCGGACACGACCGTGGGGACGCACGCCAGGCACCCCGACACTGCAGACGGGAAGCCTCCCCGTGGCGCACAGCTCGGCGAGCACGTCAGGGACGAACGACAGACCAGGAAAAGCGCCTGCGCGTCTATCAGAGGCCAACCGGACAGAAAGCTTCTAAAGATGGAGAAAACGAGACGTGAACAGCAAAATGAACAAGACGAAAAGACGTTAACAGCAAGGCAAGATGTCCGCCCCCCGGGCACGAGGGAAACGGCCGCGCTGGAACGTCCCGCACATGGCGGGAGCGTCCCCACCCGCAGGGGCACAGGACACGCTCGCCGCCCGCGTCTGAAGCAACAACTCCCCTTCTGCAGTCTGATGGCAGCCTACGTAGGTGTGAATTACGGTGACATCACCTCTGACAGAAGGGGGGGGAAGAACCGTGTCCCCCACGCGGCGTCCCCCGCAGCCCCCCGCGTGACAGCGACGGACCGCTGTGCTGGCGCAGGGTGGTTTCCAGGGGCGCTGGGAAAATTTCCTTCCTAGGTCTGTTCCATGGAAAGGGCCTGAAGCAAGAATGTTCCAGAGCAAAGGTCACACCTCGTGCCCAGAACCTTCTACACCCAGCCCGCAGTGCTTTCCCACAGAAGTGGCTTAGCTCAGGGTTAGGGATGTTCGTGGTGAGCTGAAACTTTCGAAACTTAACGGGGTCATGTTAAAAGCGTGCCAAGAGTAAGCATCTGAGTATCGTTAAGAATAACGACTGTGAAACACGTTAAATACACAAAGACCCACGAGTTCCTAACAACATTCAGGAAAAGGCAAAACTAAAAATTCAAGCCCAGGTGTCACTACTGAAATGATCGCACCGAGTCCTTACTCTAAAACAACTAAAAACGTTGCATCGCGCCTGTTCTGCTTTTCGAAGTGATCAAACGGCACCCACAAAGAGGAAAGGAACAGCGGGTACACGTGCAGAATGAACAGAAGAAAACTTTCTCCAGATCGCAGACAGGTGGCAGGGGGCTTCGGCCACATCCGGCCGTGGCCCGGGAAGAGCTCTGCCTCTGGGGTGGCTGAAGACCCCCCGGCCCTGACTCCAAGGGCCAGTGCCGCTGTCCAGGGGGCCCGCCACACCAGGCCCAGGCAGCACCCTGTGGCTGGGCACCAGGGCCGAGGGGCGCCGCACAGTGTGCCTGCAGGGCCTGCATGCCCGCCCGCTCCGGTAAACGCGCAAACAGCCCCCAGAATCTCAACCTAACAGCCAGTGTCTAGGGCACAATCCACACCAAGAATCTGTCACACCAAGAACACAGAGGAAAGATAAACTACTGCCGTCGGAAGAAACAGAAAACAGCAAAAGCGGCAGACGTGGGCCCTAACGCATCAGTGATCACCTTAAATGCAAACGTCCCAAACGTGACAATCAGAACACAGAGGCTGACAGAGTGCGTCAAAAGAAAACATGACTCAACTATACGCTTTTGTAAGAAAACACTTCAAATTCAGTGACACAGATAAGTTGGAAGTAAAAAGAGAAAAAGATGCATCACACAAACGTTAAAAAAAACAGGAATAGTTACATTCACATCAGATGCAGAGCACAAAGTTATGAGACACAGTGGCACCTTGCGCCACCCCACCGGGGACACGACTTTAAATGGCACCGAATGACAGGGCCCTGAAGTTCCGGAAGCAGCGCCTGACAGAGGAAAAGGAACGTGATTCTCCACAGCGACTTTAGTCACAGTGTCTCCAAAACGGAAACTAAGTCTTTCAAGAGGCAAACAGTCAAGGAGCCTGGGAAGGCCGCCAAGGAGTAACGGCCGAGCGCCACAGGAGCCGACCGCCGACGCGTGCGGAAACCTGCGGGGCTCTCAAGGGAGTCAGGCTGAGTGCGTGAAGCCGCCCCAAAGGCGACACGCTCCGTGCACTCGTTTATGTCACACTCCCAGAAGGAGGACGGCCTGGGGGACGTCGGCAGAGCTGGCCTGGGCCCTCTCTGTATCATTTCTTACATGAAAATCTACAACGACCTCAAAATAAAAGTTTAATTAAAACAAACCAAAGACGATCCACATCATCAGAGAAGGAGACTCTCAAGGAAAGATCAGCTGAGACCAAGAGACGCCACAGGCTAGAAAGGTCGACGCATCAGAAGCACACGCTGAGGCTCCAATGTGCGCACGTGCTCAACACCTTCGCATACGGGCAGCGGGACTGGCCGCCACTGCGGACCACTCAGCACCCGCCCGAGCACCCGCCAGGACCGGCAGGCAGAGAAACAGCCCAACCACCGCCCAGCAGGACCTACAGCGACGCTGTGCAACAGCCGCCCCGGCACAGGACACACAGAGCGGAAGTGCTCCAGACAGACGAGTTCTCTGGCCACAAAGGGATCAAGCCAGAAATCACAGAAAGAAAACACGAAAACATCCCCAAAGCCCGGACAACACGCCGCACACTTCTATTTACATGAGGGTCAAAGAAGTGTCAGGACACAGCTCAAAAACGACACAGATACGAAGGAAAATGAAAATACAGCACGTCAGAGCATCCGGACCACGCCCACGGCAGGGCTGAAACCGAGATTCGAAGCAGCAGACGCTTCCGACCGGAAAGAGGAAAAGTCTTCAACGACCAGGGTTTCTATGCATGAGCTGGGACGAGAGAGAAAATCAAGAGCTGAAGTCGGTGTAACTGACAACAGGAAGAGGAAGGAAAAGCTGGCTTTTCAATACAATCAACAGATGAGGCTAAAAATAATCGATCAGCTGACCAGAACTGGAATGTTGAATCGTCAGTTTTTAAAATGTAATAAGGCCCCGTTCTTCATTCTACCAAGGAAGAGGGAAAAGCCTGTAAAAACCACAACAGAACACCAGTCATCGCCACCGGGAACAGAAAGGGATGTGCGGGGACCTGGGGACTGCGCGCACAGGTGCCACGGCCGAGGTGAGCGGGCTCGGCTCCTCCCGCACAGCAGATGCCCATGGCCGCCCGTGGGAAGGGAGGTCAACACTCATAGCCGTAAGGAACTGAAGTTGACCTTGAAAAGCTGCCCGAGGAGCGGCTCCGGCTCCGGCCCTGGTGGCCTCCCTGGAGGATCCCACCCGATGCTTAAGGACAGAGGACGCCACACAGACGCAGTCTCTCCGGAGACAGGACAGTCCCGCTCGTTCTGTGAGGCTGGTGAAATGGACAGGACAGAATGCCAGACCGGTCTGTCTCTGGACCTGGACACGAAGGCTGTCCCCCGATTACCAAGTCAGATTCCACTGGGAGCCAAATGGAGTGACGTGGGCCCCCGGGTGTGGAGCCGGGTGCGGTGCTGGGTGCCAGCAGCCCCGTCGCCGAATGTGCCGCCCACGGGCCAGGACCGTGAAGACTGAGTTGGCCAGGGCTCCCCCGGGAGGGGACCGCCTGGAGCCCGTGGAGCACCCACTGGAGTCACATGCCACGTGTCCCGGGGCGACCTCGCGGACCTGGGGCGTCTTGCCCGCCACGTGCCTGGGCCGCTGGTCCCTGCACCGCACCCTGTGGGTGGCGACCCAGTGGCACGTGTCTGAGCATCCACATGCTGACAGGTGCGCCGATGTGCGGTCTGAGAGCGGCCCCCCGCGTAGGGCATGTGCTGTGACCAGACGGGAGGGCCTGGGACGCGACGGTGCACGGCCGGGGACCTCACCCACGCCATGCGCCCGGGCTGCACGAACTCAGAAGCCGACGCGAGGTTAGAGCAAGCAGGACGGCCGCCTCCAGGGAGAGCGGGTGACGGACCAGGAGCGCAGGGCCCTCCGCAGCAGGGCCGGGAAGCACACGGCGCCTGCCAGCGCTGCCGAGCGGAGCGGCGGGCGCGGGGCTCGCCAGTGGGCGCCCGCGGCAGCACACGCCGGGCAGCCAGGAGCTGCAGTGCGACGTCGCCCGGTGACGGGCGTGTCCGGCTCCGCTGTCCCCGTAGGGGACACCCTCACGGGCGAGACCGTCGTGGACCTCGGCTGTACCCCCACGTCAAGCCTGATGGTTAAGGGATGACGGCTTTCTCCACGCAGTCGGGGGACGAGGCGGGGTCTTCACTCGACCATCTCCCTGGGCACAGCACCAAGCCCCCGCTGTGCCGCACGGGTGGCCACGAAGCTCCGCCCCCGGCACGACGGCAGCCACGGAAAAACGACACGCACGACGCCTGCCTGGGCGCAGCGCGGACGAGCCCAGGGGACGGCAACCACCAGCACTTCAAAACAGGCGCCAAATCCATAAAATCGACGACACGGACACGTTCCCACAGAGAAA
>NW_024354501.1:801910-824872 GCF_902729225.1 Pteropus medius | reverse complement strand
TCACTGTGACGTCTGGATGTGGACGGTGGCTCCGTCAGCCACGTGAATGTCTGCGTCGCCACGTTACAGACCGCGGACTAGCGGCGCCATGCGTCAGCTACGATGACTGAGCGAGAACGTGTCAAACCTGGCGAAGGGCCGGGCGCCTCACCTGATCAGCACGGAGTCCCTGGAGTAGCCGCCGTCGTACTCCGTGGTCTCCTCCAGCGCCTGGAAGTCGAGGTTCTGCAAAGCCCAGGACACGCGTCAGCGCCGCGGCCGAGCGCCCGCCGCCCCCGGCCCCCCGGCCCCCCGCCCGGCTGCCCGCCCGCCGCTTACCCGGCTCCCGCACACCAGCAGCTCGATCTCCTCGGGCCTGAACAAGTACTTCAGGGGGGACTCGTTGGTCACCATGTGGAAGCCCCTCCGGAAGGCCTTGAACTGCTTCTCCACCGACTTGTTGAGGATGTAGTCGGAGTAGAGGCTGACGAATTCCTGCAGAGACAGGAGCACGGGGCCCTCACTCGCCGCACGCGCTGCGGCCCGCGCTGTCTCCCCCCGTTCCCCTTTCTCTTCAGAAAGGAAACCGTTCGAGGATGCCGAGAAAACTCAGACTTTCCTCACACAAAGGCAAACAGCTGTCAGCGTGACGGCTCCCGCGACAGCCGACGTCCAGCAGCAAAACGCGCACGCGCGTGCACGGACGGCACACGTGAGCTTCGACTCTGGCATTTCGTCAAAAAGCATGAATACGAAAGCTGGGCCTCGACACAGCCGCGAGGTTCCCTCGACGGGGTGTGCAGACACCAGACGTTTAAACCACGTTCGCGTCTACGTGCAAAAGCTAACCATTTTGAGACTGTGGTTCCTTTTGGGCAAACCAGGAAGCCTCACGTTTCGTGTTCCAGAACACTGGGGAAGCTGCCCACCGCACCCAGTTCAGCCAAATCTTCGTGTTTTACTCGACACCTAAGCTACCGTGCCGCATCCCAAAAGGGAGACGCGCTCTGCACCCGAACTGCACGGCGTTTCATCAGATCACGCCCACGGGGCTTAAAGGTTCATTACAATCTGTGCTCCGACGCTCACTGCTCCACCGACGGGAAGCGTGAGCCCGGTGGGGAGGCCGCTTCCCAGGAGCGCACTCAAGGCACGTTCCTGTGTGCGCACGTCAAATAGGACTGTGACTGGTGACAAGGACCTCGATCAGGAGGTCCCTGTGCCCCGCCCAATGGCTGAGCTGAGAACACCTGCCTCTCCTGCAGGCTGCGGCCACGCCCGGGGCCCCCGCCGGCCCCCGCCCCCGCCCTGCTCTGCCAGGCTCAGGGCCCAACGCCGCGCTCACACCGGCCACAGCCGGGCTCGCTGGGCGCTGTCCCAGCCACGAGGACCTGGCTCGGCGCCCTCGTGGTCCTCGTGCGGACGGCACGGACCCTCCTCTGCCAGCGGCTCGCGCTCACCGGGAGACAGACAGCGACGCGGAGCGCGCACTACCTTCCTGTTCTCGTTGGTGATGGGGATCTTATCGCCGTCCTCCTTGAGGTCGTACATCATCGGGTTGCCGAACAGGTCGGTCTGGGAGATCTGGAAGGAGATCATCATGTCCTCCTCCACGCTGCCCTCGTACTCCAGCAGGTCGCGCAGGCTCTGGTGCAGCACCTGGCGGCGGGGGGGGCGCCGTCAGCACGGGGACGCGGGCCGCTCCTCCCGGACACCCAGACGCTGCGAGGCAAAGCCCGGGAGAGCCCCACGCGTCCCCGGGTCCCAACCCCGCGGTGCCCTCGGCCGGGATCGCCGCGGGCGTCTCCGCCACCTCAGAGGTGTCTCGGGGTCGGGAGGAGTTGGGAGAGGGACAGACACTCGCTGAGGCCACCACCCCGTGTCTGGGGCAGCTCTGACTTCACCCGTCATTATACACCGTGGCCACCTCACGTGACGCCACTAAAACAAACGCGTTTAAAAACACTTTATACAGAATCGCTCTCGCGGAGCCGGCCTGCTGACAGCCACAGGTGAAGTTTCCTCTTTTCATTGTGGAAAAAAAATAAAAAAAAAAAATAAAAGTTGAAAAAACATGTCCTCTCTAGGTTTTAAGTGTTTGTGGTACTTGCTTCAAATTAAATCAACTTTTTCTTAGTGGGTGTAAATATTAACAAAGACACCAAATGAAAACTGCCATTTTAAAAATATGAATTAAACTGAATTTTTGGGTCTAGAAGCCCTCGTGAGAGGCGACAGACTTACGGGGTGGGAGTCCCCCAGGTCCCGGAACGTCCCCTTCTTCCCCATCAGCTTCCGGTAGACGACCATGGGGAAGTGCACGTCCAGGATGCAGTTGTTGTAGATGGCCAGGCCCAGCACGACGCCGATGAGCGTGAACTGGCCCTCCGTCTCGAAGGACGACGGGTTGAACCAGAACAGCTTGGTGGACTCGTCGTACGTGAACATACCTGTAAGCGGGGGCCCCAGACCAGGTCACCGACGCTGCGTCAGGCTGAGGACCAGCGCACAGAGACGACCACACCGGGAAGCTACTGCTGTGCAGGGCTCTCTATGGCGTCGGCATCGAGAAGCCAACGGTCAAATACAGTCGATATAAGTGATAAGTGATCGTGGTGCCGTTTTCCAAAAAATTAGGAAAAATGTTCATTACATTCGAGTCCAACTAACACAAACGTGAAGTTCGTCCGGATGAAAACGCAGCACGAAGCAGCCATCGCGTTGAGGCTGCTGCGCTCGAGAAGGCATTTCTCGCCCACGGTTTTAGGAAACGGTTCTCGATTCCGTTAAGGGAAAGCGTGTTGTTTCCTCAAAGTTGCACAACGGGCCCCGAAGTGTTCCAGAACCTTCTAACAAAGTCAGATACACTCGGACTGCACCCTGAACTCAACTCTGTGAGCCGACAAGTAAAACACAGGTAACGGTCTGTCTGCCGTCTGCCTCCCGTCCCCCGGCCTTCCCTTCACTGCTCAGACACCCAAGCGGGAGGCTTCTGCTTACACCACTCGTTTAAAGATCGAAATCTCTATTTTTGCCCCTCCAAACAACCATCATTCAGGCAGAATTTTCTTCTCTTCACACGACCATCTAAGGAAGAGGTCAAATGATATTTTAATTTATGACTTCTAAAATTCTGCTTAAATGTTTTTCAGATGCTACTTGAAATTGAATAAAAAGTTTAAGGATTAGGTCTGAAAACAAAAAGGATTTCCAACAGAACTTCAGAAATCCACATAGCACGTAAATAAGTCAATATTATTGGTAAAAGCTTCAAAATACTTCATTTTCTCACCAAAAGTTAAACATAAAAAGAACTTTAAATAAAACGTCCACTCTGTCACAAGAGCATAAATTAAGCTAGGACACTTGTAATGTTCACGAAATAACAGGCCGAACGTCATCTAATTCGCACTTAAATTTCAGTTTATGTTTAAACTTTCTGTAGACCGTATGTAGTTCTGACATACGCTGGAACGCTAGAAACTTTTCAGTTATAAACACAGTGGGAACAGGGTCGAAGGCAGCTGAGCATAATCACAATTAAGCCTGACGAAATCTTGCAGATGTAAGAGACTAGCTGAGTGAGGACAGAAGGCACCGGCCACCGCTCTCGGCTCTGCGCACGGAAGCGAATCTCGGGGACGAAGGGGCCCTGCTCCGGGGGCCCGGCGGGGAGCACCGCGCAGGCCGTGGCTCCCCTCACTCGTCTCTGCGGCCACCATCCAGCCACCCTACGCCACACAGACGCGCTGCACAGCCGAGTCAGCATCGCCATGGAAACAGGCAGCCAGGTCCCGGAACCCCGCACGTCAGTCAGCGCGATGCTCCCAGGTGCCCCACGCCCCCCCGTTTCCCGCCGCTCCGCCGTGGAGTAAGTAACAACCCAGGGAAGCGGGGTCCTAGTCCGGGCAGACGTGACCCCATGCCCGCTGGGCCACTCACCAATGTCGGGGTTGAAGATTTCCTCCACGACCAGCTGGAAAAACTCTTTGGAGACGCCCCCCTCGTCGACCCCTTGCTCCCCCTCGAACTCCACGTACAGCTGCTTCTTCAGGTCCGCGGGGTTCTCCATCGCGATCATCTCCAGCTGGCGAGCGAGAGACAGACCGGGAAGGTGAGGCCGCCGGCCTGAGGGCGGGGCCACGAGCGCGGCCAGGCGCTGCCGCCGGGTGGTTTTCATGGGGGACAGCGAGGACACTGGTGAATGGCCAGGGAAGGCACGGACTGAGTCTCACAGGACAGAAAAGAAACCAGCACTGTTCTAAAGAGGCCGCTTTTCTTACGAAGTGAGCAGAGTAGAGCGTCAGCATCAGATTTTGTCACTTGTGTGTAACGAACCGAGGCTGGAGCCTTAGGACATGGGAGGGAGACCGCAAAACACACAAGCGACTCAAACTAATCCCTTCGCAAAAACAGCGGAATGTAGAAGTCTGACTTCGAAACTGTCTGCCCGCAGCTCTCACGTCAGGGCAGAAACTCAAGAATCGAGTCTGAACACCTAACGTGCCATAAGTTGCAAACGAGGAACGCGGGACGAGCAGGGAAGCCCCTCACGTCTCCTGCGACAGTGCCCAGCACAAAGCGCCTTTTTAACGGATCGGGACACATCTCACAGCCGCCGATTTTCTCAAGGCAGCTGAGCGCGTCTGGCCCGCTTCCCGCTCTTTCCTTCCAAGCTACCGACCCTCGTGCCCGGCGCGTCTTTAACTCACTTCACGGGCCGCTTCCCCTGTCTACAGAGCGACGGACGTGCACAGGCTTCGTCACAGCCGTCGTGACCCTGACCCTAAGGTGGACTATGCACACTGTGACTTGTCACGTCCGTGTCTGAAACGGACCAGCAGCACACCTGGCTGACCGTCCACCTTATTTACGGAGTTGGCCTGAAATGCCTTCGAGCTGTTCGAAAAATCGAGACTGTTAAAGTCCTCTCGAGCAAGGCGCACACCCTGGAACGAGCGAGTCGCTGGGCCACCGCGTCCCCAACCCCCCCAGGCCGAGGTGTCGGGGTATCCGTCAGAGCTCACGTCCGTGCGCCCTTACGACGCAGACGCCTGCTCAGCGCGGCTGCGATGCATTCCCGGGTGACAGGACATCTGAGGCCAGGCTGTGCCTCCTCCCGCCCAGCACGAAAGCTGCTCCGCGCCACACGCCCACGGCTCCAGGTCTGTGCGGGACTCAGAGGCCCCGCGTTCCAGTCCCCCCTCCACCGAGACACCGCGGTGACAACGGACACGAGTGGCCCTCCACTCTCGATAAACACACAGGTCTGCAGTTCCCGCCGAGCTCCGCCCTCCGCCCTCCGCTCCCGCCCTGTGGCGACTGTGTCCAGGCAGAGCCGTCGCTCCCTGACACTGCCCGCCCGGCCGCGCCGGCTCTGCCGCCGCCACCGCTCCAACGGCCCTGAGCGTTTCCAGGCTGCCCGGGGCACCTGCCGACCCAGACGCCGGTGCCAGCGCGACTCCCACGACCGCCTCACGGGGCCCGCGCCGCCGCCGCCGCTGCCCCTGCTCTGCACGGAGGGCCAGTGACCTGCTCCGGCCACAGCGAGCGAGTGGCAGAGACGCTGGCCGGCCAGGCAGCCCGCTCCCGACCACGCGACGTCCCTGCCTCGCGGTCAGCGACCACCGAGACTTTTTCATAAGTACGAGTGACTTTTTCTTCTTTACGCTTTCTTGAATTAAAAAGTTTGCTTACAATAAATATACATTACTTTCATAATCAGGATGTTTTCAAATGTAAATATGTAAAGGGCACGTGAAAACGCAGCCGCTTCTGCGGGGGGACACCTCCCGTCGCTGAGGGTTTCGGGGGATGACCCTCGGGCACGAGCACGTGGTTCTGTGAAGTGCTGTTTCACGTACGTCCATGTGGGCGGGCGGCCTTTAAAAAATCACTTTCAACTGTAACAAATACATGCCATGACATTTAACGATAACCGTCATGACGAAGGCCGTTACGAGATTGCATTTTTTATCTTCCTTAAAAATAGCCACTTACGACCCAGTGTTCGATTAGAGAATAATTTATGAATTAAACTGTGAAGGTCTACCACTTCATGTAATAGATATACCATTTAAAACTGAAATTTTAAAATGAAAAACTGTCTTGCATGTACGATATTCAAAAATTGGAAAAATATTGTCAGTGAACGCATTTGTATGGGTCCCTGAGTTCATTTAGCAAGCAGACCTGCATTTTTATACGCGTGCTTTCTTAAAGTAAGGTGTATGCTGTATTCACTGACTACGCAGACTGGTACAGGACAACTTTCTGGGAAAAATAAAAACAGACCAGATTTAACATCTGCCTCTCCCGTGTGCGACTTCCTCTTCTGAACTTTGAATCGCTAGAGATCACTTTGTTTTAAAAGCTAACCTGACATCGAAGCATTCCTATAACATCCAGGTAGGATGACGTCTCAGGATAAAACCATCGAACTGGCCAGATTTACAAGAGTCGAAAGGAAAACCCCACCCTTTACAATCCTGTCATACTGTGGGCTGTGACCCACGTCGAACCCACCCTGATCCGTAGTTGGAAAAACATTCCTAGATGGTACAGAAATTCAGTTTCCGACGCAGGGTGAGCCCAGGGTCCCCGGGCGTGGCTGGCGGAACCGTAACTGCGTCAGGGGTCAACACTGTGCTCGTGAAGTTGCCCAGCTGTGGGCCAGGACGGGACCCTGACGTCCAGATAGGTTTAATTCTTTCATTCCCCTATGGACAGATAAAGGAAAGCTTTTCCGTCCCGGTTGACAGCCGAATCACCAACTGCCTCTCTGTGGGCCGGGGCCCCTGTGCCCCGCGGCCTGACCTGAGGGGCGCAAACTGAGCCGCCTCCTCCTGTGGACGCGAAGGGGCCGGCGGGTCAGGGTTTAAATTGCGGCAGGGCTGAGGACCCGGGCGGATCGCGTCCCTTCTGCTCTTCCCCGAGGGCCTGTCAGGTGGGAAGGTCTGCATCTCCGCGGGCGTGAACCGCAGGGAAGTCACGGTCACAGCAGTAAGCTGCACGGGACCGTGTGGGACACAGGCAGCGAACCCAGAGCTGCAGGGAACCCTGCCCTCGAAGCTCCGTGGGTTGACAGATAAATGACAACTTGGGGTGTCTGCCAAGGAACGCGCTGGGGGCTGGTTAGACAGTGCGGTCAGAGCCCAGAAAACGGGGCGCGTGATTTTGGGGGGGGCTGAGCAGGACCCCCAGGTGGGAGGGCTGTCCCCATGGGCCTGCCATCTTCGCGCGCGCTGGTCCGTGTCTCTGGGCTTCCCCACCGACTCCGTCCCAGCCATTCCTTCCCGCCTTTCCACGGCGGCTCAAAACTGCGGCTCCTGAGCCCGTCTGCAGCACCGAGAACCCCACTCTGCGCCTCTGCTCGACCACCCTCCCAGAGCTGGCCGGTGCCCCAAGCCCTTACTCCCCTTACTCGTGTGTGAAAACGGCCTGAAGAAGGACGTGCGGACCCGGAGCCGACAGCCCCCTCCCCAGTCAGCGGTCTGGCTCGGCCGGGCCGCTAACGGCTCCAGGCAGAACCCCGGTTTCTTTTAGAACCAGATCTCCCGTCGGGTGTGGGGGGGTTGGGGGCGCCTCACGGTGGGCAACGCTGTCTCCGTCCACGATCCCCAGACCTCGGTCTCATGACGTACAACGTGAGTAAGGAAAGTCTGATGCTCTCTTCCCACGGGAAAGGTTTGTCGACTCTCGACTTTTGAAAGAACGCACAAATAGATAAACGTTAGTAAAATACTGTAGAAACCTCATTCAAGTGGAAGGTGTGCTCTGAGCTCGTGTTTATGACCACACCGTTTCCTAAGGAACAGTGAAAACTAGCGACAGCAAGTCCTGGGGGAACATTCCAGTGACTTACGGGCGAGGAGGTAGTTCTCACGCGGATTCTGAGGTCTCTCTCTGTGGAAAGACAACTTAGATTTCATCGTATTCCGCCGACTGTACAATGCGCTCTGTTTTCACACGGCAGCACGTCTGAAACCAGGACGCGCCGCACGGCTACCTATAGCTCCCCCTTTTCCAGCAGTAATGACACGTGTCCTACAATCGGCGGAATCTCAGGGTCGATGGAACAGACTATAAACACGGGTTCCTCTGCTGTCGTCAGAAACGGCTTCCGGAAAAACCAAAGTCGGGAAACCCCTTGCTCCCCTAGTCTGACTTCTGTGGTACGTGAAAGCCACGAACTTATTTTTCTCTAAAAAACAAAACAAGGACGTCACTACCCTCCTCTTCCTCCAAGCTAGTCTGCCAGGAACTCAGAGATAAGGCCCAGCAGAGGACACGCCCCGCACAGGTGGTCCTGCTTTGTGGGCCACACCCATGAACCGGTGGGCAGGTGACTCCAGGACCCTGAGCCCCTGGTCTGTAACCTGATTGTCCGGTTACTGTGCTGAGCTCACGCAGCAAAGTTCCTAGTTTCTTCTCCCCTTCCAGCCCCGCCCTGCACTTCAGTCAACAGGTCCCAAGAAAGTGGTCAACAGGGTACTGTCAACTGTGCCGTAAAGTGAGGAATGAGGATTTTAGAAACGTGAGGTAGATCCTCAGGGAACGAGACACTGACGATCCATCGGCACCTTTGAGAGTTCGCCTGAGAAGATGACGTTAAACTACTCTCTGCTGTAAATCTACCTTTTGTTACGGAAGGACTTAGGACCGCAGCACCAGAAACGCACGCTTAAGACAAGGCCAACTGCCACGCTCGCTTCCCAGACCGGTTCCGATGCCCACCTGCTCACCTCCGCACCGGGTCACTTACAGGGAGGGCGGGGGCAGCTGAGCCTGGGCGGCCCGTCGGCCTCTAGCGCGGCACAGCACCCCGCTGGGTGTCTGGAGCGAGACGCTGACGCTCGAGTTCGACCTCAGCCAGCGAATCCTGAGTTACAAAAGGCCAACTCATAACATTCAGTTTTGACGTAACTAAGTAGAACTCGCTAAAAAAAGAATCCACTATCGTAAGTAAGAAGCTCAGTTAATCATGCCGTTTGTTTCCTTAGAATCCTAGGTGGCGATGTTAAACACACAATAAAGCACACAGAAGGCGCCTGAACTCGCGGCTCTCAGCCCCGCTGCGGTGGGGACTCTGAGGCGGCGGACGTGGAAAGGGCGAGTTTTAAACTCGGGGCTGAATCTCACAGGGAGTAACTTCATGGCTTCTGAAAGGCCAGTCATAGCTTTCGCTGGAAGAAACAAGGGACAAAGATCCCAGCCCAAGACGCCACACCTGTGATGTGTAGTTTGGGGACCTGTCATCCTGCTGTAATGATGCAGACGGACGGACGGACCTCGGTGTGCTTTAGATCAAACACCCCTCACGTCCTCGTGGGACACCTGCCACTCCGCTAAAAGCGTGAGATTTAAGGGCTGCCTGCCGATTGTTCACTAAGAATGTTAATTCTTCACGCAGCTCAAAACCACACAGACAAAACACACACAGGGCACCAGAAAGCAAGCGTGATTGCCGCAGGTAAGTCCGCGAGGCAGTGGACGTCCTTTTCCGTCTCTGCTGAAAAACTGCCTGCGTTGCTTAAATAACGCAGAATCTTTCTTCAACACCCTATGTATATGTTTGGTCTATTTAAAACCCAGTCACAAAGAGAAAAGGCACAGAAACTCTGCAACTTTCCCACTGGTTTACAGTTTCATGAATTCTCAGTTTCAGACAAATTCATTCTAAGATGTTCTAAAACGAACAGCACCGTTCCTAGTCGTCTCTGTTGTGGGTCCTCGTCCCGGGTTAGTCTCGAGAGTCGACCGTATCTTAGTCTCACTTGAAGCCGATGAAGAACTAGCAAGGACAGGTGTGTCTAACACTACGAAACAATAAACCCCGCGATTCACGTGCCCCATGAGGCATGTAAATTTTGGCACACGTGACTGGCACCTGGTTCCTGTCCTGCGGCCAGGCCCGCAGAGGGAAGGGGACGAGGCAGGGGGTCAGAGGCGGGCACTCGTGTCTCAGCGTCCCCCTGGCCCCACCTCCCCGGATCGTAGATGACAACAGGCACCGTGACTTGAGGGACCCCTGAGGCAGCTGCACGGCCGGGGTGGCCCACGGGGTGCTCAGGCGGGAGAAGCCACCCGGGCGGCGTCGCAGGCGCATGGCCCGTAGGCGGCTCGCAGCACAGTGGGAACTGCCCCCACGTCATATTGTGCGCCCACCCGCCGGGGCCGTGGTCCCAGCTCGACTTACGGTGACGTTGAGGGACGCCACGTGTTACTTTACGGGCGGTTTTACTGCGCCCCTCCCCCCAGGCAAGGCTTGACGTTCACGCCCGCTGAGCACCGCCCTCGCCCGAGCTCTGGCCTGACCCCGGCACGCGGAAACTTTTGGGGGCGGCTGTTTGGGTTTAGAAGGTCTGCTCTTGTCACAGCTGACGGCCACGCCTGCAGCACGCAGCGTCCGCGTCCCCGGCGAGCAGCCCCTACCCCTCCCCAGCCACATCCGCGTCCCCAGCGAGCAGCCCCCCACCCCCCAGCCACGTGTGAAACCAAGTCGTGGCCGGGTAACGCCATTGCCGCCCGAAGCCGCATTACTTGCTCCGGACGGTAGCTGGCTGTCGGCGATGTGGTCGCGCCGCACTTTGAGCCTCAGGTACGGGTTGAGCTGCTGGCCCTGCACGAGGCTGTAGAGGACGGTGATCCTCCGCTCGCTGTACATGCGGATCCTGTTGTCGTAGTACAAGCCCAAGTTCTTGGTGACGGCGTTCAGGATGAAGGGGCACGTCATGAAGGAGAACTTGTTCTCCGTCTCCACTTTGAAGAACGTGTAGTCTTTGTCCATCTCCAGGACGTCGTTCAGCGGCTCGTTGACGAACTCCTCGAAGGGGATGAGCGGCTTCCGGCAGTCGAGGGTCTTCACGCCCAGCTCCGTCTCCAGCGGGTCCACGCGCGGCCCCTTCTTGTTCCTGCGCTCCTCGCCCAGCAGCTCCTGCAGCGTCAGCTCGCTGGACTCGGGCGCCGGCTCGTCGTCGTCCTCCTCGTTGTGGCCCGTGTCCACCTCGCCGCCCACGACGTTTGCATAGTAAACCATCTTCAAGCACTTGGAGGCCGCGACGATCGCGTCGTCGTCGTTGACGAGGTTCCTCTCGTTCACCAGGTTGCGGTTGTTGAACTCGTTGCTGATGACCTTGTAGGTGATGAGCTGCTGGAAGGTCTCCATCATGCGCCGGATCTGGTCCGCGCTGTACCGCGCCCACAGGCGGACCAGCTTGCCCTGCGCGGCCAGCGGCAGCTTGCTCATGGCCTTGCAGAACAGCGGCAGCGCCATCTCCAGGTACTCGGGGCTGTGGAGGTTCCTGTTCTCCATGACGATGACGAACAGGTTCAGGTAGCTGGGGTCGCGCGAGTACACGTTGTGGTAGGTCAGGTCGCACTCCACGTTGGGCGACAGGTAGACCAGGGCGTTGAGGAAGGCCGTCTCCACCTTCTCGCTGGACAGCAGCCGGCTGTAGACGCGGCGCACGGCCTCCACGTCCACGGACACGTCGTCGGGGCCCGGCCGGGGGGCGGCGTCGCCCGGCGAGCCCATCCGGGAGGACGACGCGGCCGCGCCCTCCGCCAGGGCGGCGGCCGAGCTCGCCGCCTTCTCCTTCTCGTCCTCGTCCTTGTCCTCATCCTTGCCCTGGAGGGACTTCAGCTCCTCCTTGGTGTGCGGCTTGACCTTCCGGAAGCTCTGGACCAAGGCCTCGGCGCTGGAGAACACTCTGCCGATGACGCGGATCAGCGGCGAGTAGTCCTCCCGCTCCCTGCACAGCTCCAGGATGTCGCACACCATCTCCTCCGTCAGGTAGGTCACGTCTAGGGCACGGGAGGCAAGACGAGAGGTCACTGGCACGGTACACACGCGTTTCCTCCGGCAGGAAGTCCCAGTCCAGAGTGAGACAGCCCCGCCTCGCGCACGCAAAGCCGTTCGCGGTTCACCACATTTTTGGGAAAGCAGCGATGCGCACGCCGGTACCCGACGGGGACCACGACGCCACCTGTTTCTCAGCGAACCGCCCACGGGGGCGAACCCGCCCACGCCTTCCCGTTTTCAACACTGACGCTCGTTAACTGTGACCTCCAGCCCCCGCCACCACGGCAGCCTCGCTTCAGGGCGGAGGCACTGCCACCTGCAGGACGGTGCTCCCCCATCTCGCTCCTGCTGTCTGACGGGTGCCCCGAGCCCCCGCCCCCCCCACCGGAAGCAGCTCGCGCTACTTTTCTACGTGAAACTCAGTGAAGCCTGCCCCATCGCCTTCCGTCCGCTCCTTACGGGGTGGACGTTCGGGGACTGACCCAGGAGAACCGACAAGTACCACATGTCCCCCAAGCTCCAAGGTGACAGACACAGACATCGGCAGCCAGGAAGCAGGCGACGCCTCGCAGTGACGGGAAGCGTGACGGGACTGGAGAGCAGCCGCGTGGGAAGGAGCAGCTCGCAGCGGCCGGACCTACTTCCGCTCCCTCCGGGGCACGGCGCGGCCACGGCCCAGCCCCCCGGGACCAAGACGGCCACTTCCGCCCAGGCCGCCGCCTTCCAGCCGACGGGACGAAGCTCCCAGTGGCTCTGGAGGCTGGAGCGGGACGCGACGGTGCCAGCCGAGAACGGTGGCTGCTGGACGGGCCACAGGTAAAGCGCCGCCGTGCCCCCCGCACCCCCTGCGCCACTGCTCCTCCCGGGGTCCGTGGAGCACGCAGCCTGGCGGGCCCCCCGAGTCGCCAGGGGGAGAGGCAGGGGCCGAGCCTGCGGCAGTGTCTGCAGCGCTGCCCAGGGGCGGCTGCCCCCGCCCCCTGCTCTAAGGACAGCAGCTCAGACCGCTGTCGCCAGCTCGCGCCCCTGGACTGTGCTGGCGTTTGCCGTTGTCACTCCCTTTCAGACAAAACTGGACAAACCTATGACCTGTTCTCTACAGGACTGCACCTGGGGGCGTCCTCCCCTGACAAGCACGAGCACCGTGGTCGCGGGACGTGGGGCGCTGAGGAGCCGTGGCTGCACGACGCCCGGGCAGGACCCCCGCTCCCTCCCGCACCGTCCTCGCCTGAGAAGCTGCGCGCACGTGACAACGTGAACCTCTCCGTCCTGTTCTCAGGCTGCCAGTCGTCATCCGACTCGAATGTTAATTATCTGGGGCAGTTTTGCTCTGGTTTTCAAAGCACCTGACGCTTCCGGAGACAGCACGGAGCACAGTGACTGGGTGGGGCGCAATGTGAGAGGCCGCAACTTGGGGGTGGGGGTCCCAGTGACCGGGGACGTCACAGACGGCCGGGAGATTTGACACCTCGAGCTGTAAAACCCTCAGCACTTACCATGAGCTTCAGTTTAAAAGAAAAACAACTAACGATCTTAAAATCAAAGTGAGTTTAGCCACACCGCCCTCACGCTCGTGACTGTGAAAATGCACAGAAATGGCCACACTGGGTCGTCTCCCGGTCCGAGCCCAGCCTGCGGGGTCGCTAACGTCTGCCTGAACGTCCGCCTGACCGCAGCCGAGACGCACACCTCGGTGACTGCTGCGTGAATGCCGGGTCACTGGGGACGAGATGCGTGACCGTGACTGTCGGAGGAGCATAAACAACTGTGTTCTAAATGGAAATACAGGAACAAAAGTGTTCTAAGCCCGGAGTCAAACAACTTGATAAAATAAGCGAAAACACCCTTTAAACAGTAGATGATGGACCTTCACCAGTTTACAAATCAACCACGTCCTGCTCTAGGGAAGGGAGCGCGGACGGGCAGGCCCACATCACCCTTCGGGTGTCGGCTGCTCCCCAAGGCCTCCCACACGTCCTACACTATGAAGCGCTGACGTGTCTGCTGCTGGACAGGATCGTGGTCCCCGCGGGGTGTGGGACTCCGATGACAGGTCACTGGGCCCCCCACTCCCGGCAGAAACGCGAGGCAGCGTCCTCCACCACAAAGGCTGCTGGCGGCACCAGGGCGGTGGCTTCTGCCCAAGGCGACCTCCTGCCCCACCTCCCGCACCTCCGGGCAGACACCGCCGCGGGCCGGCCGCGCCTCTGCTCACGCCCGCACTGGCACATTGTCACCGCAGTGCAGACTGACGACCGCACGCGAGCACTCCAACCCTCACTGGCACTCGGGGTGGCAAGGGGCACAGGCCTGCCACGACCTGAGTGCAGCTGTCTGGTGGACCTCGGACGGTCTGCTCCCCCGACAGCTGGGACGAACGTGACTACCTCGCACTCTGAGTGGGAAAAACACCCACTTTCATCTACAAAATGAGCTAACGCCGCAGTTCCCAGGCAAACACCATGCGTCTGTATGAATTATGAAACTGTCCTTCCAATTAAAAAACGTTCACTAAAACTTTGGGACTATTTTCCACACATGGGGGGGAGGGGCTGGAGGCGGGGGGTGAAGCACGGGGCGGGGGGAGCACTGGGGGAGCATGGGAACTGCTCAGTTGGAGCCCAGCACGCGGCCAGTGCCTCTAAGACGGGCGCACGGCCCAGAAGACGGTGCGTCCACCCCGTGCGGCCACCCGACCGGCTGCACCCCATGGTGCCAGCGTGAGCCACCTTCGGCCGCCGCTGCTCCGGGTGCAGGCCTGCTGGGAAGTGTGCACGGCGGGGTCGGTGTGACGCGCTCGCCCGCACAGCCCGGTGGGGGCCGAGTCAGGGAAGGGACTGTCACGTGAGGTTATGGAAACACTTTCCAGTGGCCGCAGGACACGAGCTAAAACGCAATCCCACGTCGCCAATTAACTTGCACTCGAAACCTCCGCAGTAACCTCTACCTCACACACGTCAGAAGCCAGAAGCTCCCTCTCCTAAACCAGGACAATGGCCTCTGTGGGGCGGGGCCCTGCCACTCACTCAGAACCTGCCCGGCCCGTTACCACGCGGGTCAGCGGCACCGAGGGGAAGCAAGCCTGGCGCTGAGGATTCAGGAAGAAAGCGACGTGTTAACAGCCGTGGCACGCAGGGCCCCGGGGAAGGAGGGCACGGGCGTCACGGCCACTCACCGCCACGTCCTGCCCTGCCTTCCAAAGGGGACAAAGCCGCCCCTCCCTCTTCCCATGCTGGGGTCCCCCGGCGCGCGGCCGACGTTCTGTCGAGCTGTCCCCTAATTTAAACGGACCACAGCACTCCAGACGCGCGCCCGTGGAGAAGGCTGACCGTGCCCGGCCGTCCAGCAGCCGCGGGACCTTTCCAGGGGCTCTGCCTCCGACCAGAAGGCACCGAGCAGTGACGGTGCAGTCACCGACCCAGGGATCGGCCCCGCCCTCAACCCGACACGGTCGCTGGCCCCCAGCCCCCGCCCCGACCCCGTCGCGCGGCCAGACCTACCTTTGAAGTCGTCCCTGGCGCCCAGTCCCTGCTTCCTGTGCGCCTCGGCCTCGGCGCGGGAGGCGCGGGCGGCCCCGTCCGCGTTCTCCAGGTGAGCCGAGCCCGCCCCCTTCTTGGAGGGGTGCGGGTCGCAGAGGGCCGCGTTGACCTTGTACAGCTCCAGGGCCTTGATGGCCGCCGTGTTGTTGTCCATGCGGAGGAAGGAGGGGCAGGAGGCACAGAACTCGTTCGTGCAGGCGCCATTCCCGCAGCCCTCGGTCAGCTGGTGGTAGTAGCGTTCAATCAGATGCTTGGCGGCGGCTCGCTTCCTGTGCCAACGAGTCAACAGAGAGGCCCGTCAGCGCGGGCGCGGGGCGGGGAGGGGTGTGTCGCCCCAGGACGTTCCTAAGCACCTCCCAGGGGACCAATAAAGGCCAGCGCTCGCCAAAGTCACTGGGTTCCCAGAACACGCCGGTGGAAAACGCGGTTTAACTGCTCGCCGCGAACGGGCGACAGCCCTGGCGTTCGTGGTACGCGTTTCGGACTTCTATCGCTTGAGAAAGTAACTGCATTTACAGTATCGATCTGGCCGTGCTGAATCTCCACTGTTTCAACCATCTGTAAGTTTACAAACAAAATACCCAAAGCTGTCATCATACAACCTTCACCCTAAAACCGCTGACAAACGTCCTCACTATGCTCACGTCACGGGCACGGGAAGCGCCGAGTTCCCTGGGGAAATCTGACACCCCCTCTTCCGGGCTGACCGTCCAGCACGGGGTCCAGCGGAGCGCCCCCTGGCACCGAGGCGGGTGCCGCGCCCCCACGCCACAGCCGAGCACACGGGCTCTGCGTCCGCTCGCCTCGAGGCCACCGCTCTGTCCGACACGAGGGCGCCAGAGTTCAAGCACAGAGGCCACTGGCCCTATGGCGGCAGTCACGGCCACTCCGCTTGGTGCCGACTTCACGTGCACAGGATAAAAACTACACGTAATCGAAACTATAAAAAACCTCAGCTAATTCAATGTCCAAAACGTTCCCACAGCTGCCTCGCCACAGTGCAGCACGAAGTGGCAAGTGGCATCAGACCTTGCGTCTGGCTTGTTAATCGTGAGAAACGGAACAGTGAGCAGTAGATGGGGACACGTGAACAGTCCGGTTTGTCCCTGAAAGGAGGACTTTGTCTCCAAACTATCAAGGTGACAAAGAGTAATGATTCAAACGCATTCTACACACTCGGGCGCTTCTACCTTCCAAACGTTCTGTGCAAATTTACCACTCAACGCATGCAAAGAGCACCCCACCCCGAACCCTTAAAAACTGCACGAACGCGACGCCATCTTACTATGTGTGGCTGCGTAATTCTGAAAATTAAAGACTGTCAGTCTAGGTAAGTGGCGACATAAGACATCCAAGTGACGACGGGCGAAGGCAGAAGCGGACTCTGGGACACGGCCAGCGTGAGGGCATCCACCGCGGCCGCCCCGCGCGAGCCTGCCCTCGGACGCTGTAAATGCTGGGCACTGCCTCTCCCCAGGGAAGTCACAACATGGATCACGGGTCTTAAACATGAATCAGAGAATGAACCACATGAACGAGAGAGCCCTTGTGGGAAATCACTGGACGAATGTGCAAAAAGGCATTGTTTCTATGAAATCTGGGGGAAACCGACACGCCCACAATAGGTGACTGCTCAGATGCTTACGTGCCTACGACGGCAGCTGTAAATCTGCCAAGATGTCAACCTGGCAAGGAACAACCCTCTCGCACGACACGGACAGAAGTCACCTACCAAGCAGCGAGTGTAGGATGAGGCCCTTTTAATTTCGAAGTGCTAACGGTCATTTCCCGATGCAACTGGATGGGGATTTTGAATTGTTTTTGCTTCTAACTTATTTTTCTATAATAAATATGCTACTTGCATATTAAAAATTAGTAAGTATAAACAGAGAAATGTCATGGCTTTAAAACGTCATGTACATGATTTAAATGGCCTCCGGGTTTACTAAATTGTCCGTAAGACTAATTTTTAAAGATGAATGATCAAAACTCAAAATACCAAAACACTAGCTATTTTTCTAATAAGAATGCCAAGTTTTGTCCTAAAAAGTCCCTCGAAGCCGAGCCATGTACGTGATGCATGCGCAAGTAAGTGACAGGACATGACTGAGGGTCAGAAGACCCGCCCGAAGCGACAGCTCCCTCCGCCTCTGGGCAGCTGTCCGACCCTGGACAAGGGCTCTCGGGCCTCAGCATCCCCACCTTCGGATTCCTCCCGGCTCTAGATTCGGGCTCCGCTGTGCGACAGGGCGGTGAGCCGGGGAGCCCGCTAGCTGAGTGCCGCTACGACACCGCGCACTCACTGCTCGGCGCTGACGTGGAAAAATTATAGGAAATTCCAACGGCAGGGCCCGCGCTGCGCCAGTAGGTCGCAGCCAGGCTCCCTGCCCTGCAGACTCTTCCCGTCCCGGGACAGCAGAGCGAGCGGCTGTGACAGACGCGGCCGGCGAGGCCTAAAGTAAACGCCACCTGGCCCTTCACAGAGCTCTGAACTCTGTCCCCCGGGGCGCTGCCCGGCAAGCACAGCGCCCCCCCCGCTTCCCTCAGCCCCGACGCAGGAACTGTGCGCTTTCCCCAAACCTGGTGACGGGAACAAGGAAGGGGAGAGAAGGGGGGGACAGAGAGAGGAAGGGGAGAGCCGCAGTTCAGTGACGCGTCGGTTGCCATTCGTAACCCAACTGCCAGGAAAGAGGCCACTGTACACTTCCCGTAATAGCTCCCTCGTGGGTCACTCCCCGAAAGCTCGTTTTCTAGAAAAGGACGCTTTTCTTACGCAGGCAGCATGAAGATCACGTGGGACCTTCGAGTGAGAGCTCTCTGAGTTGAAGCAGACGCCTAAAAACACCTTTGCATTCAAAACAGACAATGCTTCTCTTTACTTAATTTCTGTGACTGAATTAGTGACGCGGTCCTACAAATAAATGTTCTGTGGAAGAAACCATATTTGCGGGACCAGAGTTAACCCAGAACATTTGAGAAAATCTTTTCAAAAATGGCTGCACGTCGGGGGGAAGGGTACTGACGTCAGCAGCTGACTCTGAAACGCATTAAAAAGGATAGAAGAACGAACACGTCATACAGCAATGGACACGTCCACGGTAGAATCGTCAGGCACAAAATTCTTTCAACTTCGCTGCGTGTCTGGACGTTTCCAAGATAAAACACGGGGGGAAACACCGCTGCCATGCTGCGTCTTTCCAGAGGGCAGGTCCCTGGGGAAGGAAATGGTCTCAGCCACCAGCGACAGAAACGGGGAAACCTACGTCTGTGTCATGAATGGCACTAATTCTACCTCTGCCGACTTAAAAAACTTTAAGTCAGCTTTTTGGAACATTCCGGTAATTAACAAAAATAAAAAACAAACAACTCCTCATTGATGATCGTAATAATAATAATAATGACTATAATAGTCATAAGCCGACCATAACTATGCACAGCAACTTCATTTACCACCCAGGAGACAAACACTAAAGACATGTTTAATGCTCCCACACCGATGGCCAACCCCTGGGGTCAGCACACTAGAATGGCTGCCAGCGACATCGGAGGCGGGAGCTGAAAAGGTCTTAAACTGAATTCAACAGGCAGTTGGAAGGTAAGCAATGAACACGAGAACGAAGCCGAACCCATCAGAACCGCAGCAGTCAGAGGCGAGGCTGTGCCCGCAAACGGCAAGCAAACGAGATGCACATCAGACGGCAGACGATGACGGCGTGGAAGGGACAGTGAGCGGGACGGCGGCACCGCGGGTGCTGACCCTTGCGGAATCCTAACGGGGGACAGGGAGGCGGCGATCGGCAGGAAGACGTGCGCACGTCAGGACAGGGCCTTGACCTGAGGACGGAGCCGGAGGAAGCTGCCAGACCTCAGGGAGCCGGGGACAGAGCCGGGGCCAAGGCCGGCGGGTCGTCGACAGAGCCAACGCCTCCGCCCACGGCTTCACGAGGGCCGACTGCCCTGTGTCCCTTCCGGGGTGCCGCCTCTGTGAACCCCGCCACTCCCCCAAGGCTGCGCTTCAGGTAAGAATGCCGGGAGAGTGGCGGGTTCCACACTGTGTGAGCCCTTATCGAATAGATCTGAAAACCCGACGCGGTTCAAGTTCAAGGCCGGGTCTGTTACGATGGAACTGAGTGAATTATTAGATTATTTCAATACCAAATCTACAACTGTGAAGTCCTGACTGCCATGATCCAACCTACGAGCCGTGAACTATAGAATAAGGGATAGTTTCAATGCAAATCAGTGTTTTTTACTATCAGAAATACGTTTAACCTAACAATAACCCCTAACTACTAACTTATTGATCTTCATAATCTCAATGCCAAGTGCTTGTTATACAGTCAACGCAAAGTAAAACTGTAGAACTAAATACTTAAAATCGTATAGACTTCTAAGCTGCCCATAACTATGCGTAGCAATTTAATTTACTGTTTTTTTTAAAGTGTCCCATTTAACAGGAACTTTGTGATAAAACAAAAAACAAAATATATCCGTCCACCTCTCTCCAATTAAGCCTCTAAAGAGACAGGGACACAAAATACACATTGGCATTAGTGGACCACACCTATCAATTCTGTGACAATCACGAAATATAGTCTTTCATGTTTTCTTCTGATTCAAAGATACTCAAGATAGAAAACATATTTCTTGACTAATTATACATTTGGGTGTCTACCACGCACCGGGCGACATGCTGTGAATTCTGATTGAGATCTGGTTGGCTTATTATTTGGCAGTCTGGACACGTGGCTCTTCCAGGGTTAGGGAGCTGAGGAAACCCTGGAGTGACGGGAAAACTTAGTAACGTGACGGACGCTGAGAAATGCCTAGAGCCTCCCAGGGTAAGGCGAGAAAGGCCTGAGACTGACCTCTGACCTCATGCTAACATTATTTAACATTCACTGGAGTGCGCTTTGCACAGGTGGTCAGCGAACCTGCAGGCATCTTCCTTCTACCAAATTCACGGTCGAAATACTCCATTTACCTGAACAACGATAAAACGCTGGCCAGGAGCGCCATCGGTGACCCGGGGGGAAGAAAGGAGCCCCGCAACTCACTCCCCACCCGACACGCCGACTTAGATAGGTCTGATGTCCTTTGGGAGACCCCCGGGAGCCAGCTGCAGAGTAGCGGGCAAGCTCAAAGCCAAGACCGGCCTTAAGTGTGTAGGAAACTTACTTCATTCCGACTGCGTCGGCCAACCCTTCCCAGGCCCCAAGCCGGCACAGTTTACAATGCCGGCTTCGCCCTTGGGGACAAAGAGTAAAATCACGTCCAACATTCCAGTTTTTTGGGGGGTGGGGTGGGGTGGGGCTGCCGCAGGGTGAACTTCTGTCTCGCCCGACTCGGAGAACTGGTGGACCAGCAGTGGCCACCGAGGGGGCCCCCGGAGGCGAGGTCCCAGCAGAGAGCCCAACACGCCGCAGACACACGCGGGCGGGCCGGGGGCTGCAAGCTCTCAAGGACACGGACAGACCTCTTCGGGTGGGAAGTCACACGCACAAGACAGAGGCTCCCACAGAGGGCGGTCAGGTATCGGGGACCCCCGCCCGAATGCTGACGGCCTCCCTCTACGAAGGCCGTCCAGAAAGACCGGGAGAAGTGGCCGTTTTTTCGAATGCAAAATCCACAATAAAATAACAGTTTAAAAAAGGAAATCAAGGAACAAAATAAAGAACAAAATAAAACTCCACAAAATGACCTTAAATATACAGAGAGCTATGGATTCCCTGACAAAAAAATTCAACGTGTTTGCCCTGAGGAAACTCAACGTGCTACAAGAAACACAGAGACGAGATGGTGCCGTGATCGGGAAGGGAATGTCCACGAGATCTGAGGAAAAGGGAAATCTAACTTCAAGGAGCTCGAAGGACCTCAACCAGCATGGACCCGAAGAGGCCGCCATCGAGACGCACTGTGGTCGCACTGTGGTCACACCGTCACATGGTCAGGGAGGAGGGACCGCATGGGCGGATTTCCCACCAGGAACCCTGCAGGCCACAGAGAAGTGGGAGGACATATTCAAAAAACAAAACAGAACAAAAAACCTCGCCGACCAAATCCAAACGCTTTACCTGGGAAAACCAACCTTCGAACTGAAGGAGACGTGAAGGGCTCTCGGGGTGAATGACGCTCCTGGGCCCTGCAAGACTCGGGGAAGCGAAAGCGTGGTGCACGCAACTCAAGAGCTTAGGGAAACGGAGCTCTCAGGAAAAGGCGAATACGCAGACAGGACCAGAGCCCTTAATTCGGGCGCAGATTTAAAAGATAAGATTGAAAGAATTTTAACTACGTGGTAATGGATCCTAAACACAGGGAGATGTAGTCTGAGGCCTCGCGGGCAGGGGTGTGAGGTTTCACATGCAGCTAAAACTGTCATCGGTTTAAAAGGGGTCATCACAACCACAGCACGTTTTACGCAATCCCCACGGCAACCACAGAGAAAATACCCACAGGAAGGGCTCAAAACCAAGTGATAAAGGAAACGAAGCAGGTCATTGAGGAAAAAAAGCCGATGAATCACAAAGGAAGACATCGCAGAAGACACGAAACACAGCGAACAGAAGGGCAGTGAGCGCGAGCCCCTCCCTACCAGAGATGACCCGAAACGTAAACGACTTACTCTCCCCAATCAAAAGGCAGAGTGGCTGCATGCGCTTAAAAAAAAAAAGCCACTCGGGGCAGGCACCCCGGGACCGCACCCCGGTCCACAGCTGGAGTACCTCCTGCGGACGCGGCCGTCAGACCGTCACCGTGCAACGCGGGGGGTTGGAATGATCACACGAGGGATTCCAAACGACTGTGATTAATACACGATTAGCCGATACGGGCTCCAGTGGACAAAGTGAACAGCGTGCAAGGAGCAGAGAGGAACATCCTGAGAAGGAACCGAAAGGAAAAGCTGGACGTAAAAAAATGAAAATAAACACAAACCCGCAACGAAGGAAAACGGTCTCTGCCGGGCTAAATATCAGACCGGAAGCAAATGAGGGAAGGACCCTCGGCTCAGATGCATCAGCCGAAACTCCCAGACCGAGATGCCGAGAACAAGATGCACAAAACGGAGCAGCGCATCCTGGGCCGTGGGACGAACGTCAGAAGCGTCACACACACAGGTGGAAGCCCAAGAGACACATCTGAAACGATGATGACCGAGAATGTCCCCGAATCAATATCAGGCACCAAACCACAGGTCCAGGAAGCTCAGAAAACAAGCTGAATAATGCAAAACCAACGAACAAAACAAAATAAAAAACAAAGAACTACATCCAGGCACATTACAGTCAAACTAAAGATTCTGCACGAGCTGAGTCGTTCCGTTCTTGCACACAAGCATCTACTGACTTCCTACTGTGTGCCAGGCGCTGTCACTGGGCTTCCAGGCCAGCAGTAAATGAGCCAGAAACCAGAGAAATCGATAAGAAACAAGTGGCTTCAAACCCCACGAAGGTAAATGCAGAAAGGTGAAGGACATGGCATCAGAGACCAGTGTTTGATGAAGTGTGGTCAGGGGAGGCGTCGTCTGAGTAGAGGCCCGAGGCCCGTGAGAAAGCCAGCCGTGTGGGCACCACGGAGGAGGGCCGAGGGCCGCCGGCCGCAGGCCACGTTGCAGAACACGGGGACGAAGGGGCCGGAGCACTGAGC
>NW_024354501.1:799511-801834 GCF_902729225.1 Pteropus medius | reverse complement strand
GAGATGGGGGCCTCTAAGGCTTAACTTTGGAAGCAGCAAGACCACTGAGAAAGAATTTCTTTTGGCAAAAGACGAAGGCTTTGATCGGCCGTAGAGGTGAGAACGGTGTCAACAAGGGCGTTGAATCACTGACATTTTGACGGTGGCATCAGCAGATCTGCCGACAGCTTGAGTGAGACCGAGGACGGCGGCAGGAAGCGCCCAAGCTCCAGACGGACTAGAAGGCAGAGCTGCCGCCGACTGACCGGCAAAGCGACTGCGGAGAAGCAGATTCGAGAGGGTGAACAGAGCCCAAAAAAGGCTCTATTCTGGATCTGTTAAGGTTGAGAGTGAGACGTCCAATTACGGGTCCGATCTGTAATTCGGAGGGTAAATCAGAGCTGGGGACAGGGACGTGAGCGGTCAGCGCACGCGCTGAAGCCCGATCCAGACAGGTGGGTGACGGAGGCTGAGCACTGTGTCCTGGGTCATCCCAGCAGCCAGGGAAAGCTAAGTGTCCACCCAGAAGTCTTGCTACACACCGAACCCTAAGCCACTCCGCTTGTAACGCTCGCTCCAGTTACTGACTTGGCTGCAACCTGAAAACACAGCCCGTGGGTCAGAGACAGGGCTGGAGGCAACAACAGGTGTGACGTCTGAAGTTCCTCGAAATTACTTTGACGTCGCTAAGAAAATTAGAGTCTGAATCACTACACTCAAAAAGCCTCTACTGCACGGCACCTTCGACTTTAAACAAAACCCAGGAAGATCACACCACTGAAAAACATGATGCTATCGTGCTAGTTCTATTTCTAGGATAAACTATTACAGGGAGATGTAGTCTCGAATCTGCGGAGAAGCAGATTCGAGAGGGTGAATTGACATGGACTGTTAAAATTATTTTACTGTTTGTCAACACCCTAGGCAACAGGCAACACGAAGAATCCCTACAATCAAACGGGCGCATTCGTGAATTTGATATAAATTGCTATTTAAAAAAATCGGGACTCGCGAGATCATGGCAGAAGGAACGTGGCACTGAGCTGCTCGCGGGGCCTTGAGAGGGGCTGGCGGACACGCGGCCCCGCAGCGGCTGGGGCTGGGACTCGCCCTCGTCGAGACAGCGCGACAGGTCTAAGCTCCAGCGGCTCCATCTTCGGCTGGTCGAGCGGAATGACGCGGCGGCTTCCTCCTCAGCCAGGGCGCGGGACTCGTGCCGCGGCCCCGCCGTCCTCGGGTCACCGCGAGACGCAGGTCTCATCGCCCCACTGCACCCCGCAGTCCCGACGCGCCCTCCGAACCTAACGGACCAAGATCTGAGGTCAGGGCCAGGCCGCGGCTGTCCTGGCTTCCGCTGCTCCGCACGTGGCTCCGTGACCGCTCGGTCCCCCCAAGGCCTGGCCCGCCCCAGAGGCTCCGCCGTCACGAGAGGGCTTCAGAGACGACCCGAGCCCGTCGTTCCTCCGAGTCCTGCAGAAACGCCAACCCTGGCCACCTCCCCGCGCGACGCAGAACTCGGCCCGGCACCGCCGCCCGCCCTCCGCTGCGGCTCTGCGGAACACGCCACGTCGCCGGCACGGCCGAGCCCCGCACGAGGGCCCAGCAGACGCCACGTGTCCTGCCAGCAGTCTCCCTTACGCAACCCCGGACACGACACCTCCGGTCTCCGTGACCCTCGTCGGGCAGCTCCGCCACCGAGGACACACGCCGCCACTTCAACGCACACGACCACGGCCGTGCCAGCCGCGGTTCTGTCCCATCCGCTCCGCTAACACCGCGGGCCCCTGCCCTGGGCTGGCCATCGGCCGCGTGACACTGGACAGCACCTGCGCCACCCCCTCGCCCGCCCCCCAGCGTCTCCAGCCTTTCGACTTCGCAAACCCCCGGACCAAACTCCGTGTTCCACCAAACACTGTTAAAAAATGTTTATAAAGCTACGACGGTCACAAACAGTCACCTCGCTCCCTCGAGGACGGCTACTACCGACAGAACCAGATCCTCGAAGCGTCGCCGAGGACGCAGAGAGCCACAGGCCTCGGGCCCCGTGGCGGGAACAGCAGGGACGGTCCTCAGGACGTTAGCGCAGTCACCACGAGACCCCGCACCCCTGGGTCTGGGGACAGACTCCCACGTGCATCTGTGCGCCCACGTTCACGCCGGCTAGGACGTGGCAGTGACCCGAGTGCCTGCCGTGCGTGACCGAGGGAAGCAAACGCGTTAAGACGCGGAACAGAGCTCAGCCCGAACGGGGCGGGTCTGACGCAGGCTGCAGTGTGCAGGGACCTGGAGGATGTCACGCCGAGGGAGGCGAGCCAGTCGCAGGACACGCGCTGTGCCACTCCAC
>NW_024354501.1:783943-799389 GCF_902729225.1 Pteropus medius | reverse complement strand
GTGGGAGAGGGAACGGGGGTGGGTGGGTGCGGGTGGGAGTCGGCGTTGGGGCCCAGTCCCAGCTTTGCAAGATGAAAGGCGTGGGGGCGACGGCTGCCCAGCGACACACACTGACGAACGGGAAAGGTGCTGAGTTTTACGTGCATTCATTCTGCCACCAAAAAAAGGGGGACAGCCAAGGCAACAGGGGATGTGGAATGGAGAATCACACCCACGGTGGCTTCTTGGAGTCGCGACGTACATCAGCGCTTTAAAGGGCTTCAGCTCTTTCTGGTAAAGAAACCGGCCGTTTCAGTCAATTAGCCGAGCTCGTTCGGCGGCCCAGCCCCTTCGTCCAGAAGCACCGGGCACGACCTCCAAGGGCACAGGTGCAATGCCCGCGCCCCCCCGGATGCGGTGACAGCACGGGGCTCTGCTCTCGGTCTAGGGCTGCCCGCCCCGGCCCTCCGGCCCCAGAGCCTCGCCGGCTGTCACCGCGCCACCGCCGCCTTCAGCGTGCTCGGTTCTCACGACGAACCGCTGGAATCTCCCGCCTCGCTTTCTGGACGGTTTTCCTAAATCCACACAACTGCGCGCGAACGCCTGCCACCCCGCGGCCCAAGGGACCGGAGAGACGCGTCCCCCGAGGTCGCCAGCCCACCCAGGGAGCTCCGCTGGCCCGCGGTCCCTCCTCCCAGGTCTGGTCCCCTCCTCCTCGGCCTGTCCCTAGCCCACGTCCCCAACACCCTCGGCCGCCTGCTGTCCCCGACACCCGCTCTGCTCCTGCCGGGAACCCTTCCAGTCACACTCCAAAGTTCGACCTGGCCTTTCCGGGGCCACCCGAGGCCCTGCCACCTGGGCGAGCTTCCTCACGCCGAGTCCCTGGCCCTCCGTGACGTTCCCGGGGTGTCCCTGGCAGCCTTCTGCCACAATGACAGCACTCTGCTCCTGTGCCTTTCCCACGGGGCACACCGTGCACTTCCGTGGGCCAGCGGCCACGCGGCACGCATCTCTGACCCACGCGCAGCGCCCGACGCCTCGCACACGTGGCTCCTAACAAACGGCAGCGAGACCAAACTCCTTCCCCGTCGGCCTACGCCCCCCCAGCTGCCCCGGGAGCAGACAGGAGGATCGGGGAGCACAGACCTCTGTCGGGAAGCACGAGTCCAGTGACCCGCCGGGCACAGAGGAGCTCGTACGGCGGGAAACAGCAGATACGTCCCCGGCTTCCAATTAATTTCTTAAGCGTGACTCTCTTAACTGAATGCTAGTTTCAAGTGTGATAATGATAATGCCATTTAACGCGATCTAGGGCAGCGTAAAAGGCCTCACGGCCTCCGCCAAGTCGCACTTACATTCGGCTCGCTTCGACGTCGTCACACTGAGGTTCTCCTGGCGATCTGCAAAATGCAATTGAGGACAGTTAAGCGAAATATTCCACATTCCGAAAAGGAGCAGACGTTATTTGGGAAGACAAATATGAAAACAAGATTTAATCGTTAACAGTTTTAAGTGTAATTAAAGTCTTCACCACGAAACAAAGGGTCAGATCAGACTGCCATGGGGAACACGTTATGAGGGCCGGGCTAACGAAAAACAGCATTTTTGTTAGGAAGGAAACTGTAAATACCAACATACAAACCAGCATAATACATCGTAATTATTCGCAAAGTCGAATATCTGTAATAAAACACTCAACGATGACTCCTTCTACAGCCAAGGAGCGGTTAGCCACAAGGTCGAAGGCCCCGAACTTTAGATCAGGTGTCAGCAATGACTGCCTGGGGTGACACACCGCACGGCCGGGTCGGCTGCCTTCATCGTAAGTGGCTCAGCCGCACTGGCTGGCTCCGCTTCTGGTGGAGCGGAGCTGGGGGCCTGGCGGACCCCTGGCCCGCCCGCCCGCACACTTACTATCTGGCCCTTTAAGGAGAAGTCCGCTTATCGCAGCTCTAGGTAACAGACTTAAACCTCACAGCCTTCGTGAATTTCGAGGCCCTGGAGTCAGATTTACCATTCTGATCGTGAGCATCTGGGTTCAACAGTGAACTGAGCTTTCTCTGAAAATACACTGGCAGGGTGTGCCGCCTGCCAGAGTGGGCCGCCCTGGGGTGTCACGATCTTGCTGTGGAAAGCTGGGAGCCGACACCAGTTATAAACAACTGCCGGTCGCTTTCTGTCGGTTTTAAATGTATCGCTATCGTATGGAAAAAGATTCAGAACTCTAAGGCGCTGAGAACCCTTCCCCACACCCCCATTTTGGGGCATGACCCAAAACTGCCTATCCTTACACCATGCTGTTAAAAAAATTAATCCCCGCTACGCTATTCACGTTTATAAACAGTATCAGTCAACGTATATTGAGATAAATTAACATAATACTGATTTCTAACGTTTTTAAATTCTCGAAATAGGTAAAAAAATGTTTTAGATGTCCAAAGCTAAATTTTCAAAGGGACATTACAAGAACTTGATTAATGAATTTATCACTGACGTGAGAATTCAAATTTTGAACAATGAAAGAATCTTAAAATCAGAGACACAAGCAAAAAACAAGCTTTCCACATCTCTTGGCTTTTCAAAAACTCACTTCTTCACCTTCTAAACTTCGCAAACTACCCCTCGCTGCGGTCCAGAGTCCAAGAACACAAACAGAAACAAAAAAAAAAGGCTCCGGCAGCTCAAACGTTTATTTTAGACCCTCGCTGCAGTATGTTTACATTTTCGATTTCACACAAGATTATAAGAGAACTAAAAACGGGGGCATGCCGGAGGTGGCAGGGACTTGGCAGCGACACCAAGGCGAATCCCCCAGGGAGCAAGCCCATCACCTTTGTGACGCACCTGCTCCCCGCCAGCCCTGTGGGTGAGTGCCCCGAGCCTGCGTCCCAACTCGTCTCTCTCAGCCAGAAGAGCTAAGAAGTGCCGCCAGCCCCCGCCAGCTGACTCATTTCTACAAGTGCGACCCTCCGGTGTCGCATGTCACACTACGTGAAGAGGCGGAGCAGGCTTGCGAAACAAAAAATAAACCTGCGGGCACTGAGCGAGAGGGGCAGATTGGAAGCTTTCAAACACGTAGGCAGCAAAACTTTCAAAATTAACAGGGAAAGACGAGGACGCAATGGCAGGGAAATTAAAACGTGACCGCGGAAAGGGGAGACCCAGGCAGAAGGCGAACGAGCCCGGGCCCGAGCAGGAGGTTGTGCTACTGCCGTGAAGCCCGGGAGCCCGCGAGAGACGGAGGCTACAACCGCACCAGCGGCAGCTGCGCCCCACCTCCCCTCGTCTGCTCCCCACGCGAGAGAACACGCGAATACGAGCATCGAAACGTCACCGGACCGTGCTAAACACACCGATGCCATTCGACAGCGACACACGTTAAAGCGGGCTACTAAAAACCACGACAGTCAAGCCACGTCCTTCAAACTGATTCAGTCTAGAAGGACGAAATAAAAGACTGCGAGATTATAACCCTTAAAGCTGGGTCTACCTGGCTCTCCGACACTGGTCAGCACAAGCTGTTTTTACCCAAAATGGAAACTTTTTTTTTTTTAACCAAGAGAAAAGCGAATATACACAGAGGCAGCAGAAACACTTCCTGTGCCGCACTGAGTAACAGTACCTGAGTAACAGCACCTATCTGAATAAGTTTCCACTCACTCTGCTTATATTTCTACGTTCTAAATAATTTACCAAAAAAAATGCCAAAGTTAAGATTCCAAACTCTCAACCTATGAACATCGAACACCTGCAAATCGTTCCCGACTCTATTTCAGCTCTAACAAGTCTCTCTTCTTCACTGTCGAGTTTTTGCAAGTGAGGGTCCAAAACATGCTCGCAACTTCACCAAATCCAGGAGACGTAAACAAAGGAAGAACAAGAAGGACTGACTCAGGTTAAGCTACACTTCGTCAGAAAAACAAATCGGAAATGAAACTGTGAACCTAAAACAATAACCAAGTAACATTAGAACACAAACAATAAACCTTGGAAGAGCCTCAGTTTCGGGTCTGGATTTGGACTGCAGAAAACGTGACCTCAAACCCGGCCCATCTGAATGCTGCGGCCGGGGCGGGCCGGTCCACTGGGGGTGACTCCACCCAGCCCGAGCCACCGCCACCTCCCCCGCAAGCCCTGGGGCAGGCCCACGAACTAGTTTTCTTAACGCTGTGAAAACCACTAGCAGCGTCCAGTGAAAACTCCCAATACGTACACGACATACTTTCGAACGCATATTAAAATGTTTTCAGTTTTTTAGTTCACTGTGGTTCTTGAGAAACTTTCCTGTGTGCTCATTCGGACAGACCCGGGGCAGGCAGCATGGAACAGCTCGGGAAGGAGTCACACGGAGGCCAGCCCACCCCGGGACGCCGTCCGTCCCCTCGTTTCTCACTGCACGTGTTCGCTCTACAACGACAGCCTTTAAAGGCTGTAAAATAACATTCGAAAATTACCTTTTACAAGCTGTGGCCATGCGTTGACATCAGGGTGATCACAGCTTTGAGTCACTGATTAAAAACAGGTTGTCACACCAGTCTAGCTGCTAACTTGATCTGAGCGTAGATTTAATAACTCTAATAAATTAAACAAATCTTTAGTTAGAATACCTTAATATATAAACCCGATTCACTGCTCAAAAAATAATCTTCAAAGCTTTGAATTAGGTGTCAATACAACATTCGTAAGAAGAATAATTGTAGAAACGCTTTTAAGAACTTTTTCCAGCATTTTTTTTCTTTAAGTAATCGCTTCACTTGAGACAATGCGGTAATAATCTCTTCTACTTGGACAGAGTGTCGCAGTTTACAGGGTGCCCTGGGCCTCAGTGTCTGGTCTGGTCTGGTCTGATCAGGGCAGATACTGGGCCAGGAATTAAAAAAACAAACAAGCACCCTCAGAGTGAGTAACTGACTTGCCCATAATCTTAGAATTAGTGGTGAAGCTAAGAGTCAAGCCCAGACCTACCAACTATCCCGGGTCAGAATTTTGTGATTCGTTTAGTTTTTGCTGTGCAGTTTGATGACTTTAACATGTGTAAATGAGTAAAGATTCAGAACGTGGACTGGGACCCCACAATTATGGCATTATTTAAATGGGATGAGCAGAGTTTTCCAGGTAGCATTATGGAATAGTTATATTTGTACATACAGGGACACACACGCACACACACACTCTATAGTTAAGCAGGATAACCTAACATCAGCCCAAACCCTCACGAAAACGTGTTCTTTCTCGGCCCCAAACCCACTGACAATTACCCTGCGTGAAATGGCAAAACACGAGAACATTCCCTCTCCCTCACCTGGCTTCGCCGGTCCCCTCACGCTGCCCTGGCCGGCCCTCCCTGCCTGTCCCTGTTCACACGCGGCGGGCGCCCCGACCGTGCTGCAGTCTGGCAGAGGCACACGCCTGAGCGACCCCTGCGTCAGGGCTGGCTTCCTGCCCCGGCTCCGTCCCTGACGGTCCCCACCCGAGTGCGTTCCCAGGCCACAGGCCACAGCTGCGGGGACGAGGGAGGCGGGAGGGAGAAGGGCCCTGGACAGTGAGCACCTCCAGAGTGGCTGAGACCACCGTGGGAGGCGGCCGCAGCACGGACCCCCACCCTGGCCGGGACCCGCCATCCCTGGAAGAGGAGCTCCACCCCCCCAGAAGAACCGAGAGCATTCCTGAGGTCACGTGGGGGAGAGGCGACGCTGCCGCCCGCGACCGACGCCGGCCCCTCTCGGGCCCTGACACCGACAGCGTTTGGGTTTCGAAGGCCCAAGCAAGTCCGACCTCCCGACGTGTAAAGTCACAAACGAGAGGCCGAAACGCCTTCCGCTGCGATGGCGCAGGAACTGCACGGCTCGCGCTCACCGCCGCCGGTCCTCCCGCTCAGCCAATGGTCCTCCGGCTCCTCACTACAGTCCCCCCCGCTCACCGGGATCCTCCCGGCCTCCCCTCACTACCAGGTCCTCCCGCCTGCCCCCCCTGCCACTCCTGGGGCACCACGCCCGGTCCTCCTGGCAGCACAGCGATGCAGCCCCCAGCACGCTGCCGTGAAGATGACCGGCGCCCACGTCTGCTGGGCACGTCTGTCGTTACGCTAACCGTGACATTAAGATACACATGCAACTCTGAATTCCAAAAAAAAAGAGAAACATACCATAATTCGCCAAACTTCCGAGGAGCTGATGAATTCTAAAGTCAGGATCTTACAGAGTTTTAACCTAAAACACAAAACACCCCACTCAGTTCTTTTATGCAGACTAGACAAACTTTCAAAAAAAAAATTTTCTAAAATGTATCATAAAAGCAAATCCATCTTTTCAGATACTTGTGAACATCCCGAAACCCACCTATCAGGAGCCGGATGGGCCCAGTGCTCGGCGGCCACGCAGGTGAGCCCGCACAGGTGAGCCGCGCTCGGCGTGCAGCCACGCCGGCCTCTCCACCCACAGCTCGGCTGCGGCCACCGCTCTGCTCGCCTCACCCCGAGCGTCCGAGCACGGGCTCCAAGCCCTCGGACACCCGCAGCAACACAGCCTTTAACCGAGTCCCGCGCAGGCGCCTGTCTGTCCACTGCCCGCTCGGGCAGGTCCTCTGCCCCGCGAGTCTCAAGGGTCGGGTTGTGCCAGCGACAGCGTTTTAAACAGCACGTTAAAACGATGCTGCTTGGCACAGGACAGGGCCCCACGTGCAGCATCCAGGCCCACTGCCCAACGCAGCGTTCACCGTGTCTACCGCCGGGCCGGAGCCCAGGGTGCCCCGTGAGCGTGCCAGCCCCTCACCCGCTGAGTCCCGGCGTGTCTCCGCGGGGCCGGGACTGAGGGCCGTTTCCTGTCACGACATGTGGCGGAAGCCAGTCCAAGAACCCACCCAGCTGCCCGCAGGCTGACGGCAGAAAGGAGCACGCTGCGCGCACAGCTGACCCTCCCTGCCGCGGGCCCCTCGCGCGCGGTGTCTGCCAGCGAGGGCCACACCCGTGCTTCCTACCGCTGTCAACGACGGCTCCTTTCCTAGGCCACTGTCGTGAGAATGAAGGACACGACACACGTAACGCACGGGACGTGTGGATCGGCTGCAATCGGCGAGGCTCCCGGTCAGCAGGAGGCTGCGCCTCCTCCGTGCCGCCCTCCGGGTCCCTCCACGAGCCCCTCCCGTCACCTAAACTGCCTCTGTGCGGGTCAGCCGCCCCCACCGTAGTCCGCACCTAAGGCCCCGACTCTCCGTCTTCGTGACGCCTTCACCTCTCAGGTTAGAAGCCTGCTACTCTCAACCCCCGACGGACTGCACACCTGACCACGTCTCACCAGCCTGGAATACCAAACTCAGTGACTCCCCAGAGAGCTCACGCTCCCCTAACGTGCCCAAGCGTGCTGTCCTCCCAGGCTGGGAGGCCCGCCCTGCCTCCCCCCCGGGTGGGCTGCCACGCGTTAACCCTCCAACTCTTAACGGCTATTCGCTCAAAAACGCCCCCGGCTACCGCTAACAGCACAGCGTTACCCATCAATTCCATCTCAGTATGAACCGTCTGCCAGGTTTCGAGCGCTCGCTAAGTGGTAAAGAAAGCTGTCACCTGTCCCCGTGATGGGGACACGGACAAATGACAAACACCGCGATAATCAGGCGGCTGTCCCTACGCGCTGCCAGGGCGGAGGGGGCGTGGGAGGTGTGCAGGCTTCTGACCTAGTCCAGGGAAAGGCGTCCTCACCACCTGACCAGACGCTGAGCCACGAGGCGGAGCAAGGCTTAGCAGTCACAGGAAGACCACCCAGCGAGGTGACCGCAGCACCACTGGCCCGGCTGCCTCACCTGGGGCACTCCGAGCCACATTCCCAGGAGGACACCTGCACTGTCCTTGCCAGGAGGCTGAACTGAGCCCCTGGGACGTCCCGTCCCCCACCCCGCCCCCGCGGGCTTCCAGTTGCTTCCAGAACAAAGCCGCACCTCCCACACACCTCTGATGAAACCACAACAGCCCGGCCTCGTTCCCTGGACTGCAGGGACTTCGGAGGGCGCGTCCATCACTCACGTGTCCTTCCAGACCTTCGCAATGTTCACGGGACACACGTCTGACAAGAGGGGCCGCGCAACCAGGAAAGGCAAGGTCAAGGTTCAACCCTACGCCGTCTGGTTCTAAAGGCCATGTTTGCTCCTTTGAACCACATTTCTGAGTTAAACTCAAACCCTGTACGTTTCATCTCGGAAAGCCTCGGGCTGCCTTCCCCCACGCCCACCGGCCAGTCACGCCACGGGCCCTCGCTGCTGCGTCATCCTGACTCCGCTGCCAGGGTCATCTCCTGACGCCCGGGCGGCCACAGCCCTCGCGGATCAAAGTCTTCTACGCTTCCCCAGTGCCACAGGACACACTTCAAACTCCACAGGCACCAGCCTCGCGGCCCACCACACGGTGGCACTACCAGACACCCGAGGAGCCGGCCAGTCCCGCCCCGGGTCACGGGCGTCGGAGCCTGTTCCTCGGGACGCTTCACGCAGAAGGGCGCCGGCCGCCACCCCGCCCGCCCAGCACCGTCGGAAGCCTCGTCTTCGCAAAGCTGCATCTCACGGGTCTCCGAGCTCTTCTCTGAGAAGCCACTATCGTCGCTGGTCTCACTCTCTGCTCCTAACACCGCAGACGGACCGAGCCACTTCTGCCCCATGCCTGGCTTACTTGACGTCAGTCGTGTCTGTGTCTGTCAGCGCCTCCAGTCGTAGGCTGACTGAGGGTAGAGCTCATCTCGTCCACGTGTTTTCCCAGTAACGGCGACTACGTCTCCTTGACACACGCCCTTCTATAAGGGAGAAAAGGAAGGAGCCAGGACCCCAGGCCGGGCAAAGGATTCTCGGCTAGTTCCAAATACGATGCGCGGACACACAAGGTGTCACTTCATCCCGGACAGACCCAAATTTAGTCCGAGGCCGATTCTGAAGAAGAAAAGGAAGAACGAGAAGGCTGAACAGGACAGCAGCTCTCGCGGGCAGAGGTCCGACGGACACGGCGGCACAGCAAGGGCTGCTTCAAAACCGATGGCGCCAGCGGCAGCGGACCGCGCGCACCCCCTGCGACTCCGGAGCCGCGCCCTCGGGCAGCGGCACCCTCAGCAGCCCCAAACCCAGAGTGACGAACTGGCCAGCGAGGGCGCACCCCGAAACGAGGGCCACACAGCCGCCGGCCACTACGGCCTACGGTGCCGGCGCATCTCATCCGTGCGTCAGGTGACAGAGCCAGACACACCGCTTCTATGACATGAAGTGGCCCAGAGAAGGGCGAGCCCATCGCCAGTCACACGGGTGAGACGCGGGGGCAGAGCAGAGGCCCAGAGCCTGCGGCCGGGGCCCCGAGTCGGCACGGGACGGGCGGGGAGGGGCCCTCTGCGAGGCCGTGTGGCCGCGACCCGCCCGCTCCCGGGCCGGCCGAGCTCCCGCCAGCCAGGTGCAGCGTGGAGCCGGGCAGCAGGGCGGCGGGGAGGGGTTCGCCCTGTTGGGAGCCAGGCCTTAAGGTACGCCTTCTCCAGACGCACCCCAGTACGGCCCAAAGGGGTCGAGCGGAGCCCAAGTCACTCGGCTGGCAGCTCTCAAAGCTAAATCCGGTCATGAAGTCCAGCGTCCAACACAAAATCACTGAACATGCAAACGAACAGGAGAATGTGACCCCGAGCAACGGGGACCAGGCAACGGCGCCCGACGCGAGCGGAGGGCTTTCTGAACTCCACGCACGCGCCCGACGACGCGGAGGGCTGCGTGGAGGAGGCAGAGCCGCGGAGACGCATCCGCCGGAGCTTCCAGAAATGCACCCGAACCGCGTGAGAGGGCCTGGCACTGCGGGAGGAGAGGGCGGCCGGCACCGGGGAGAAGTAACGGCCGACACGCCGCTGAAAGTGAGCTCGCAGGTTCGCGCGAACGAAGCAAAACGAAACTCTGCAAACCCGTGTCGGGCGATCACACGGTCGACCAGCGCTGCAGAGGAAATTCTACCCGTACGTAAAAAAGAGCTCGAGAAAAAAGGCTTTAAATGCACAGAAAGAAGGGTGCGTGTAATCACAGACTTCGCCTCGGCAACGAGGGCAGAAACACGCCAACCTAGAACCACCTGTCAGGCGAGAACGGCCTTGGGACTGGGGAGGGTGCCCACTTCGGCCCCCGAGAGCGGCTGCGCCGGAGATGCCAGCCCCGCGCGCCTAATGGGCCACTGGCCACCGGAACGCGTGTGGTTCCTGGCGGTAGGTGGGGCCGAGCATAGCGCGAGCCGCCTGGGGAAAGGACCCAGCGATGCGCTGTGACCGTCCTGCTAAGCGACAGGCGTGGCCCTGGGCGTCAGCAGCCACAGAGGGACCCCGCCCCGGTCACGGTCATGGTCATGGCCACGGCAGCTCCACGAGTAACAGCTGGAGCGGGTGCGGCCCAGGCATCCCCTGACAAAGGTGCAAGGTGCGCACACAGGCGTGAACACGGGCGGACCCCACACACGTGCTGGGTGCTGTGCCAGAGCAGCTAAACTGGGACAGGAGACCAGAGCGAGGGGGGACTGAGGTCGTGGCGGCAGGAAGTGACCAGGCAGGTCTGGGTCGCAAAGCTGTGTGCACCCGTCGAAACGCGCGGAGCGGTACACGTGGCAGGTGTCTTCCAGAGACGGCCACCGCACACGATCCACCCCACGCGCCCTCCTCCACGGCTCCGTCGCCACTGCCCAGCAGGGCTGGGGGCAGGCCCCTCCCCTCGAAGCTGAGCGTTGTGACCCCTGATGCCACATCACAGAGCATCACACACTCGGCCCGGCTCTCCTGAACTCAGCCACGGCCACCAGGCAGCGAGGAAGCCAGGCACCGGGCAGGAGAGCCAGCCACCACACACGCAGGTGTCACGTGAGCGCTCTGGACAGCAGCTCCAGCCGCCAGCCAGCATCGCCCTCCAGACGGTGGGCCGGCTCCGGGCGCCACGCTGCCACAGTGCTCCACGTGTGCACGAAGCCAAGACGCGACGTCCTTGCCCTGTCTGCCCACACTACAGGGTCACGAGCAAAGCACGTGACCGCTGACGCTTAAGGCACCGAGTTGTTACGCAGTAACAGGTAACTGAACTACACACTAAGTTCAGACAATGACACTAAGTGAAGTTCTAGTTGACAATACACACGCTGAAGTCAAAGGCGAGGTATGTTAACACCTGCAACTCTCTGACGAGCATCAAGTCTAAGACAAGAAACGAACAGATACGAAATAAACACACAAAACGTTAACTGTGGAAGTGCATTCTGCACTTCGCAACTGTGTACGTTTGAAACTCCTCCTGATGAGGTGCTAAAGAGTGGAGCGCAGGCCCTTTCATACAGTCACCTGGGCACGTGACGGAGGCACAGATTCAACGCAGTAACTAAAAAGAATTACTCGACGCCATCCCCTCAGCTGCTCGGGCCGAAACCTCAGTCATCTGTCACGCCTCCGTTCACGTCACACTCACATCTGATCCACCTCCAGACCCTCTGGGCTGCAGTTTCAACGTATGTCAACACTCCGACCACTTCTCGTCAACCGCACCGACATCGGCGTGTCCAACCCGCCGTCGCCACCTGTCACGGGTGTCGCTGGGACAGCCCCGTCCCCAGCCGGCCTGATTCTGCCCCTGCCCCCTTCAGTCCACGCCCGACATGGTGGCCACACGATCGCGCGGGAACGTCACGTCAGACCTCTCGCTCCTCTCATGCGACTCAAAGGCGACACGAACCCCCTGTGACCGAAGATCTGCACGCTACACTCTCTCCGGCTCGACGGCCTGCCATTTACGTTCTAAAGCCGCACGGGCCACCTGGCCGCTCCTCAGACACGCCGGCGCCCTCCCACTTTGGGGGTCCACGTCTACTACACCCTCTGCCCGACACACACGGGGCAGTGCCCACCCGCCACTTCTCCACGCGAGTTGCCATCGCGGTGAGGTTTTCTCTGGCCACCCCCAAATCTGCACTCATCCCCTCCACCCGCGAACACACGACACCCCACTTCCCTTACTTTTCTCCGTAAAAGTGCTACGTGACGTACGACACACTTTACGTGACTTGTTTACGATCTCTCCTTACTCAACGTAAGTCCTTGAGGACAGGAGTTTGGGTGGGCTCTGCACACTGCCATCTGCCCTGCATCTAGGAGAGTGCCTACGACACAGCCGGTGCTGTGCTGACACAGGGGCAGGTGACACGCAGCCGTTCACACGGAAAGGTCTCTAACCGAACACTGAGACAAAACGAGTGGTCCAGGGTACAAGCCCGATGCCAAACTCTACGCGCAATCGACGAGCAGTCTGAGAAGGAATTAAAAAACAACCCAATCCGCGATAACATCAAAAAGAATAAAAGTCTCAGGAATGCCTTTAACAAAATACATTTATTGCGAACAGAAAAAGTGTAAGATGTGTACACTGGAACCTAGAAAACAAAATTTAAAGCCAAATAAATGAAAAGACAATGCCATATTCGTGGAGCGAAAGCTGTGAAATTCAGGTAGCAACACTCACTCCTCAGACAGACCGACCCATTCGACACACACCCTACGCAACGCCCAGCTGCCGTCTGCACAACCTGACGAGCTCACCCGAGAATGCACAGAAATTCAAGAAACCGCACGTAGCCAAAACGGTCTCGAAAAACAAGAGCGAAGTTTGCTTATTCCCGTTTCCCAATTTCAGACCTTGCTACCCATCCACGGTCATCAGGAGGGACAGACAGACAGATCGACGGAAAAGAACCGGGAGTCCAGAAACCAACTCTCACATCTGCGGTCGATCGATTTTCAACGAGGGGACCAAGCAATGCGGCGAGAAAGAAGAGTCTGTCCGAGATGGTGCTGGCGCCGCTGGACATCCAGCCACAGGCAACGGCATCAGGCCGGACCCCCACCGCACGCCACACCACACGCCACACCGCACGCAGCATTAACTCGGACCAGATGGCTGACCCGTGTGAGAGCTAAAACTGCAAAAGTCCTAGAAGAAAACAGATATAAATCCTTATGACCCTGGACTAGGTAACGATGTCTTAGATAACACCACCAAATGAGGAAAATTGGGCTTCGCCAAAATTTAAAACTTGTGTACTTGAAAGCATACAATTCAGGAAATAGACAAGATAACCTATAGAAAGGGGGAAAAATATCTGGAAATCGTATTACGTGATAACAAACGTGTATCCAGAACAAATAACGAGCGCTTAAAATCCGACGATGAAAAAAAGACCCAATTAAAAAACAGCAAACGATCGGAATAGATCTCCAAAGAAGATGGCCGACGGGCACATGAAATGATGTTAATCCTCATCGGTCATTAAAAAAATGCGAATCAAAACCACAGAGACACCTTCCCACCCAGGGATGGTTCAAAAGCAAGGGACGGACAGAGTGTCTGTCCGGCAGGGAAGTCGAGAGGCCGGGACGAGCCGCGGAACTCCGCGGACACGGGCTGCAACGGGGCCGCCACGCCAGCCAAGAGTCTGGCAGGTGCTCGCGACCTGAATGCAGACGCCCCGGCACCCAGCGGCCTGTCGCCGAGGTCCGCGACGCCCAAGAGGACGGGACGTCCCGTCCACACAGACGTTCACGGCGACATGATGAATAACGAAAAACCCGAAACCACCCAGCGACCAGCTGATGACCGAACGGTGTGTGCGCCTTCACACGCGGCCGTGCGGCGCGGTCGCCAGGAGGGGTGGCGAACTGTTCAACGCCGCGGCACGGATCGACCGGGAAGGAAACACTATGCTGAGTAACAGGCACCCAACGCGGAGACACAGGTTGTGTGACTCTATTCACACGAAACGCCGCAACAGGCGAGCCCGAAGGCGGCAGGGCCAGTGGCTCGCCGGGGCAGGAAGGCACTTAGCGGGGGGCAGGGACGGCGTCTCACAGGCACGGGGCTTCTCCCTGGGAGGATGACACGTTTGAAGGGGCTCGTGCTGACGGCCACACAGCTAAGTGCACTGCAACCCATCGAACCGCCTTAAAAGGCTTCGTTACGGCATGTGAGCTACACCCCAATAAAGCTGGAATTGTAAAAAAATATACGGAATGGTTTTTTGAACCCCCCTCCCCAGAAAAGAAAAAAGCTCCAGTATACTGATAAATGTGTTTGGTGTTTGCCGGGTGTTTTTATGTTTTTCTACACTTATTTGAACAACTGTTAGATTCTAGAATCGAATAAAGAAAGAAAACGTAAAACTGTATTTTAAACTTAAAAATATACATTTATTTGTTTTCTGAATTTCCTCGCTTTTGAAAATAATTCTATTATTTGATGGGTGGAGGGGGCAGCTAACCACAAAGCACGAGGCCCTGGAAATGAGACGGTCAGAACCCCTGGTGGACGGTTACGGGGCCACCCTCCGCGGAAGCGGAAACTGAGGCCGTGCTGGGGAGTCTGGGCCGTGCGGTCACTTACACGGGCGCGGAACTCTGGGGTCGCAGTCACGGTGCCCTGGAGGAGAGTGGACGCTCTCCACAGTGGCCCTCCCCTCCGCGGCCCCTCCATCTGGGTTCCGTGCCCATGTGAATAGCTACGGAAGGTATGCTCGTGACCTATCAATACTAAAATGGCATCTTTCCCCCAATATGACACACTTACTTAAGTGTTTTGTGTGACTTACTAGCAGTGAGTGAATCTCGCTGAATGCTGATCTCAAACGTCATCTATGGAAATCCATTAGAAAGTCACACTACCAGAATTCTCTCAACTTCCTGGCTTTAATGATAAATTATTCTGGTTAACAATTCTATTATCTGAAAACAGAAGCAAATGTGCCATATAGTCCCGATAGTTTATTGTGAAAATTTTCCTCATTCATCCAGCACTCGCTAATACAACCACACGTGAAAAAAGACTTAGGTTTCAGATTCTCACAGAATCTTCGATTCAGGAAGTAAGAAATTATTTAATTTCAGTTAAGAGAAGTACTTAGGAAAAGCAGAAGCCGATGACAGGTGAACACAAGGACACCCTGAAAGCAGTGAGCACAAGGAGGCCCCAAAGGCAGGCTCCCCTGGCTAATAGGTGGGCTGAGCCCTAAAGAACGGGTAAAAGTATTAACTGTATTCCAGGCCGACTGAAATGCAGCGGCAAAGGGTTTGCACGAAAAGAGTTCGAAACACTGGAAAATGGCCGGTCCTGTCAGATGACTCTGCCGAGGCCAGATTTGTATTTTTAAAAGATCGCTTAAAAAGACAGAATTATTATTTGTTCACAATATTCCAAAAGAAGAAAAACAAAACCAACAAACTTAGGACTGATGGAGTTCACCCAAGTCGATGGCTAAAAGAATCACTACCAGCAAACGATCGAATGTCACAGGAGAAAAGGATGTGATTTACAACGCAAACAAAAATGATCAAGCGCCTAGGAATAAATTTAATAAAACGTGTAAAAAGTGTGTATGAAGAAACTGCAAAATAGACAATCAAAATAAACCATGTCAATCTTCAAGTTAATTTTTATTTTCAGTAAGTTCTAAT
>NW_024354501.1:744212-783558 GCF_902729225.1 Pteropus medius | reverse complement strand
AAAAAAAAAAAAAAAAAAGAGAGAGAGAGAGACTCATGATTTTGGCATCAGAAACTGAGATTCTCTATCCCAAAAGAGAATACCGAAATGAGCAATGAGCAGAATTTTATATTTTACTCTTATTCTGATCCATTTGCTGGCCGCTTATAAAACTAGGAAGATGAATGAGATGCTCTCCAAGGTCCTTCGCAACGTAAATGTTGTATGATAGTGTCTCCCCTCGTTTTCAAAATAAATCTCTAATTTCCGAAACGGTTAAAACATACGGAAAATAAAATTCATATCCATTCGTCTGCATCCAGAATAATCAAGGAAATGCAAATTAAAATGAGATGTCATTTCACGTCCATCAAATTAGCAAAAATTTTTCCATCGGACGACCCCAAGTATGGGCTGGGATGCCGGGGAAATGGGCCAAGATGCCTGTTACTGTTGATGAAGCACAGACTTGAAGTACCATTTTGGAGAAGCATCTAGCAACGTCTAGTAAAGTTAGGGATATTCACAGTCTGTTCCCCAGCAATTCCACATCTGTGACTCTTCCCAAAGAAACACCGGCACCCAGAAACGTGTAAATGTGGTCGCTGCAGTGTCACTTATCATGGCAGAGAGGGGACCATCGGAGGAACACGCACGGCGTACACACCCCGAGCAGCAGGGCGGCACACGGCAGTGAATCTGAACGAGCCGGAGCCGCGGGCACCCAGAGACCTGTGTCAGAAAACAGGCTTCAAAAAAAGCAAGCGGCTGATGAAAGACACGTGCAACACCATTCGGTAACAACGTTAACACAACCCTGCGCCACACCCACACCTCTTCTGGATACGTCCACGTGTACGCACAGTAAAAGGACAAACGTGGATACGCAGCATACTCGAGTCTCAGGCCGATTTCATGGTTTAATTATTTCCTAACTAAAATGCACGCGTCATTGTAAAAAGCGAACACGAGCGTCTATTTTCCGAGCGGAAGAATGCCCTGGAGATCATCTAATCCAGCCCCTGCTTTCCAGAGGGACTAAGGACGCCTCCACAGGACAAGGTCGACACACGCCGGGCAGTCAGTCCTGCTCACTTGAGAACCTCGACAGGCTGCAGAAATCGGCCGACACGAGGACGGAGCAGGACGCCCTGCCCGGGAATGACAGGTGCAGCTCAGCACAGGCCCGGGCGGCCTGGCCAGGCGCCAGTGGGCCGTCGGTCCCCGGCCCGGCTAGCCCCTGGGCCTGTCTCTACCTGGGACCGCCTCACGTTCTCAGGCCTCCAGGCCTGTGCCTGACCAAACTGGGCTCATCGGCCCACAGCGGCCCTCTAAACCGGTCCCCGCGTCCCCACGAACACAGGCCAACGAGGGACAATCGGACAGACAGCCAATGTGTTCCTGTTCTCACGGGATCTTCGGTCCAGGAGAAAAGGAATGGCTAACTGCGGCTGAGGAAAGTGACCCATCTACTCCCCAGTTGCGGTCCATCTATTTTTAGGTCCACCCCTCCCTCCCCTCCATCCGGCCCGAAAGACAGAAGAAGAATTTCAGGGGAGGGACTGGACTGCCTCCCCACTGACCCAAATGAGACCATCGGATTCCACTTTTTCATTTTGAAGATAATTTGAAATGTGGCACCCTGAGCAAGAATTAAATTTAAAGAAATACATACGATCTGAAATGCAGAAAAGTAGTTTTATATGCATAGAAGACGACAAAGCTAGCTCTGTTGTGCTAACAAGTGGCAGTTACGAGTTCATTCCAACTTTTAAGAAGCACCCCCCTGCCGCCCCGCCGAGCACGAGGCGCCCCTAACCCCTGAGGAACCTCCCGCGTGGCACCCACCGGCGTGTCTGTCTCCCCTCTTTGAACACATTCAGTGTGGGCCCCGGGCGACCTACGACCAACATGGCTCTTTCCCACAAGGCGGGGCTGGAGGCCGGGTGCTGGCGGAAGTGGCCGGTGGCTCCCGAGCCGCCCTGTGTCTGGGGCCTCACGGGGCAGAGGGGCCAGGGGGCTCTTGGGGTCTCCTGTGAAAGGGCGCTAGTTCATGAGGGTCCACGGAAGTGAGTCCTGGGGGCTCTGCCCTCGCCGCCTCCCCACACCCTCACCTCGGGGGCAGGCCCGCAACCTGTGAATTCAGGGGGGACACAAACACTCAGTCTACGGCGAAGTTACACACACAGCGAAACGTGGAAAAAGTTAAATGTGAAGCAACTTACGTAACTAGGGAAACGTCTCGTTTCTTAGAAGCTCTAAGCGGTTATCTCAAACATCACAGTTTCTATCACCAACAGGCTGTCAGCTCACTTCAGAAAGCTGGAAAAACGTTACCCGGTTAATCTTTGTGTGAAACACGATTTATAAATTAGCGTACACGTCACACATAACAGGTGCTCAAAAGACAGGTATTTTTTGAAATTCCCTAGGCAAAAACCTTTAAATTTTTGTCACAGGCAAACATTTACTGCCCTTGTTCATGGGGCTGCGAGGTTATCGGCGTTGGCGCGTACGCGGATACGGGAGGACTCCTGAGAAAAAAGCCGTGAGACGATTAATAAGCTGGAAAATAACCCGCGTCTCTCCCTGCGATCCGTTAGTTTATACGGAAAACTCTGCTGGGCGTTTCGTCCTTCCCCTCCAAAGAACCGGGGCCCGTCTGTCAGCAGCAGGGGCCGCCCCCAGTGGCAGCGGCAGCGCTAGAGGTGTCATCTGGGAAGAGAATGAAGAGCGTCAGTGGCAGGGAGGGAGCAGAGCGCGAGGCAGCGAGGGGACGCGTCCCCGTGAGCGGCAGGCGCGCGGCGTCTCGCTGCTCCCTGCGCGAGGCGGGCGGCGACCTGGCGTCACAAAGAACACGGACACAGACAGGTGAGGCTGGCGCCAGGGTCCGGGGGGCAGCGCTCGCCGCGAGGAGGCCGGGGAGGCCAGGTCCACCAGCAGCCGGTCGCGGATGAGCGCCCGACGCGCACGCACAGGGCGACAGAGCCGCCGAGAGGCAGGGGCGCGCGGACGTCGCCCTGGCAGCGCCCCGCCCAGCGCCAGCTGCGGCCTCCGCGTGCAGCACCGTCTCCCGTGGGCTGCGCACAGCCCGCGTCACCGGAGAGGCGTGCGCCGCGCACATGTGAGTTAAAGGACAGTCACAGGCCTGCCACGTCCGAGCTTCAGACCTGCAGCAGACCAGGACGTGTGCTTCACTGACCTTGACTGGTCCGGAAGGGGACAGAAGATGACCTTCTGGGACACACGGAGCTGCTCAGGGCCACCGACTGCGTCCGACTCCACTCTGACCGGCCAAGAGTTCCACTTAAGGAGGGGTCACCCCACCTGCCCCCCACGCGCTCCCCCGGGCTTTCGTGTGCAGCACGGGCCCGACTCTGATCACGGCTCACGCGGGATTCTCCTCTGCAGCCCACCCCTTCGTCTCCGAGGCCCCAGCAGGTTCCCGCAGGGAGCCGCAGACCTGATCTTATCTCGCAGACTCCGCATCTCCAAAACCTCTCTCAGGTCAACCTCGTGACTCACGTGCCATTTATCAAGTTAACAGGGGAGGTCAAAAGTCAAGGGAGTCACAGAAGGGACCTGACTTGGGGTTAATAATACCAAACAATGCGTCAGGAGCTACTAAGGTCTACTGTGTGTTTCAAACCAGATTTAAAGTCAATCCACACCAAATATCTCACAAAACACTTTTCTACAAAGAGGTTAAGAACGTTCGTGGAGAAAGCACAAAAGGAGGCCAAGGTTCCGATCACCTGTCTACCGCGGACCGACTGGTTTTCTCGGGTAAGTCACTCAGTCGGGATCGGGCCATCTTTCCGAGAACGATCGCATTTGGAAAAGAACCCTCTGAAAGAGACAAAGCCAGGAACGCCTCGGCGACAGAAAGACGAGCACAGAGGCTCAGAAAGCTCGGGGCCCTGCTCACGACCCCCTGGGAGCCGGAGAGGGAGGTGGACACCAACGCCAGCGCCTGCCCCCGCTCCCTGGTGGGTCTCGGTGGCTTCTGTCCACTGAGCTGTCAAGACTCTGAGGCACTTCGAATTTTGTGCACCATCTCAGGGAGTTCCCAGTCACAGGGCTTAGAATCAAACAGTAATAACTGTCAGCTAAAGCTCATGAGCAAACAGCAGTATTCTAGAAAAAGGCCCCGCTTTACTTCATGCTCAGATAGGCCTCATCCTCAGAAGCATCTCGTCTCGACCTATCTGTAACGGTACCTACACGTTAAAGACAACTTAGGGCAAAGCACCATAGGTGAAATTTCTGAGATTAAATGAAAACGAAAGCTGGCAAAAAAAAAAAACGTATCATGTGTTTATTAGCGGGTCACTTCATTTAAAAATTGTATTGCGAACAGCTCCAGTTTTGGACGCAGGCTGTAAGTGAGGGAGATGACAGTTTCTACTTACTGTCGTTCTACTTTATTTGTTAGAAGAGGCCTATGTCCCGCACTAACTGTCACGGTCGGAAAAGGCCCACCGAGGACCCCTGTGAGGGTGCCTGCCAGCAACGGTACACGGAGCAGTCTCCACCTGCAGACACAAAGTGACACCCACGCCCCTGCTGCCGCGGTCTGCGGGGTCCTAACTGGAGCCCAGAGACGCAGACTGGCTCTGCCCCCCGATTCACGAAGAAATACACCCCAGAGCTTTGCATTTCAACTCCCACGCGTGTGCAAGGGATGGGGTCACCGACCTCCAGGGCAGGCCCGCTCGGGTTTAAAACGTCCGTGAGTCCACAGCCAGAAGACGGAGGGGGAATCGCGTTGGAAAAATATCGGGGTACTTGCAGGCGACTATCCCATTTATTTTTAACTTCACACACATGCAAACACGCACACGCACACGCACCATGTGCCACACGCTGGGTGATATGAAGTGTCTGGCACGTGCCAGACGGGTGTATAAGGAAGGGTTACGACAACACTTCATGGGCGGGGCTGTGTCCTCGGAGCTGCCCTAGGCCTGGAAGGGCACAGGGCAGTGAGGCTCCCCTAGGTGACAAAGCTTCCCAGAAAACGGAGTTATGCGGGGGAAAGCCCCTAGGCTCTGACAGTCCAAAGGGCAGAGGCAGGATTCTCCCCTCTGCGGCCCCACGCCTAGCTCGGCTCACCGTGGTGACCACAGCAGGCACCCAGCACGTGCTGTCTGACCACTTCCTGATGTGCTGGTCACCAGTTCGGCCACACTCCAGTAACACTCGGCAACGCTCGCCCTTAGAGAATAGGCATTCCCAGCTGGAGAGAAAAAAATAACCTAAGGACAACGTGCCAGCAGCCGCTGTGTGTGAGGTTCTTCGCGCTCCCAGAAAGCTGGGTAGGACGACTTAGTGTCAACGGCGACATTGACTAAGTGCCCGCATGGACTCTGAGCCTCGCGGCTCTGAACTGGTTTCACTGTCCCATTTTGCAGACGGCACAACCGCAGGTCACCAACATTAAATAACTCGTCAAGGGTCAGTGACTCGAGTGAGGCCAGAATTAAAAGCAGGATCTGTCCCGAAGCTGTTTCTGCTACACACGACAACACGTCTCTCGTTTGTATGTCTTCTTGACATCTGCAGCGAGCACTATCAGAATCGGCCAAAAACTGTCCTGAATCATGACATGAGCGGCTAAGGCTTTATCCAAGTATTTTACTTGAAAAATCACTTGTGAGAATTTGCCTTCACTCATAAAAACCAGAAAACTAATTTTAATGGCTGCACGTATACCTGACGTTCCTACGTTTCAGCCTACACGAGGACAGGTCTAAACAAAAGTGCCACGTGACTGACGAACATAACCGGTGATCGTTTTAAAAACAGACACTTGTAAATATCATTTCAAGTGCATGGACTGAGAAACTTAGGTATGAGTATGAGCCAGTTACGTATCATTCCACTGATGGCTTATCGAGAGAAACGGCAAATTATTTCAGGTTATTTTGAGGTGATAGAGGATTTCTTTTTTTTTTTTTTGGAGATGAGGGGATCAAGTTAGGAAATGACTTAGAGTTTAAGAAACACAACTGATTAAATATAACATTTCAAAGACCCGATAAACCTTGTCAAACGGACTGGACAGTGGGAATGTGTGGTCCTCACGCTTCGGACTAGAAAGGACCCCTACTTACGGAGTGACTTTTTAAGCCATTAAAAAAAGTACAGAATTTGGCATAAAATAAAAGCGCTCACAAAGCCCCTGAAATGGAACCGGCGCGGTTTAGTTTGTGTCGCGGGCGTGAAGTGAACACCTCAGAAACCAGCGATGCCCAGAGGGGGCACACACACCACCCTACACACTGGGGCTTTCCCCGGCCTTCCAACTTTGTGAATGGAGTCATCGTTTCTTGAATCTACTAATTGTTTTGTCACGATTGTTATCCTCACAGGGCTCTGGTCACCCTTTGGGTTTACCAGCACCATCATTAGTTTCTATGTTCATTTCATTAAAAATGTGATAAGTCGCTCTGATACACAAGCACGATTTACAATTCCAAAGTTACTTCCGCGATGCGCAGGACAAAACTTTCTTTACATCCTCCTAAACTCTCAACTCTTTTACCTGGTTTACAAAATAATCTCTTCGGTTAAGGGTCCTTACTAGTCACAGGTGTGGGGTAAACGCTTCTCTTCCAGTCTGTCCAATTCATTCAACAAGATTTATTGGGCACCTCCTGTGTCTTTGAAACCTAATTCTTTACAGCTGTACTTCCAAACTTCAGGTCATTTCCATTTCAAGCCCTCTCTCCCCCTGATAAAAAAAACATTCTGGAATAACCTGCTGCCCCTCTCAATATTGCAGACAGTGCAATGACTCAAAATTACGGATCGTATTCATGTTTCTTCAAGACAGAGAGTGACTTTGGACTGTCAATATATACCACTAGTTTACATTTTCTACGGCACCCTAGCCACTTGGCAACTATAATCCCAAACAGATGTTTCCACTTTAGCATGCCCGTAGGTCGTTTTTAAAAATCCATTGACTAAATGATCTTTAGAAGATTCTAAGCTTTATCAAACAGCGTCTATATTAAAATTACTTTAAACAATTTTATGGACTGAAGCATCTGCACATTCAATTCTGACTTTACCAAGAAAAACCATATACCCCGACGAGGAAAGTCCTTTTCAACTGTAAAGGGGAAGCCAATTGTCTGCAGGTTTGCACTGAACAGGGGCCTCCGGCAAACCCCTGGGCGATCTGTGAACACAACCCCTGGCGTTCATTTAAAAGTCCATCCGCCCTCTGAACCGCTCTGAACCGGTCACGCCCCAAACCCCGACCCAGCGGAGGCCCCCCATCCGAGCATTTCTGCACCGAGAGGGCCCAGACCTGGAAAGCAGCGAGGACGCGCGGCGCCGGGCGGGCGGCGGGCAGCCCCCGCCGGCGCGGGGCCCAGGCCGGCTCCGGGCTCCGTGCACGCCGTCCCCGGGCCTGCCCGCGTGCCCTCGGGCGCCGGCACCGTCCCGGCGGCGCACAGCCGGGACTGACAGTTACGGCGGCAGCAGCCGCGGCCACCACAGGCCTGCTGCTGGCACCGGCCCGGCCGCACCACGCGCCCCCGGGCGCTCGGCCGGCGGGGCGGGGGCGTCGCCGCGCTGGCTGGGGCCGGCCTCGGAGGACGGCTGGGCGGCCCGGGGGACGAGGGCAGGCGGCGCCGGCGCCCCGGGCACGGCCCGCGTTCGGCCACACTGACCTGTGGTCGCCCCCGCGCCTGGGCTGCGGCCCTCGCTGCAGCGGCCGCCTCACTGGTCGTCGTCGCCCTCGCCCGCCGCCTCCGCCCGCCACCGCCTCGTTCCCTTTCGCTGCCGCCACCGCCGGGGCTCATGCGGGACCCGCGCCTCCTTCTCCGGGGACCGAGGCCGGGGAGCGGCGCGCCGGGGCCGCCGAAGACCCCGCGCTCGTGGCCGGCCGCCGCCTGTCCGCACCGGGGGGCCGCGGGCCGCCGGGCCGGGCTGCGAGCCGCTCCGAGCGCGGCGCCGACGAGCCGACGGAGGCGCCGCCGCCCGCGGCCGAGAGCGCCGGGTCGGCAGAGGTGACGCGCGGGCCGGCGGCGGCGGGGTGCGCGAGCCGCGGGGGGGCGAGGGCGGTGCGTCGGGGCGCCGGCGAGGGCGATTCGGGGTCCGTCGTCTCCTGCAGTCACCCCGAGCCCAGCGCCACCATCTTGGGAAAAACACGGATCTCGCGGCCGCGGCGCAAGCCGGGAGGACTGGCGGGGCGGGCCGAGTATCCCGGCAGGCAGCGCGCGCCGCCCGGCCTGCCGAGGGCGCCGGGCCAGCACGCAGGGCGCGGGGCGGGGCCGGGGCGCGGGCGGGAGACGCCGCGCTCGGCCCCGCCCCCCACGCCGGCCCCGCCCCCCGCCCGCGCGCCGTCGTCGCCCGCGCGGGGGCCGCTGGGAAGGGGAAGTGGCTCGCGGCCCCGCAGAGGCCCGCCAGGGGCCGCCGCCATCTTGGGGCCCGGCCGAGGGCGCAGCGCCTCCTTGGCGCCCCCGCCGTCCGTGGCCCGGCAGAAAGAGCGGAGTGCCCTGCGGGGACCCCCCCCTGGGGCTCCCACGACTGCGGGAGAGCCCCCTCACCCCCGGTCCACCCAACCGAGGAACGTGCCGAATATTGGACGCTCCGAGTGCTGGGGGGGCGGGGGTCCAAAGCACGCTGAGGGGGCTCGGACGGCCCTGAGCCCCGCGGCGGGGCCGAAGCCTCCGGATGCTAGGGCTCCGACCCCGACCCCCTTGCGCCCCGAGCCGCCTCTGTAAAGCCCGCAGACGTAGCCCGAGAGTGCGGGCCCGCGTTCGGGGCACCAAGGTCACCTGCCCAGGCTCCTGCCAGCACACGTGTCACTAGTTTGCAAGAAGGTAAAAGCGCATCTCCTGCAGCTTTGACGTTCTCCCGGTCGCAGTTAAAGGGAAAGTGGCCTCTCGGTTGACCCCAGCAGGGTGGAGGCTAATTTTGGCCCGTATGACAGAGAAACCCACTTAAAGCCGTGCGTCTTCCTACTTAGTGCCAGAGTCACCATTTTATTTAAAAAGGCTTTTTTTTTTTTTTAAAATGGTTCTGCCACTCTGACTTGCAAAGCTATAATGGAATCATTAACAATTCATAGTCTTAACAGCTTGCAGCTTCGCTGATGAGCCCATGGAATACTATTTGAGATCCCGTCCGTCTGGTTTTCAAACTTTTTCTAAAAAAATCGTAGATACCAACATAGTTAGCTGTCATTCTTAGAATACCCTTTTTATACAGTCGGGGGTATCTGTATACGTATACTGCTTCTCAACTAGAACCGACTATAAAAAACTTAACCAGCTCGTGGAATGTAACTTATTCTAGGACCACTGATGATGAATGACAGTATCATGTCCAATTTTAACTCAGTTCCTTACCCTTTTTTTTTTATTTCCCGCCATTACAGATCCTCATTTGGAAACTATTTGCAGTTATACTTTATGGAAGAGATGAGTTAGAAGTCTTTGAAGGATTTATCTTTACATATTATCAAAATAGACAAATGAGAATGAAAACCTTTAAAGACTTAGAGTAATTAAAGCAGAATGTTACCACAATATCTCGCACGAAGATACTTTTAGCCATTCTACTTCCTCTCGAGTGAAAATTGAGTAAATGAAATGTAATTTTATAATATCCTGGTATATCAAAACGTGGCAGAAATCCCCGTGTTCCAAAAATATTAAAGACTAAAAATGAGTAAAATCTGCTCTTAGTTAAATGTCACAATGACTACCCAGTTCTTTTCTAAGACCAAGGAGGATCCCAGTGTCTCTTTGGAATCTGAAGAAATTACCCAGAGCCCCGTAGTTCATTAGTATTAACTAGGCGTTCTTATGTGTGACACCGGTGTCAGACTTGATTTGAGAGCCCACTGTGCTCTTTGCTCTTATCTATTTTTAAATTTCGAAATGTTTGCTGGTAAAGATTAGCACGGATATTGTCGGGAACCCTTAGAATACTAATAGTGTCCCACTTTCTCATCTATCAGTTTCTATGAATAATTTTTTTCCTCCCAAATTAGACCCATAGTTTTCTTCAGGTATGTTTTCCCAGAAAAAAACTACTTAGTGTCTACTAAGTAAGTAGTAAAATTTGTGGACTGTTCTAGTCAAAATGAAATCCACTCATTTGTAATAATTTTCTCATTTCAGGTATAAAGTGAAAGCAGTTTGATCTTTTTGAGCATGATGCATTAATTTCTTGAGCAGACTTTGAACTTTGACTACTAACCTTGAGCTGCTCCAGGTTCGGAGACAGTAGAAGACCCACAGTCCTTGTCACTGCCCTTAACTCACAGTCCGAGAGGAAGTCACATCTGGAAACCTGTGGACACTTTGTCAGAATAACCCAACCCTTCAGTGGTTATGGGAGTACCTACTAATATGTGCCTTCTGAAACGCATAAACTTGTTTTTTGTCTTTTAATGAAACATTTTGCCCTAAATTGCCGATAAAGTTGGTTTTTCGACAGGACTGTTTTGGTGCTTAAGGTTTCTTGCTGATATGAGTCACAACAGAGAAATCAAAATGCAAAAACACAGTTTCGTATTCCCCTTGGATCAGGAATAGCCCGAGTACGGAACAGAAAAGGATCAGATGTGGTGGGGTGGAAGTTACTGCTGCCGTTTTAGGTGGCATCGAAATGTCACATGCTCAGCTGTTGGAAGAGACCGAGCTTCCAGTGTAAGAAAGACTGGAAGCAAACATAGCTCCATGGCGAATGTCTCCTGGGTGTCGGTAGGTGCCGGGTGACAGCCGCGTCACCTGTGGCATTGTCTGGCGTCACGCACCTCCACCTGCACCGTTCCCGTGCATCGCCCGACGTTTGCACCCCTCCGGCTTGTCTTGAGGTGTAAGCCATCCTGCCTTTCTGCAGCTATTTTTGGGGGCGGGGCGCCTCGAGCCTGATCCCTCAGTCGTCCCCTCTGCTGCTCATAAATCCTCCCTCTACGAGCTTCGTCCCTTCTGCTTGGATGAGCTGTGTGTGCTCAGTTGCCATCTGCTTCCGAGTCCCTCCCCCACCGCCGAGAGCTGCACGTGTGCCCGGCCTACTGTGCGCTTTCGCGGTCGATGCCCGCGGTGGCACGGTGGGCATGGCATGTCTGAGGGGCGCCGCCCTGTGGCTGTGATCCCGGACCCCGCAGCCTTCCACACCGCCCAGCGCCGCCTCCCAAAACCAGCTCCCTCGGCCGCCGCCCCCGCCGCCTCCCCCGCCGTCTCGGGGACTCTTCCTCAAGGCCGCTCTGCAGAATGCCCTCTGCGGCCTTGGATCTCTTCGCCCACCGTGCTTCACAGGCTCTGCCTGTCCCGTTTGCATCCAGCTTCGTCCCTGATTTCACTCGGGGGTCGAGTTTGAACCGAACACTGACCTTGCTCACGCACTCCAGACGCGTGCCTTCAACCCCTTGTGGGAAATCCGTCCGGGTGTTCCGCGGGCACCTCAGATGCAGCGTGTCTAAAATGGAACTGCTGGATTTGTCGCCTGTCCCCCGGCTTCTGAGACGGGGACAGCTGTGGGGAGGAGCAGGTTGTGGGAGATGGGGAGCTGGGTTTAGGGAGTGTTACATTCGAGGTGCTCGTGCATCCCCGGCAGATGAGACTGCTTGCTGACTGGCCCCGATGATGCAGGCCCCGCTTCGTCCACGCAGTGCGATAGCCGGCCGGTCACACGCTGCCTGTGACGTATCGTGCATGTGGCCCGAGCGCTAGGCTCCGGCCGGTGGGGCGTGAGCGGAAATGCCGCGTGCAGCCCGCGGGGCACGCTGTAAAGGAAATGGAATGTACCTTTCCCTCTTCCCCTTTCCGATGAGCAGAATGCGGCGGGGTCGTGAGCTGCGTTGGAGGGGTCACAGAGCAACGAGGCGGGTCCCCGGGGCTTCCTGGGTCGGAGCTCGTGTAGCGGCCGGAGCTTCGGTGCGAGACAGCTGTTAACTCTGTCATCTGCCGTGGTTCTAGGTCCCTTCGCTGCAGCCGACCTGCCCCGACGTCTGAGCGAAGAAAGCGAGAGACGTTGCACGTGGGCCTCTGCGGTTAGCGGAGAAGCACGCCAACCACTGACAGCCCTCGACTGGCGACCCTGCCACCTGTGGCGGGCCCCACGCGTAATACGGTTAGTAGTCCTGGATTCCCTCCGCTCACACACTCTCCTGGCGATTAGAAGGCACAGTCAGTCATGTGCTCCTTACAGAATCGAGTCTGTTTTCGAATTAGGCAGCCTGGTTAGGAGCACAGGCTCCCGATTTATTAGCAGATGCAGACAGGCCGGGCAGCGTCCTCAGTGCCTCTCTGGTTGAGTTTTCTCATTGGAAAATGGATCTGCTGTGACGATTCGGTGTTAAAACACGGAAAGCACTCGGGGTGATACCGGGCGCGGAATGCAAGCTCGGTCAAGGCGAGCCGCTTTATGCCGTGCAAATCCCAGACGTGCACATCCCAGACCTGCCACTCGCCACTAAACCTTCAGTCAGCCGCTCCGTTTCCTCCTCAGGGAAGTGGGAAAAATCATGACACTGGCCTCAGGGCCGCCGAAGCCTTCGTCCATCTGTGCTACGTGTCCAGCGGGTAGGCTGACGCAGCAGCATGGTCTGGGTGCCGGGAAATCGGCCGTGACCAGAGAGCCTGTCCTCATGGCGTCTCTGATCGAGCGGAGAAAGAAAACCCACAGAACGAATGTGCCAGAACCCGACGCGGGGCGGTGTAACTGAAGGCGGAGAGGAGGGGACGCTGCAGCAGGCGCGTCGTGCGGGCGGCGGGGGACGGTCTCCCTGGCAAGGTGGCGGTCAAGCGCAGGCTGGCAGCGGCGAGGGAGGGCACTGCAGGCAGAGAGGGCCCCGGCGCAGAAAGGCGCCTCGGGCCGCCTGGGAGCCACGTGGGGCTCGCGGCTACCGAACCGGACAGGCGGCTCCAGGTTCGTGTCATTTTTCTGTCTCATTTTACCAGAGAAATGTTTTTGTCCAAAACTTCTGTTGCTAAATGATTCTAAGTGGAAATCTCAGTCAAGAGGTGGGGTTTTCATTTCACACAGTCCATTTAGCAGCGAAGCGCATGAATTGCTGTCGCTTCTCTCTGTCGAGAAACGAGACCTTAGCCAATAGTTCCGAAAGCCTTTCGATTACCGGTCGTGCCGGCGGAAAATATTTGAGAACGGTGTTGCTAAGGAATCAGAGTTGTACTGGAAAATGAACTCGGGCTTTGTTTCAAACACCTACGTGTTATCTGTAGTTTTCAGAGCCGACTCCTAGTAGATAATAACCCCCCGGGACACTGTTCAGCTCTCCGTGTAGTGAGGCTTGTTTCCAGGAGCACAGTCCTGACGGTAAAAACGTTCAGACCCAAATGTGTTGGTCCCCAGGAAGGCTTGCGATCACCCTGTGGGCTGGAGCTGGGGTGCAGTGGACAAGTGCGCTCGGCGGGTGTCTCCGTGTGTGCCGCACGGGGTGTGTTGACGAAGCAGGCCAGCGAGAATTCTTCACGGGGGGAAATCCTCGGGTGCCGACGAGCTGGCGAGGCCGGGCAGACCTGCTCACCGGGAAACCCTCGGTGCACAGACAAGGTAACAGGAACGCAGCCTCTTCTTTATTAGGAAGCATTGCTTCGGCCTCCGGTGACTTTCAAACGCTGACTGTTAGTGACAGTAAAACTAAAGAGAGAAGGGGCGCTGTCCTCAGCTCATCAAGAAAAGGGGCCTCAGACTTCCCGTTCTGCGCGACGAATGAGTTTGGAGAGCCCACACATGCGGCGCCCCTAGCTCACGGCACTATGCCTTAGAGTTTGCCAAGAGAGGTCTCATGTTCAGTGCTGTTACCACGCCAGAAATATGACAACAGCAACAACAACAATAATAATAATAAAGGGGTGGGAGGAGACATTGGGAGGTGACGGTGTGTTCGTGGCCTCGGTGATGGTGGTTTCATAGGTGTTACTCATCCCCACACTCTTTGAGTTGTGTACAGTGGATACGTACAGCTTTTTCCACGCCAGTCACAACTCAAGTGGAGTGGTTTAAAAATAAACCCAAAATTATAAAAACAAACAAACAAACGGGCTATGATAAAATTACGGTTTTGGTTCTTTGTTCTAAAACATTTCTGGAAAACTGAAATAATAAGACAGCACACCCCGTCAGCATGAGAATTAGATGCACTTTTTCCATACTCTGTCGCTCACGAGGACATCGTTGGCGGCGCACGTGCACTTGCCGGGGCGTGGGGAAAAGTTCCTCGTGGACAGTGACGTGTTCCCATAGCTGCTGCCGGCTCTGGGAACCGGGGCTTCCATCTCGCTCGGCCTGCCCACGTCCTGGGGAGCCCGGAGCCGCCTCAGCCTGTGTCACGGCTCTTCACTGGCTGGGTCAGGGTCAGTCTGCTGCGCGGGGTGCGTGGAGAGGGGCGCCCCGACACGCTGGAGCGGGTAGACACCCTGGGTCCCCGTGCCTGTCGGGTTCCAGCCCCCCACCCCATTCCGAGGTGCCTCAAGCTTTTAAGTAACAACATTATGAAAAAACCCCAGACCCCACCCCAGGAAAAGACACACACATATCCCCAGTTTGCTCACCTTATCAGGGCCGTCAGAGACCTCCGAGGTGCATCGGTGGGCCCGAGGTTAGGGACCGTGTCCCGACCTACTGAGGCGGGGGCGTCTCAGGAGTGGGCTTCTGCCTTAGGTGCTGGGCTTTGGCTGCTGCCTGGGGCCAGGAACCTTGCTGGTCTCCCCTGCCCCGCACCCCCACAACCGCGGCTGCTCTGGGTTCAGGACTCCAGCTCCAAATTCTGAGCTGGCCACAGGAACCCGGTGCCGTCCAGATGGCCTGGAGGAGCTGGACTCAGCCATGGTTTTGTGACAGCAAACTCGGTTCCAGAGCGAAAGTGATTTCCGGGGGTAAAATCGTGTGGCGTCCTCACGCCATCGTTTCAAAGCTCTGAACCGTCCTGCGCTCCTGCAGCCGCGGCCCACGTCCCGCTCCGAGGCTCCGGCGCGTGCTTACGGCTTCCTCTGGCGCTGCACGGACCACGCAGCACCCTGCGGCCCGGCCCCTCCCCGTCCTGCTGTCCTGCGGCCCTTGATGGGCAGGCTCTCTGCTGCCTCGGGGCCTTTGCACGGCTGCTGTCTGGAGCCCGATGTCCTCCCCGCTTCCTCCTCACAGCCGTCAGGTGGATGTCAGAGGGGCCTCGCGGCCTCGCCTGCAGGGGACGGCCCCTCGCTATGCCTTCTCCGCAGCGCCTGTTCTTAGCCCCGGAGTGCGCTTCCTGAGCGTGTGTGTCCCGCTCGCTCGTCTGGAGCGGGCCCGGGGCCTGGAATGCACAGTCGCCTTGTAGAAAGTGAGCGAATGAAGTGGTTTTGCCTCAGGTCACCAGTGACCGCCCTGCCCCTCCAGCTTTTGTGTCTGGACGTACAAGTGAGCCGGCAGAAAATCTGTGACTCCCCCAGTGTGCTCCGTTCCCTTGGGGACAGACCCTGACCTGTGGCCGTTTCCCTTGCTGCGGCTGAGGCCCATGCTGGCCAGGCCTTGGGGCGTTGTTCCGAGTGATTTCACTCCAGAGCAAACGGGAAGTGCGGTTTCTTCCCGCGCACAGAGCGGTGGCGGCTGGTGTGGTTGCGGGATGGCCTCAGTGTGCGGTTGGCCTCGCTTGGCCTTGCGGGATGAGTGTGCTCGAGGGCGGGTCACTGCCCCCCTGCAGGTGCCACCTTTGTGTGTCGTGCTGTGACGCCCAGGGCTCCCTGGGAATGGTGGTTTTGCTGGTTCGGGGCTTTGGAGCCCAGCGCCCCTGCCCGTGCTGCCCGTGCTGCCTGCACTGCCCGTGCTCCTGAGACTGCCTCCGAGGTCCCCGTCACTGCCGCTCCATGTCGCTTTCGATGTGTACGGGGATCTGCCAGCGGCGGGAACGTCCTCCGGGCGGGGGGCGCGTGCAGTGCACGTCGTCAGAGTGGCTCGTCACTGCCGTTGTGCTGGGCCTCGGCTGCTGCTCCGGACGGAGCCCATGGGGACCCAGAGCGCACCCCGCACGGGGCGTCCATGGGTCGTTCGCTCTGCCATCCAAAGGGACGCCTGGCACAGGAGACCCTCGGGGACAGTCCGGGCTCCTCGTCCCTCCCCGTCTTACTGGAGACCGCTCTGGTACGTGAACGCGAGAGGACGTGAGTCAGCACCATGGCCGGACGCCGCGTGCGGAAGGCGTTTGACAGTCACCTGCGCAGGGTTCGTCTAGGAGAGCGGCCGGGTTCGGAGTGAAACAAACACCCAGAGTCGGAGTGACACCCAGAGTCAGAGTGACACCCAGAGTCAGAGTGACACGGCTTCTCACGACACGCTCGCTCGTGCGTGCTTCGCACGTGTCCTGCTCAGACGCTAGGCTGAGAGGAGCTCCAGGCCCGCAGGCCACAACAGCGTCTCTCTGCTACTCCGGGCGATTTTCAGCGTCAGTGCCAACTCAAGCCACGTCGTTCGTGAGGTTCGTCTGAATTTTCAAGAGTGAATCATTCCTGCCGGTGAGACTCGCTGACTGATCAGGGAGGACGAAGTGTCACTCGTAAATGCCCCATTTTAGGCCTGAGCCGGACGCTCGGGACTGGTGGGGGACAGCCCAGTGCCACCTCAGGGACCCCCGGGGACGGCTGCTTTGAAGCTCCCGCGTCTGGGCTGGGAACAGAAGTACGGCCGTGGAGAAGAGCGAGCTTGGGGACGGTGCCGGGTTCTGACCCAGATGCTCAGGACTTGCCTTTCCCAACAGCTGCCTGGTCAGCGATGCCCTGTAGACAGCCGGGAACAAGGGACGAAGCTGGGACGCAGGCCAGGGCCTGGGATGGACTCGGAGCCTGTGCTGGCCAAGGACATTCACACAGGGGAGGGGAAGCTGATGAAGGGGGAAGCTCGAGATAGCTCGCAGACCTGGGGTCTGCCGTGAGGGCCTGCGTAGCCTGGGAGAGGGGGCCCAGGGACGGCGGCACAGGCGGGCGGGCACAGTGACACGAGCAGCGGCCGGCAGGTCCCGAGGCCCGAACACGGCTTTGGGAGTGATGGGAGGTGCTGCGGACCGCTGCTCATCAGAGCCAGGAGGGAGGCGGAGACCGTCTGCCGAGGCCTGGGGGGTCAGGGGGTGAGGAGCTGTTGTGAGGGGGCCTGGCCGGAGCTGCGGGTGGCGACAGGGGACGATGGCAAATGCCAGGAGCCAGGAGGAGCCTCCAGGTGGAGGCAAAGGAAGTGAGCCTGGGAGGGGCCCGGAGGCACAGAAAGTGGACCCCGTCACGGTGTCCCTGATCACTTTACAGGCTGGGAGGAGAGATCATTCGATATAAATGGAGGGGACAGAGGTGTCACTGGGGGGCTCTAAGGGGGTGACACGTGCTTGGAGCAGTCACTGTAGACAGTGCACAAGAAAGTCAGGCACAGACAGACAAAGCTGAGCCCCGGGCCGTCCCTCTGACGGCCAAGTCCAGTTGGCACTGTCTCTGAGACGCGGCGCAGCACGTCTTGGTGACTTCCTGCGGAAATTCTTGGACAGGAAAAGGGTGGCGGGTTGGAAGCGCAGCGCAGGAAGCTCCTGCAGAGTCCGGGGAGCCGAGGCGACTGAGCGTGGGGTCCAGCCCGGGCGGACCCGAACGTGATGCCCGGAAGGGGAGGGAGCTTAGGGGACGGGGACTGTGTGACGGGAGGGTCCCCTCGCCACCCGGGGGAGATGCCGCGGGACAGGGAGCCCTTCCCCGTCCTGGGGCTGCTGGGCAGTCGTCCCGGAGAAGCCCGTGTTCCTGGCGGTGCTGTCCCTGGGGTGCCAGCGTCCACCCTGCAGCAGGGGACGGTGCTCTGCTTGGGCGGGGGGGAAGGGGGGACGAGCCAGCTCCACAGTGTCTGTCAGCAAGCCACCGAGTGCAGAGAGGCAGTTCATAGTGACAGTGCCGTCCTCACGCAGCCCTGCGCCTTGGTCACATGTCCCCGGTCACTGACCTAACCTGTTACGTGATTCATCACAGATGTGACTGACACAGTGTCATCCTTCTGTTGCTTCCTGCCGCCGGGAAGAAGCTGGCCCCAAAGGCCCGGAAGGCCCCGAAGGCCCGTGAAGGCCGCTGTTGCCGTGGGCAGCGCCGGCTGTGCACCTTGTCACTCAGCCCCGCCTCCACCCGCTGCCTGTCCCCGGCTTCGAGCTGAGTCAGAGCTGTTTTGTTAACACGGCAGCTCCCGCTGACTCAGAACCAGGGAGCCGGGTCAGCACCGTGCCCAGAGCCGAAAGCGGGGGCCACAGCCCGGGGCCTCCCAGGAGTGCCCCTCTGTTCACACTCCTGCCAGTGCCCGAGGGGACAGGGCGGGGACAGGGGGAGGCCTGAACTCCCAGACGAGAATGCTCTTCCCGCGAGTGTGCATGTGCGTGTGGCCTGTGTGTTTTTGGAAACTACTCTAAACGTGCACATTACTTGAAGTTTTCGATGTGATCGGAGTCACACGCAGCGGTAAGACGTGATCCAGAGAGTCCGTACACACCTCGTCTTCCCGAACGGCACTCGTGTTTTGCACGCTGACAGTATGACGGCCTCACACCCAGGACGTGGCGTCGACACGGGCCGCCGTCGCGTTGGGCTCGCTGGCGCCGCTGCTGCGTCTGTCCGCTCAGTTCTCCGCAGTTCGGAAGGCAAGTAGGGCGCAGTTCGTTAATTAGCGCGACCGGGTTGTTGGCTGCGCCACCCCGCTTTGTGACCTCCTCGGCCGCCTCGGCCAACGATCCGCCTCGGGCCTCTCCCCCGCCACCAACCACCGCAACCTCTGTTCTCCGTTCCCAGAATTCAGTCAGTGACGTCGTGCCACAGACGACGCGTGGGACTGGCTCTGTCACTCGGGATAGTTCTCCGGTGCTCCGTGCAGGTCATCGTGTCCGCCCTCATCTGTTTGTTGATTGCCAGGCCGTGTCCACGGCCGGGCTGAGCCGGCGAGTGGGACCGTCGCCCGTTCAGGCTCCCGGTGTCGTGGCGTCTGCGGCGCGTCTCTTCGGGAGAAGGCGTCAGGGGCTCAGGCCGCTTCGTCTGCCGAGCTCCGTCTTTCGAGTGCTGTGTTTAAACTCTTTGTGTCGAAGGGGAACGTGCGTTGGCGCTTGAGTCCGCCTTTTACACTTTTCCGTTTGCTCTGTGTCTCTTTTCTTGCCTTCCTTCGGTTACTTGAACAATTTTTTTTTTTATTTCATTTTGACGTACTTATAGTGTTTTTGAGTACATTTTTTGAAAAAAACGTTTTAGCGGTTACTTTGGGCGTCACAGCGTGAAAGGGACTCAGCACGCAGTTGTCTGCTGGCGTCGGCATGTGACTCCTTGTCAGTGGGTTCATTGACGGACCCTCTGCTTTCTCTCTTCGGTGTCGCTGGCTGGAGCATCAGGCGGTGGGAACATTTTTGCTTCGATCAGTGGACGTGAGTGATGATGTGAGAACGTGGTCTGCAGAGCTCCGCGGCGGAGGGCGCTCGGCCGCGCGTGCCCCCGGCTCCGTGTTTCTCTTGTCCCCCCCTCTCTGATGCGCCGGGGCTCCCTGCTGCGTCGGGTCCTCTCTCTTGGACAAGCGACTTCAGCCAGTTTCGAAGGGTAGGGCTGCGAGCAACCACTTCTTTTGTGTTTTTCATCTGAGAATGTCTTTCTTTCCCTTTCGTTCCTGAAGGACAGTGCTTCCCGAGCTTTTCCCTTCCACACAGGAAAAGTGTGCGGCCGCCGTGTCCCGCTGCCATCGATTCAGACAAGAAAACCTCCGTCCTCCGAGTCTCCCCTGCAGGCAACGTGTCGTTTCTCTAGCTTCTTCCGAGGTTTCCCCTTTGTCTCCGGCAGAGACTTCTTTTGGTTTATCCTGTTTGGGTTCCACTCGGCTTCTTGAATCTGCAGGCTCGTGTGTGTCACCAGATGAGGGGAGTTACCCAGGCACTTCTTCAAATACTCCTCAGCCCCAGTCTCTGCTTTTGGGACTCTGGTGACAGAAATGTTAGGTTTTGTAAATAGTTCCTTAGGTCTCTGAGACATCGTCAGATTAAGTCTGTTCTCCTCTCGTGTAGATCGGTGGTTCAAATTGTGCACATTATGTCCTGATGCTTAGTGGACCGATCCTCTGTCATGGCCATTCTGCTATTGAACCAATGCAGTGAGTTAAAAAAAAATCTATCGTGTTTTTCAGTTTTCTAATTCCCATTTGTTTTTGTGTTTTGTAACGTCTACTACTTTGCTGAGATTTTGTTACTTGTTTTAAGAGGATCTGCTGTCGGTTGTTGAAACATTTTTACAGCAGCGGTGTTAAAATCCTTCCCGGATAATGAGTCCGATATCTCCTCTCCCCAGAGTTAACGTCGGTCGGTCGTGTCGTCCCATTCGGGTGGTGATGTCCTCGGTCCTTGGCATGGCAGATGAGTTTTCTGTCTACCGTGTTGGGGACTCGGGTCCTATTTTATCTTCGGCTTCAGCAGGCGGTCACCCTGTCTGGGCTGAGTCCTCAGGCCCTGGCTTACTCCTCCAGGCTGCGGTGCCCAGTCGGTCACATTTCAGGGCGCCGGCCTTGGTTTGTCTGCGGTGTTGGGGCTCCCGCTCCCTCTGGGTGCTGCCCGCGGGCGCGAGCGGGTTCCCCAGGTTGGGTTCTCTGGTGCCTGGGGGCAGGGGGCGTCCTGTGGGGACAGCGAAGCTCCCCGGGCTGGGACACTTGCCATGGTGGCATCCCTCTGCTGATTGGCGTAGGGCTGTGCTGCTGGTGTTTCTTGGGGACTGTAAACCGCTGGAGGGAACCCAAGGCTGGCCGGAGCTGTGCAGCTGTGGCCGCGGTGCACAGCACAGGACAGACCGTGTGGCAGCGCGTGGTGGCCCCTGTGCCGCCGCGCTCCAGCACCCAGGCCCCTCGGGGCTTCGGCCCGTCCACGTGACTCACCTGGCTCGGGAACCGCGAGCAGAAGGCTGAGCGTCACCTCCAGGCGGAAGCTCCGGGAGCCAGGAGTCTTCGCATTCTTCCCACCGTCGCCGTCGCCGCTGGTGTCCCAGGCGGTGGCCGTTCCATCAGCCCACGTCCCAGTGCAGGGACGGCGACAGCTGAGGACAGAGCCCCGCAGAGCTGGGAGGGCACGTGACGCGAGCGACGGCCGCGAGCAGGGGCCTTCGCCTGGAACCGTGGAGACGTGGGGCGCTGTCGCCACGGCACCACCGCGCCTGTTCTGCAGTGAATTTTTCTTGAAGGGAAACTGAGTGGAGAGGCGAATCTCGACAGCCCTGGAGCGTGCTAGAAACGCAGAGACCACGCAGGTTAAAAACGACGCGAAGCAAACGTTTCGTTCGTTAGTTCGGCGTGTGTGCCCGGGTCGAACGTGACGAGTGGAGTTCCTCCGGGGACAGGAGAGACTCCTGGCTGGGCGCTGTCTCTCCAGGGCGCGCGTGGGCTCCGCTCCGGGGACGCTGGTGCTGCGCGTGCTTCCCAGCGGGAGGGGCAGCCGCGCTCTGCCGGCGAGAGCTTCGTTGCTGGCTCCACCATGGTCCTGGGGGCTCCGTGGTGGTCATGAGGTTCATGCCCTCAGGGGAGAGACTTGGGGACCCCCCGTCCTTCCTACAGTGGGAAGTCAGACACTGCAGCCCGGGGCCCCACTCCCCCCGAAACCCGCCGCCGGCAGCCTCGGGACTTGGGAGGGAGACGCGCTCGTCCACGTGTCTCCCAGCCCCTGGGATTGGTTACCTCGGCCCTAACCGAATGAACGAGCCCCGTGCCCCGCGCCCCGCGCCCCGCCGCCCGCCGCCAGGGTCGATGCCAGCTTGAGAGTTAGTGACCGTGCGGCTCTGTGCTACCCCCACGTTTTGCTGTCCGTAGCATTTGTATATTGGGGTCATTTTCCTGCACGTTTCTGTCTCCATTTTCCAGCGCGTACCGGGGGCTCGCAGGTCAGTGATGGGGTCAGTTCGGCTGGCGGCAGACCCCAAGTCCGGCCCGCAGGCGTGAGCGAGGACGGGGCGGGGAAGCCGCGGGCCGTCCCGGAGGGAGGGGGCCAGGTGCCCGTGGGCACTCGTGAGCTGCGCCCGCGGCCCGCAGGCTGGCGGGGTGACTTGACGTTCAGAAGATTCGGCTGCCGCGGCTCAGCCTCCGGTACCCGACGCCGTCTGTGCGGAGAATGGGGTGTCGCTGTGAAGCGCTTTCTGTGGGGCCGTGCGGGGGGAGCCCGCGCCTGTGCACAGCGTGGCCGCGCTGCCAGGACGCGCAGGGGCCCGGAGGCCCCGATGCGGAGGAGGGAAGGCGCCCGAGGCCGCAGACGCCGGGCCAGCACTGTGGAGACGGTGGGGGGCGCGGATGACAGCGGGGAGGGCAGCGTGACGTGACGTGACGGGCACCGCCAGCACATCTTCGTCCAAACTCGCGGGCTGAGCGACGCCGAGAGCGCTCGGACCCCGGCGTGGGCGGGGGACGTGCGGTGACGGTGCTGTGTCGTGACCACCGTGTCACTCTGCGGGTGTCAGTGTGGGGGAGCCGTGAGGGGCGGCGGGGCGTGTATGGGAGTTTCCGGTACTCCTGCCCAGAAATAAATAAACTCCAGAAATAAATAAATGGGAACTAGACGCGGAGGGAGGGAGAGGGAGGGAACAGCGTCTGCCGTCCCTTGAGTCCGCGCGCCATGGTGTCCTCCACCAGGCGGCCACGTGTGCAGAGGCGTCGGTGCTGATGGCTGCGTGGCCACACGGCCCTCGCGCAACTGCTCGTGGGAGCTTCTGATGCCCGTTTCGATGCCGCGCGTGTCGGTCGCACACCGTCAGGCGGCTCTCCGGCGCCAGCTCAGTGTCCTGCAGCTCAGCTCTCCTGTCGCTGTGTGTTCGGATGACCGTGTGCCGAGTCTCAGGGCTCGGACCCCTCCCCCTGCTTCGGGCGCCGGCCTCAGGCCCAGGCTGTCCCCAGCGCGCCTGACCAGGCCGTTGCAGGCCGGAGGGTCTGACGACCCCTTCTCTCTGCCCTGGGTTCATCTGCTAGAGCGGCTCCCAGGACTCAGATAGCAGGCGACAGCCAGATGAAGAGAAAAACAGGAGTTCCTGTCCCCGTCCCTGTGGAGCTGGGGCCCGGCAAGGTGGCGGGGGAAGCCTGATGGCTCCCCAGCCCGGCACCTCTGCGAACCCCATGCTTCTGCGGCTTCGTGGAGGCTCCGTTACAGAGACGTGGTAAATCATCAGTCCCTGGGGACTAACGCGAGCCCCAGCCCCTCTCCCCTCCAGGGAGGTCCCCCCTCCTCCCCACCCTCGGACCCCGGCGTGGTCCTGCCTAATGGTCGGGGGTCACCCTCTGCGGCATTTCGAACAAGGGTCCTTGTACTTCCGTTTTGCTCCGGACCCCGCCCATGAAGGGCCCCTCTCCTGGGAGGGGACACTTGTACGGGCCGCGCTGGACCTAGGAGTGGCACTGGCGACCGCGTGCGTGTTCACGGCGCCAGGAAGCGTCTGGTGCTCAGAAGTGAGGAGGAGCCGAGGTCCGGAGAGCCCCTTGGCGTCAGCCCGCGAGTGGCCGGCGGGGTTCGAAGCCAGGGTCATGTCTGGTCTCCCTGATGCACCCTCGTCTGGCTTTTCCGTCACGTCTTCACAGTCACAATTCACACTTTAAACCAACTTTTTAAGTTTTTGAGAGGAATAAAGCAGCCCACGCCGGTGGATCGTTTACTCCAGAGGGTCCCAGACGTCTTCGGTCCAGTTCTCGGCGCCCTTACGGTCCAGGCCGAGAGGGATGCTTAGCGTTTCTCCGCAGGGAGCGGTCGGCTCCCAGCACCTTCGCGGGTGCTCTCGTCCGGACCGCCTAGTGGGGGGAAGGAAAAACTCTAGTTACAAAACTCCACCTTCCAGGTACAGCTACAGTGAGATAAATCGCGTTACCGACTGGACTTTCCTGTAACGAGTCCTAAGTCGGTTATGTAAGTTATAACAACGTAACCCCGAGCGGAGAGAGCCGCTGGTTCTCAGTGTAAGTTTTCCTCAGTCTGGAAACTTGAATTGTAGTGACGCTCGAAAGTGTAATAAGTTCCAAGAGTTAAATGGTGTGTAAACAGTCGTCCGCAGCTAAGGAATTCCTTCTTTTCTTCAGGAATGCTGACATGTGGGAAACGAGCTATGTTCAGGCATTCACGTAAGTCTGGTTAAATTCAGCAGACAAGAATAATCCTCTAACGTAGCAAGAATCCTTCCAATAAAAAACACCACGCAAGATGTTGTTAGTCAGTTGATTTTCCGTGGCCGCGCTCACGTAGCTGTTGTCTGTCTGTTTTCATTCCACGTCTCTCCAAGAAGAATGGTCGGCTAACTTGGTCTTTGATGAGGCCGGGAAGACCTCGCATCCATTCCATTGATTCTTTTCAGAACTTCGGACTTTTAGGTGCTTATTTGAAAAAGCTGTGTCGCTGCTGCCATCTGTTGGATGACATGTGAGGCCTACTCAGACACGGGACTGAGCGTCCAGTGTCTGTCCCGTCCTCCTTCCGGCTTCCCGCTCACTCCCTGAAGCTTCTCTGCCGGTTATCCGTGGAGGCGTCGCGCCCCAGAGCCAGATCCACTCAGGGCACGTCCTCTGCCGGGGGGAGCGTCCTCTCTCCCGACCGAAGAGAGCGCGGGGCTCCGTCTTCCCGGGGAGACGTGGAGAGACAGGCGGGCGCGAGGGGCGGGGTGAGGAGCCGAGGAGCAGGCATGCTGCCCACGGGCAGGGCACCTGAGGCTGGACCCAGAGGCAGAGGAGTCGGTCCAAGTTCTGTCACTAGATGGTGGTGCGTTTCGAGGCCCGTGATGTCGCTTCTCCGGGGTTTGGTGAGACGAGACGGCTGGCGGGACGGGAGCTGTGAGTGGCGTCGAGGACGAACGGGAGAGGCCCCGGGGTGCCGTGGCTGGACAGGCTGGGCCGCCTTCGCCCGGGGCTGGCGGGTGGGGAGGACAGCGCCTCAGGCCCCAGGGCGGGCATCTGTCCAGGGGCCTGACGCAGGCGCACGCCATCCGGGGGGCATCCTGGCGGCCCGGTGAATAGGGCTGCAGTGGGGTTGCGAGGTGTGTGGGGCCTGGAGGAAGTGGCAGGAGGTGGGGACACGGGCAGAGACAAGAAGAGGGGACCGAGCCCGAGGGCGTGGTCGTGGGGTGGGGGCTGGGGCGGAGAAGGCTTCGGTGCTGCCTTCCCAGAGTCACCAGGACTGTGGTCCCCGGGGGACTGTGCGCTAGGAACTACCCTGGTTCCCGGGGGGCCGCAGGAAGCCGCGGGAGCCCCTCTCCTCACTCACGCTGCCTGCGCCTGCTGCCAGGCTCAGGGCCACCCGGGGCCTCCATGCAGCCGCAGCCAGGTGGCCTGGAGCCCCGCCCTCCGTGCGCCTCTGGACGGAGGGTGCCCCCGGGGGGCCCCTCAACGTTTACGCATCTGGGCCCTGGCGTGGGGGGGGGAGAGGGTGCGTGGAGAGACAGCGCTCTGCTCCCCGATGGCTTCGTTTGCAGCCCCGCCAGGGGCACAGTCGGGGACCAGCGCCGTCCTCTGATGGCTGAGCTGCGTGAGATGCTCGCAGGCACGTCCCCTAGGGGCAGGAAGCAGACGATGGAGAGCCGGAGCTGGCCGAGGAGTCTGACAGAGGACAGTGCGTGGTGCCCGGGACGGCTCTGGCGTGGGCGGCAGGCGGGCGCGGCCACTCTGGCGTCTCACAGGGCCCCGCGGATGTCCCCTGCCTGACGTGATGGAAAGACACAAATCCACGCGCTGCCAGGCACCTCCGGCCCCGGTGCAGGCGCTTCAGGCTCCTGCCAGCAGAGGCCGCTGTCCACATGTCCTTTTTTTTTCCTAAAACAGGACAAGCTCAGCCTTTTTTTTTTTCCCCCGTAGAGCTTTATCACGAGGCCATGTTTGCTCTGGAAAAGATGATATTGTTCATCCTTTTACAGAAAAGCCGTTTGTGTAACGGGGCCGGCTCACGGGAGACACGCGCGTCCCACGTCAAGCTGTGCTGTTGAATGCCAGGAAGGAGGGTCTGTTGGGCCCTTCCTGTGCGCTTGGAGCCAGCTCACGGGACGGGGGCACCCAGAAAGCCTGCAGCCCTGCTCCTCAAGGGTCTTGAAACCCTTTTGGAGAGACGAGACTTAAACGATGAAACAACTCAAGGCTTCGGAAGACAAGTAGTAAAACCAAAGGCAGGAGTCGTGTTGTTCCAGGAAGTTGGGAGGTCGGGGGTGCAGCAGGTGGAAGGCCTTAGGAGGGGGACCCCGGGATGGAGAGGGTGACTCCTGTTTTTTGTTTTTTTTTTTTGTTGCTAGAGTAAAAAGTGAAGTAATAATTTTGGGGGGATTGGTTTCATGGCATTTTGAAGCGCACGGGGCTGGCATTATCACGGTGTGAGAACAGAAACTCCTGCAGTGGTCACCAGGGCGTAAAGGAAAGGACAGGCCATCAAGCCAGCATAGTGACAGTCAGTCACAGCAGCTGCTTCTCAGTCCACGGTCGAGACGAAAGGGTTGCACGTCAGTCAGGAAAACAGACGATTTGAGAACAGAGCTGTTCCAGAACCTTGAAGATACAGCCCAAACTGGCATATGAGAGGAGGGGGCCCGAGTCCGTGATCTCGGGCGGCTGGTGCATGATGGTGTTGCCACCGACAGGCAGACAGCCTGGGCCGAGGGTTGGCTTGGCTGGGGAGGCGTCAGGCGCACCACAGTCCGTGTTGTCAGAGCCAGTGCAGGCCATGCGGGCCGAGGTCTGGAGGGGGGAGGTTGGGCGGAACCAGGCGGCAGGCGGCTGCGTTTAGGCACTGGGCAGCGGAGACTGCTGGGCTGAAGCAACGGCAGCTGCAGCCGCCGTTTGCGAGGACTTCGGTGGGTGGCCGTTGGGCTGTCGCCGGGGTCCACGTGCCGTGTCTGCGGCTTGCGTTCTGGCAGGTGCAGACACACTGGAGGTTCCATGACGAAACAGTGCCGAGAGCCGAAGCGTCCCCTGTCGGCCTTGACGTCCGGTGGCCCCCGTGCCTGGCCCTGCTCCGTGGGAGCCGTTTGCGCCTGGCACGGGGCTCTGGGTCGGGGTCGGGGCCCTGTCCTCGCCTCCGCCCCCGCTGCCTGGAGAAAGGCACCCGTGTCAGCCGCCAGGCAGGAGGCCTGCAGTGGGCGCCCCGTGGCACCCGCTGGCTGAGCGCACGCCAGCCCGTTTCCCGTGGGCGCCGTCCTCACGCGGTCAGAACCCCGCGCTGCGCCCAGGGCCGCGTCGAAGGCTCGTGGCCCTCGTGACCACGGCTGTTCACTCCCTGCGTCCCATGAGGAGCAGGGATTCCCTTTCCCCGGAGGCCTGGCTGGCGCCTTCCCTCATCTGAACGTGAGTCACAGCAGCCTGCCCACTGCGTGGTCCTGGCTCAGCGGCTCCTGCAAGTGGATGGCCGTCCTCAGCCCCGTCCCTGTCCCCATGGGTACCGGACCCGCCAGTTGGGAGGGGACGCTGGCTCTCTGTCCGGTGGCACTTAGCGCTCTGTTGGTCATTAATCAGTGTCAGATGACACCTGCAGGATGCAGAGATGATGTCAGCCTCCCCCAGAAAACGCTCACGCTCTCTGGTCGTAACCCCCGCGTTTTATCCCGAGGACGGTGAGGACTTCCTCAGAAAACACGCTCGGCGTGGAAGTGTCCCCGAGGCTCAGGCCTGTTTCCCGTCTCAGAAGAAACGCGGGGCCTGCGGGTGGGGGCGGGGAGCGGCTCACCCGTTCCGGCCGCGGTGCCGCGTTCTCAGCGCAGGGCGACGCCTCGCGCCCGCGGCCGTCAGGACCACTGCTGATGGAGCCGTGAGGCCGACGGTTGGGACCCTGGGCCTTCGGCTCAGACAGAACTGGACCGGACCTGACCCCGATCCTGCGCTTTCCACTGCTCCGCTCTCTGAGCTGATGAGCGCTCGAACAGACCTGGGCCTCGGTCTGCCGAGCCGCAGAACGGAGACCAGCGCCGGCCTGTCGGGGAGGCGGGAGGGACGTGTGCCACGCCCGGAGGGGCTTCTGCGTCGGCCGTCACGCGGGCGGGCGCCAGTGTCGTGACTTTCACAGGGGGCTGGTGCAGGCGCCGGAGTGCGAAGGACACGGTCCCCGAGTGAGTCTCCGTCATCTGGCGTAATTGGTGACACATTTGGGCAGAAATAAGAAATTTATGGGCATGAATGCTGCCGAGCGCGTGTGGAACAAGGTAGCCACGTCTTTTTAAAACTCTGCGCACTCAACCTGCATCCAGAGGAAGGTCATGGCGCCGTCCGGGTCCACTGCGAACGGGAGACTGGGCGCCAGCAGGGCCAGTGCTTCGGCGGGACAGCTGGGCTGCTGACCGCGGAGACGCGGGGGTGAGTTTGTCGATAGCGGACTGTCGCTAAGCAGGTAACCGACGCCCTTCAGGGCCTGCGCACCTTTCTCAGAGAAGTGCTGGCTCGCATGTGGTTTCACAGGTGAAATAACCCCCACCCCCCACGTGCGGGAGTCTGTGGCCTGTCGTTTTAGGCCGAGGCCCTTGGCGTCCACTGGACAGGGCTGAGCGGCGGCCCTTGGGCGGGAGGCAGGGGCGCCCTGGCTCACTTTGGCCGCCAACGGGCTGCACAAAGTCCCCTTCAGGTCAGAAATGAGTGGGGAGCCCTGGGGACACTTGGGGAGCTGTTGCCCCTCTAGGCGCGGGCTGGCCAAGCAGCCCCACGCACTGGGCTGCGCCGTGCGGGGCCAGCGGCCATCGCTGCGGCCTCGCTTCCCTGGCACGTCCAGACGGTGCTGCCTTCTCCAGGGACGTCGCAGAGGGCCCCGCTTCACTGCGATAGGCCCCGCTAGGGTGCTCGTCACGCTCTTGAAACCTGAGGGGTGAGCTTCGCGGGCCCTGGACGGGGCGGGCACTGACATCTGACACGTCTGTGGCCCCTGGGCCTGCACTGTAGCACGCAGAAGGCGAGGCTGAGAGGCCACCCCGATCCCTGGACCCTGGACGCCCTGCCTTCGCGTGGGAAAAGGGTCTCCGGGAATGTAAGTTACAGGTCTTGAGATGGGGCGAGGACCTGGGGTTACGCGGTGGCCCCTAAATGCAGCTGCATATGTTCTCGTAAGAGGGGTCAGGGAGGGACAGCTGTGGACGGGAGGGGACCTAGTGACGTGAAGCAGAGACAGAGGTCGGAGTGATGCAGCCGCGGGCAACGGCAAGGGGCTGTCCCCCCAGGCCGCAGGGAGGAGCGTGTGACTGGCCCCAAACGTGACTTATCGAGCTAACGGAGTACGCGCGCGTTTTGACAAGGCCGGGATGACTTTAAACGGCTCAGAGTGTGTTTCGTTCTGCGGATCACGGCCGGCGTCGTGACTGCCCTCGGAAGTCAGCTCGGCTGGCGAAGAGGCCGCTGGGTTCCTGCAGCGCTTCTGCCCTGGGCCGGGGGTGGGGTGCACTGTCGCCCCACCGAGCACCTCCCTCCTGGCTCCTAAGCCTTCACGCCCCAGGCAGACGCGCTGCAGTTTGTCCCTCTGTCCCTCTGTCCCTGCATTCAGCCGCTGTCGCCCAGCCTTCCGGATTCCCAGAGCGCTCCCCGTTCTGCGCCCCGGGCCCCGAGGACCGAGGACCGAGGGTGTGGGCGAGCGGCACTGGCCCGAAGTACGCAGTACGCCGCCCGTGCCTTCACCCGTCCTCGTGCTGTCGCCCTCCCACGTCTCCCACGGGCCCCCGGGGCAGAGAGAGCTCGGGCGACTTACTAGAGGTCTCAGTGCTAGGAAGTGGCCGAGCCGGGGTCCTAACCTCGGCCGTGGGCACCTGAGCCTGTCCACACGCTTACCTCGTGGGGGCAGACGCGTTGGCATCTCCTGCCGCCCTGCAGGGCCACCCACACCAGGTAGCTAAAGACGACAGCACCTGTCCGCTCACGGTCCCGCAGCGTGCGCTGTGCTGGGCGACGGAAGCTCACCCTCGCAGAAGCGGCCTCCCCTCCTCGTCCCCGGATTGGAAGTTCAAGAGCATGGCTTCCGCTGCCTTCGTTGGTCACAGCGGGGACGCGGCCAGGCAAGATTCGAGGGGACAGGAGGAGGTGGAAGATGGGGATTCTCTCTCCTGGCCCTCCGGGCACTGGGAACAGTGCCCCCCTCGGGAACTGGCCGGGCACCCGCGGGGTGGGCGCTGGACGAGTGCCTGTCCTGGAGCTTGTCGGCCCGAACCGCGCGCTGGGAAGGGTGGTCGCCTTGGAATCGGATGCCCGCAGTTCCACGCGACGTGGAGCGAGGTGGCCTTGCTGCCTCCTGAGCATCCCCACCTTCGTGCAGCTGGGCGGGGCTGAGGACGGAGTCGGCACAGAGGGGCTTTGCGCCAAGTCACCAAGGACTCGGCGGGGCAGGTCATGCTTAGCGCCTCATTAACGCGAGGGTGTCAGACTAACGCCGCCCGCCCCCTGAGGATGGACGAGCTGGACTCGCCTGCGCCCCCCCACTCGCTCCGGCTTGACCCTGAGGGGTCGACCCGCGTCCCTGGCCCTCTGGGGCGCCTCTCCCACTCGCTCTGGGGCTGGAGGTCATGGCGCCGTGCGTGGTACGTGGCCATGACGGGCCGCATCAGGCTTTTTTCCCTCACGTGGCACATTCACCCCAGTGCGATTTAGCGTACGGGAAAGTGAACAGTGCGGGTGGCAGGTGGCTTTTTCTTTTGGAGCTAAACAGTAGTTTTCTTTAAGGATTTTCTGTGAGGAAAAGATCCGTAGAGAGAAGCCAGCATGTCCCACCTTCGCCTTGCGCCTGAGAGAGCAGGTGCCGCCTCTGCCCTCACCTGATCGTTGTCTCCTGTGCCTGGGGCCGGGATCCGACTCGTGCCTCGTTAGCAGTGGAGAGAGGGCACCCAGAGCGCGGAACCCAGCGTGGGGAGCGCACCCAGCAGACGGAGCCAGGCCTGGCGGTCTCCACTGGCGCCTGCAGGAGCTCCTCGCGCTCAGCACCCGCCGCAGTGACACAGCTCTGCTAGCACACCACGAGACGGGCCACTGCCACCTAAAAGGGCCGACGCAGGACCCACAGCCTCATAGTAACCGGCTAAAAACCACTCGCTCGTCAGACCGAGAGCCGGGACGGTCGCCAGGGTGACACTCAGGACGTGCTGCAGTCATGCAGTGCAGGTCTGAAAGCAGCCATCGTAAAAGCGTTTCGCTGAGCGGTTACGCACAGTCTCGAAACAAGCAAAAGTAGAAGATCTTAGCAGAAAACGAGAAGCTACAAGGGAGGACTGAATAAAAAAATTAGAGCAGGAAAAATGAACGAGAAAACATTCAATGGACGAGCTCGACGACGGGACGGGGCAGAGAGAGAGAAGAACCGACGACTCGGACTGACTGGTACTGAAATGACCCCGTCTGAGAAAGAGAGAAAGTGACAGGAGGAAAAGAACAGTCTCGGGCACCTAAGGGACTATAAGACAAGATCTAACATTTGTGTCATCGCAGCCCCAGAGGGAAACAGGGCAGGGGCCGAAAAAGTAATAGGAGAAATAACTGTTGAAAACGTCCCAAATCTGGAAATAGACGGAACCTGCAGATTCGGGAAGCTGGGAGAAATTCCGAAGAAGGATAAAATCAAAGACGTTCGCACCAAGACACATGTAGCAAAAAAACAGAAGCTAAATGGAAAGAAAGATGTCTAAAAAGCAGCAGCGGAGGAATGACGAGGACGGAGGAGAAGCGGCTCAGGTGACAGCGGGTTGCTCGCTGGGGTCAGGGAGCCCGGAAGGGTCTCAACACTTTCAAGCGCTGAAAGCAGAAACGTGCCAGCCTAAAATCCTCCCTCCAGTGACAAATACTCTACAGGAACGAAGAAGAAGTAAAAACATTTTCAGCTGAAGAAACTAAGTTTGTTGCCAGCAGGTGCCCTAAAATAATGGCGGAACATTAGGGGGACGATGAGGGACTCTGGGAATATCGGGAGGTGAGAGCACCGTAGGCGAAGATATGGACGTTTTTCTCTGAAGTGTTTAATGGTTGACACGAAACTCAGAGCTCGGTCTGATGTAGTTCCTGTGATGTACGCGTGGGAACGGAGGAGGGCGCGGGGTAAACCTTTTCCACATTTCACACAAGCCGGTAAAATGTCCACACTGGTGACGGACGTATTTACGTAATGTAGCATCTTGGGCAAGCATTTAAAAATTCTGCAAAGGTGACTAAAAATCAAGTAAAAATGAAATTCTAAAAGAAGTTCAAGTCACAGAAAAAAAACACAACAACCCAGAAACGAAAGGAAGAGAAAACAAACAAAAAATTAAAACACGGTAGACTTAAGCCTAACATATAAATCATAGCATTAAATTTAAGTGATCTGAGTATACTAGTTTCAAAGGCAGAGATTAAATGGAGGTGGTCTAAATATACCAATTAAAGCGGGTTGAAAAATGACTTAACTATACTGTCCGTAAGAAACTCATTTGAAACATATAAGAATATAAACAGTTTGAAAGTAAAAAGACGGAATAAGATATGTCATGAAAACATCTGTCAAAGAAAAGCAAGAACAGCTACGTTAATATCAGATAAAGTAGATGTCAGAACAGAGACTATTACCAAGAACGGAGAAGAATGTTACATAATAACAGTAGGTTCGATCTACCATGAAGACAGAGCGATCTTCAGACCCAACAGAGCTGTAAAACGTGAAGGAAAAGCGAAGGGAGAAGCTCACACGCGCTTGGAGGGATTGCACAGTCCTCTCTCAGCAGCTGATGCAACAACTAGATACAAAATCGGGTAGGACACGAGAGGACTCAGCAAAATCCTCAACCAACAGGATGTAGCAGGTGTTTCTAGAACGCTCCACCTCAAAACAGCAGAACTTACATTATTTTCGATTGCCCGTGGAACATAGACCAAGAGAGATGATATCTTGCGAAATAAAATTAACAAATTTCAAGGAAATGAAATCATACAGAGTGTTTCGTAACCACCAGCAACCGAACTAGAGAAAGCGGGAAAAACAGATAGAGTACCAGAAGAATCGCTCAACAGCCCTGCGCAGTCCCTGCGCTGGAAAGAAAGCCTCGTGGAAAAATCTGAAAATGCGTTGACTTGAACGGAAGTGAAAATACGACACAGAGAGCCCCGTGGGATTAAGCGAGAGCGGCCGGCGTTGACAGCGCTGAGCCAAGGAGCGGCAGAGCGAGCAGGACCGAGGGACGGGGACGGGGACGAGGACGGGGGGCCGGAGCTCCTGGGGGACGGGGTCGGAGCTCCTGGGGGACGCTCTTTGGTCGGGAGGTTCGTCTTCTGTCGTCGTGGGCGCTTAGGGGCCGTCGGTCTCCCGCGGCTTAAGTTCCGATCCTCGGAGTGCGCCTGCGTGAGGCCCCGTTCTGGGCAGGGGGGGCCCTCAAGGCCCTGGACAGCGACCCCTCGCCCCGCCTGTGCCCCCCAGGCTGTCGGCTGTGTAAAGGCCCCTGGAACGCCAGTCCCTCTGCTTGTCAGCGCCGCAGAAACCGAAGGGGCTCGGGGACTCGTCCGCCCTGCAGTCCGAGATGGAGGTGCGTCTGTGCGGGGCTCGGTTCCTTTGCGGGGAGGGCCGGGCAGGGTAGAGGCCTGGCTCCCTGCGCCCGCCTTGTCCACCGAGGACGCAGTTCCCGCAAACAGCCGTGAAGGGCGGCGGGGCGCTCTGTGCCGCCGCTGCCCCTTCCATGAAGCCGCCGAGACTGCCCGGTTCCGGCAGCTTCTCAGTCGCCGGAGAGTGAATTCCACGCGCTTGGGCCGACGACAGCTTCAGGAGCTCCGTCCCGAGCCGGCTCCTGGCTCAGTCTTGGCCTCGGCCTTCGCTTCAGAAACGCAGACTCAGGTATTCTGAAAGGTCGCGTGAGGATTCAGAGGCTTTGGAGCACGTGCGTGCCTCGTTCCCTTGTGGTTCGGTGTTTATTGGTGGCCAGGGGACCAGTTGGACAGACCGAGAGATGTCACCGACGCTCTGACTTGTGACAGCGCGTTTCGGCTGCACGAGCGGAGTCGGGCTGCACGGGGACGGCCCGTGAGCCAGCAAGATCTCGGCTCTCAGAAAAGCCTGGCGAAGATTCCGGTTTCATGTCCTCTCCCGGTAAACCGTCTGCGATGTTCGCGATTCCTCCAACTTAAGGTCCAGGCAGAAGAGAAGGTGGAAAATAATCTTAGGCTTTTATCACAACAGAACACCGCAGTACCCCGTCTGGTCTCAGGGCGACGCTGCCGCCTCTTCTCTGCTCGGCTGTGCTCGGGGACGCCCGGGGCGCTGCACCAGCTCCGAGGGAGAAACGTGTGCCCTTCCAGCCCTCTGGACGGAGGGCACAGGACGGCAGGGCCTTTCCGTGACAGAAACGGAGTCCCTCCTGCTCACACTTTCGGGTGGTTATAGAATTTAACCTTGAAACTGAGCTCTGTGGCCCGGGCAGAGCCCGCTCCGGTTCTGGGGCGCCGTTGGAGACCCGTTCCAGCAGAGGGGGGCCTCTGGCATCCTCGCTGGGCCCCCTGTGCAAAAGGGGTGAAAGGCAGAAACGGGTGCCTCGCTCCCCACTCTGGGCATCGTGCAGGGCCGGCCCGGCCAGCGGAGGGAGGGACAGGGCACTGCGCCCTCTGTGGGGGTGGCCCGCCTCTTGGGGAGACCCTGAGCCAGACCTCCTGGTTCCGAGCAGTCAGTCCAAGCTGCTGAGACCACGAGACTTGCGGGTCACTGGGTGTTCCGCTGAGTGTGACGTCCCGAGGGGCATCCGTGTTGTCGCATGCCGCGGGCCCCTCTGGACACGCCACTGCACGTGTGCGCGCATTTTCTTGATCTTGTCACCATGCAGGTGTCGGGGACATTTGGGTCATTGCCACTTCTCGGCTGTGGTGGCTCTTTCAGACCCGGTGGGGACCAGGGTGGGGGTTCCTCAGAACCCTAAAGCAGCTGCCACGGCCCACAGCCCCTCTCCGGTGGTGCATTCTGGTCCCTTCTGTAGGAAGCACGTTTTAAAAGCATCTCCGCTTGTTCCCGTAGTAAGTGCCACGTAGTCTTTCGGTGCTTTTGTGCCTGTGAGGTTCATGGCCCTTTTCTGAGCAGAGACTGCGCGTGGTCACAGGGCCGGGCCGCCGGGGAGGGCTGCGGCCCCGGGTCTCAGGTGCTTTGGTCTCCGCGGAGTCGGCTTCTGCAAAGTCAGTGAGGTGCAGGGCTGCTGTCCCCCAGCATTTGAGAAGGCCTGAGGTTCCCGGACTTGGCCCATGTGGCCTGTGGTCTCGCCTCCTGCTGCTGGGAAGGAGCTGCCAGTGGGCGCTCCGCTGGCGCGGTGGCCGGTGAGTGCCCCGGCCTCTGCCCTCCACCATCGGCCACAGCACAAGTCAGCAGAAGCCGCCGAGGCCTGTGAGACGGAGGGCGTGGGCTGTGGGACCGTCTCCGCCTCCCCCCACGGGAAGCCGTGTCAGCGTCCGCACTGGCTCGGCGGCTGACTCGTCTGCGGTGTCCTCCTGTTCCTCTGGTGGCCTGCACTGGTCTGAGCATGAGTGGACATGAGAGAGGACGTTTTTATTTCGGACAAGTGTGCTTAAAGGACATTTGCCAGCTTCATCGCTGGCAAGAAAGGCACATTCTTCTCTGCACAGGTCCCAGATGACACAGTCCCCGGTCCTTTTTCCAGCACCAGAAATAGAGAGCAGGCCGCGCCAGGAAAAGCAGGTGCTTTCCCCCCGAGTCCCCAGCAAGGTCTTTAAGCCCTGGCATGAGCAGCCAAGGGCGCGGAGACCAAGATGTCACTGTCATCGGGTTCTTTCTTCATTAAGCTCAACAGGGGACCGATTCCCCTTACTGCAGGCGATATATAGACACCCCGAATACTGTTTTTTAATTTAAGTATTTCCAATTATTTTGCAAATAGTGAGCTTATTATTGAAAGACTCATGATGAGATCTCTCAATAAAGCAGTAAGTCCTTTATGTTTATTATACTGTAAAAATCAATGTAATAGGATTACAGGAAGTGTCAAATTATAAAAACGAATCATCGTCAATCTCCTGACTCAGATGTGACTCATTTTAATTATCCTTTCCCTGGCTTTTGTATTAAACGTGTGCGCTGTGCTAACTGGAATTGCAGAGCAGCCTGGCTCAGCTGCTTTTTCTCCCCTCGCCCGACGTCACCGTGTCATAGATGGTATCCATTTTTTATGATCGCACTTTGAACTTTTTTCATTTTTTTTTTTTTGGTTGTAAATGCGACGAACGTTGTGAGCATCTACAGCCGAACCCAACTGTGAGCAGTTCACAGCAGCGGTGGGGCGAGCGTCACGGTTCGTGTTGCCTGAAATGATGCTGTGTGTCGTTTCTGGCGCCTTAACTTTTTTTCCGTCACCACTGTGTGAGACGCATTTTGTTGCTGCGCGTAGGTCTAGTTCACTTATTCCTTCCTGTGCCGTTGTCGTATGTGCACACTCCCGGGTACACACTTCCGTGGATGTATACAGGATTTCTGCATGCACCCCAGGCGGATTGGTATTGGGGTTGCTCCCGCTTGGGGGCTTTTACATGCGCCGTGCCTCCTCGAGCCTGCGTCTTGGTGCGGCATTGGTAGGCAGGAGAGCACACCGTCGATGTGACACCTGCACCCCGGTTTGCCTGGAACAGTCCGACTGAGGCCCGCTGTCCTGCTGTCTTGTCTGGTGGGAGCCTCCATTTTTTCCTCCCAAACATGGTCACCCTGGTCATAGCAAATGCTTATTTCTCCTTCCTGAAATGGCGCCAGTTTACATAGAAATTTATGTGGCACATTGTCATCACACTTGTGATTGGCCAGTTTTTTAAGGAATATACATTTCCCATGTTACTAACAGGGTTGAGAACTTTTTCGTATACTTATTGTCCATTTAGAACAACAAACGTCTGGGGAAATAACTGGTTGAATCACTTTTCCATGTTTCTATTGTGTCATCTTTTTCTTACTGACGTGTCAGGAATGCTTTGCTATTCTGGATGTGATCCTTTTGTCGGTCACATGAATCACATGTCTTCTCAGTGCGTGGCCTGCTTGTGCACTCGTACACTGGTGTCTTTAGCGGCTCATTCATAAATCAAATATTGTTCAAACTACCTTTATCCCGTATGGTTAGCCCTTTCTCTGTCCTATTTAAGAAATTCTTCCTTGGCCCCAAGATCATGCAAATATTTTTCTTTATTACCTTCCTGAAGATTTATTGTCTTGCCTTTTCTTTTCTTTTTTTAATTTATCATTATTTATGCCTACAGCACCTGGTCTTCCTAGGTGGTCTGCCATCCAGTACTAACCAGGCCCGACCCTGCTTAGCTTCTGAGATCAGACATCATTATTCAGGGCGGCGTGGCCGTAGACCATGGGCCGTGGCTCCACTGGGGCGCGAACCCAGGACCTTCTGCGTGGAGAGCAGACGTGCTGACCGCTGCGCTATGGAGCCGCGTCCTCGTTAGGCCTTTTCCATCTAGATCTGCAGTCTCTCCGATCCTGAATTTTTTGTGAGGGAGTCAACTCTGTTTTCCTCAAGAGGATATACAGTTCACCCAGCACCATTTATCGAAAATTCTACCCTTTCCCCTCACGGTTTGCTGTACCAGGTTGTCAGAAACCAGGCGTTGAGACGCGCGTTGCTGCGTTGCTAGGCTTTGTGTTCCGCGGCATTAGCCTCTTCGTCTGTCCTCGGAACAGCATCGCACTGTTTGATCACTGCGGCTCTGTCGTAAATCATGACACGTGTCACCCAGCTGTTTCCTGCATGGCTTCTGCAAGGGCTCACCCTGAGGAAGTGTCCCCGCTTCTCAGGACATGCTGCGTCAGGTCGCGTGTTAACAGCTTGACACCGCAGTGGCAAGGCACACGCTCTCTTCCCAAACTGCGGGTTATTGATCGCTTGTACCGGATTGGAGGGGAAGCCTGTCAGACCCACAAGGTGACCGCGTGACACGCCCCCGTAGCACCGAGAGACTGAGGACGCGGGGTGAAGTGGCGCCTCTGCCCTCCCACGCTGGGGGCCCCAGGACACAGCTCACTGGTGGGGGGGTCATCGTCTCCCCCGACGCCCGCATTCCCGGCGTTGGCACGTGCACTCACGCGGGGAGCCAGAGGGCACGCGTGGTGCACGGCAGCCACGCTGCTGGCACACAGCGAGATGAAAAAATAAACCGCACGCGTCTCTTTTTAAACTTTTATGTTAAAGCTCTGATTCTTTTTCAATAGACTCTACTTTTAAAAAATAAACTTTCTTTTTTGGTACCTTCCGTTTCCTGTGTGAGCCTCGGAAACATACAAAATACATCTCATCGGAACTCTCCTGTGCAAATGAACATAAGCAACGGGGACACCTGCGCTGAAGACGCCACCCCAGGGCCACCGCGGGCTCCCTCCGAAGGCGCCGCTAGAAGGGGCCGGCGGCCTGTCCGCGGGGGCCACACGCGTCCTGGGGCGGCCCGCGCAGGAAGCCGCCGCCCCGCTTGTCCGCCCGGAAGCCGCTTCGGGAGAGCTGCAGGGCACTGCCCAGCCCGCCGAGCAGCGACAGCGACGACACCCAGCCCAAGGGGCCGAGCGTGGGCAGGCGGAAGACGGACGGCAGGGGCGCCGTGTGGCCGCTGGCGCTCGTCCTCGCCGCCGCCGCCGCCGCCGCCGCCGCCGCCGGCCAGGCTTGGTCCCGGGGGACGGGCCCGGAGGCCCCCGCACTGCTCTGCTCCAGCGGCTCCATGCTCTGCACCGCCGGGGCGCGGCCCCGCGGCTCTCTGGGGGTGCCGAGTCTCCTGGGGGACCTCTTGGCCAGCTGGCGTCCCCGCTGAAGCGGGGTGGGGGAAAGGGTCCCCTGGAGAGCTTTGCACAGCAGCCTGAGCAGAGCGAACACGGCGTCAGCGCGGCCGTCGCTGGATGAAATGGGCCCCAGCCCGCCCAGGACGCGACCCGGCGACACCCACCTGGGCAGCAGCGCGGCGACGGGCGCCAGGAGGCAAGTCAGGTAGAACACGGGGTCGCCCAGGAGCGTGTGCATGGTCCAGTAGGGGTTGGACGGCGGGTAGCACGTCGCGCAGGACGCGTTGTAAACCAGCGCCACAGCGAGGAATAAAAGGACGCTGAAGCCACAGGCCACCCAGTTGAGCCAGGTCTGAGGGCGAAGAGACAGAGAGGGCCGCTGTTTCAGCCAGGAAGGCCCCGGTCATCCGCACTGGCGGCGACGTTCTGAGGGCTGAGAAAACGGGTCTTGGCACGGCGGCCGCTGGGGCTTGGGGACCCGGGGACCCGGGGACCCGCCTGGACCCAGGCGGGGAGGGGGCTGAGCTGCCCAGAGCCCACGGCGTGGGCCCCAGGGGACCGGGTCGCCGGACACCGGGCTCTCGCGGGCGCGCATGCGCGCAGGCCAAGCCCCCCCAAGCCCCGCCCCCTCTCACCCAGGTCTTGGTTTCGATGCCCAGGTGCAGCAGGAAGGTGAGCAGCGCGATGGCAGTGATGGGGGTCCCCCAGGTAAACACATCCGTG
>NW_024354501.1:743881-744201 GCF_902729225.1 Pteropus medius | reverse complement strand
CTCACCCAGGTCTTGGTTTCGATGCCCAGGTGCAGCAGGAAGGTGAGCAGCGCGATGGCAGTGATGGGGGTCCCCCAGGTAAACACATCCGTGTCCGAGTCGTAGTAGGCCTGGAAGACAGCGGCGTCCTGTGTCTGGGGTCACTGGGGAAGCGACGGGAACAGTGGTGCCGGTGTCAACTTACCAGGTAAGGGATGAAGAAGCAGACCAGGCTCTGGAAGGCGGCGTCGGCCATGTTTAACCAGAAGGTCCGCGGCCGATACTCCTGGGGCACAAAACCAGCAGGTCAGCCTTCCCCCGGCCGTTAGTCGCTTAAACGT
>NW_024354501.1:721841-743313 GCF_902729225.1 Pteropus medius | reverse complement strand
GCGCAGGTGACAGGTACCGCAGCGGCCCTCAGCAGCCCCTCCCCATGCTGCCTGCTTCCGTGGCAACCCCGGGTCCCCAGGGTGAGCAAAGGACGTCAGCTCGTCCTTTGAAGAGGAACGTTCTGAGCTGGACGGGAGGCTGTGGGTGGTTCCCTCGGCGCACGTGAAATTTTAACTCGCTGATGGGCACTTAGGATGACCTGGTCATCGGCGCTCGACCCAGGCGGTGTGTTCACACACATGTACATCCGCGTGTGGTCACCGGTCTATGAGTTCCCCTTCTCGTTAATTCCCATTCCAGATCAACCACCTTTTGGGAGGCTGCAGCCGCCACCACAGCGACGGGGCGGACAGGCGGGCTGGCCGTGGGCTTCGCAGACTCGCCGTGGGGAGTTTGCACTGCATTCCACCTTTTCTTGGACCCTGTCTTTTTAGTCTTGCGTTAAATCGATACACAAAACCATTTAACACACACCTCGGAGGGTGTGGACACGCGCACAGCCGGCCGCCTCGCCGCTTCCTCTGGAGTCGGGCCGGCAAAATCGGTTTTTTCCCTCCCCCGCCGCTGGCCAGATTCTGGAGTTTTAAGAGTTGTCCCCAGTCGTCCGCGCAGAGAGGCCTGGGCACTTGCAGCTCCCAGGGGTGGGAGGCGAGGGGGGCGGGGAGGCTCACCTCCATGTTCTGGCCGCTCTTGTAGAGCTGCGGCTCGGTCAGCAGCACGTCGGCCGGCACGTCCTGGTCCAGCACCCCAGTCACGAGCTGGGGAAGCGACGAGAAGAGCAGGTTAAAGAAGATCAGATACCACTGGTCGATCATGGCGGACGCGGAGAAGCCGCAGTGAAACTGGAACCAGAACAGGAGGCCCACGAACATCTGCAGTCGAGAGAGGGGAGCGGGGCGAGCCGCTCGGAGCCGCCCTGGCACAGTCTCCGCCCGGGCCCTGCGGGGCGGGCACTGGGCCCGCGCCCCGGCCTCTCCCCCCACCTGGCCCTTCTCGTCCCCCCGAGACGACGAAGGACACGCGGTGGGAGCCGGGTGTTCCCAGGCCAGCCTGTGGCGTGTGAGGTCTCGTGCCTGAAGAGCCACAGATACTGATGGGACACAGCGGAGGCCCCGCTGCGTCTAGGGCTGCTCACATCCAGGTCACCCATGTTGGCCTCTTCCCTGAACCGAACCTCCAGGTGCTGCATCCCAGACCCCGCCTCCCCGACGACGGGCAGCGGGCAGGTAGCAGAGACGCACGCGGGCGTGGCGGCAGGGTCGCTGGTGCCCACAGGGCCCCCTCGGGCACTCGGCTGGTGGGTGAGCCCCAGCGGGTCCCCACCGCTCCCGCTGCCTCGCCGACCTGGACAGCGAGGTTGCAGGAGGGGGCCTGGCCTCCTGGAGCACATGCTCGGTAGGAGGTAGGGGTGGGCCCCTGCCTCCTGTGAGTTGGTCACCGACCCCCATTTCTGGGGGGTCACGGTGGGTTAGCAGTCACAAAGCGCTCAGACGTGTGTTAGCGGTGCGGCCTGGCACAGGTCATTTAAGCGCTCTGCTCAGTGTCCTTGTCCAGGAACTGGACGGGCTGATGGCACTCGGCCGTGGGCCCTCGCGAGGAGCAGCGCGCTCCTGTGACGGGAGTGCCCTCGCACACTGGGCGTGCCCGCACGTCTGCTCCGCCGGCAGCTCTGGGTGTCCCCTTCGGCTGAGGCTCACGCAGGGTCAGTGTGCCCACCTCGTTTAGGGAGAAGCAAGCCGACGCCCAGGGTGAGGCCTTGACTCTGACCACTGTTTACCTCTCCATAAACCAGCTTGTTCAGCTGCTCGAGGCCTTGGCCTGGAGCTGTGGGCCGTCCCGAGGGAGCGTGCATTAGAACGCTCCCCAGGGTGGCCAGGAGCTGCCACTCTCTGCCCTTCTGACCTGGCGCCGTCACTCAGCCTCTCGGAGCTTCCGTTTCCCGACCTGAAACTGGCCTGTTCTGACGACCGGGAAGGAGTCTGTTGACGTAACCTACGATGTCACACTCCCTCCAAGTCCCGTTTCCGTCTGCGACTTGTGCAGCTTCCCCCTCTGCCCTGGAAAGCGGCCAACGCGGACTTCCCGTTGACTTCCCCGCTTCCTCCCCCGGCACCCGGCACCACCAGCTGGGCCAACTGAGTCATAACGAGCCAGGAGTCCACGGAACGGAACGTGGAGGAGGAGCGTTTAGATAAGCGAGGAGTTGCCAAGGGTACCAGGAAGCCTTCTTCTCAAACCTGTTGCTATGGAAACTGCTTCTCTGCTCTGTGCTGGGAAGGAAGACCAACTTCCTCCTAAAAATAATGACCGCCTCGCTGTGAGAGGCAGAGCGGTTAGCGCTGAACGTCTCAAGTGTGTGCAGAGGCCCTGTGTCCTACCCCGTGGTCCTACCCCGCACGGAAGCGGGTGCCCCCGCCCCCATCCCCATCCTCTCCCCAACAATAGACAGGCCGTGCCCCCTTGGGATGGCCACTCTGTCCGTCCACAGCAGAAACGTCCAACACCCTCCTCTCGGTCTGGGGAGCTCTCGTTAGGAATTACGGAGAGAACTCGACTCCCACGTGCGCTTTGCTTTTCAGATAAAGAGAATAAAATCCATAGATGGCGAATGGCTCGCCGCAGCTGGGCGCAGTTAACGAGCGCGAGCAACGCCTGTTCTCAGCGCGCACTGGAGCCGGAACCCCAGGGCCGAGGCGGCAGGCGACAGGACAGAGTCGCAGGCAGAGCCTAGTGTGAATTAATTCCAGGATCCAACCTGTCGACTTAGACCTGCCCTGACTGGCCCTCAGCAGCGGTGCCCTTTGCTAGGAGACACTCTGTAATGGGTGAGAGTGAGGGGCAGGAGGGGGGTCGGGCAGGTGGGAACCCTCCCCCCCCCGCTGAGCATGAGCAAGAGCTGTGCTCACGGCGGCGTAGACCAGCACGGAGGCTTCAAAGCAGGATTACAGAGTGAGGTGAGCAAAACACCTTTGTGTCTTATCTTGCAGAAGAGTGCAGGCCGATCTGACATTGGAGCTGTAGCATCCCATGTGGCAGGTCTGTGGGACCACCCTGGGTGGTCACTTACCCCAGCTTATTTTAGAGTCCCCTTGTCTGGACACCCCCCCACACGCTGTCAGAGGCCAGGCAGGAGCAGGCCAACAAGTCTGGGCAGGATGTCCCTCTGCCCCAGAGGTGAGTGGAGCTCGGAAGTGGCCATGGTGCTCGTGCTGGGGGCAGACGCCGGGCTGCCAGGACCCAGTAACAAGGAACTGGGAGTCACGTCTGTCACTGCGGGATGGATCGGGACCCTGGACAGAGCCCCGGAGAGCCAGGGCGTGGCCCTGAGGGGTCCGCCCCTGTCCTGCCAGCAGGTGAGACAGTGTGGTGGGACCCTGCTGGTGGCCCCTTCCCACCGGGTCTGAGCCTGCGCCCTGCCCAGGGGACTCGTGTGGGTGTGTCTCGACACAAGCCATTCGGTACCAGGGCCGCAGTGTGACAGTCCCCTCATTCTGTCTGCCCGACCGCCGACCACACCCTGCTTGTCCCGTGACTCCGTCCACTCTGGGTGACGCCTGTCTGGCCCCTCAGCACCTCGCCCGAGAACCACGGTGACGGAGGGCTGAGCGCACAGGAGAGGCAGCCGGACAGACGGGGGACGGCCACCGGCCGCGTCACGCTCGCAACCAGACCGCCCCTCACTCTAAGGCGCTCGGCGGCCACGCGTCTGGCCTGCCCGTCTCCCACCCCCTCCCTCCGGGGCGCGTGCGGCACGCACCGTGTTCTTGTAGAAGAAATACAGCACCATGTTGGCGAGCCGCGAGTAGCACCAGTGGCCGTGCACGAGCAGCAGCCGCTGCAGGAACCGGAACCGGGGCAGCGCGAAGTCGCTGGCCATCACCGCCTGGGGAGGGAGCGCGCGTCACGAGGCCCGCCTGCCTGCAGCCCGCCCCCAGCACGGGGCCAGCTCGGGCGGGGAGGCCGCTGTCCCCTCTCCTCCCCCAGCTAAACTCGGCCCCAGCGAGCCCCAGGTTCAGGGCCATCGTCACGGCTGCAGACACGTGAGACCGGAGTCCAGAAAAACACGGGGCGTGTGCAGTCTCCGCGGTTCTGCCCGGGGCTCCCCGCGCCAGGAGCAGACGCCCTGCTGACGCGTGGCAGGGACCGGGGCGTCCTGCGAGGCGTGTTCCGGGGTAGGCGAGGCCAGGCTCCCGCTCTGCTGGCCCCATGCCCCCCGTCCCGGAGTGGGGACAGCACGTGTCCTCCATGGGCAGGGAAGGTGAAAGGTGATGGGGCTGGACAGGTCCCTTTACCTTTTTGAGCCTCGTGCTCCCCGGGCCAGACAAAGGCCATCAAAGTGATGCCTTTTGTGCCCAGAATACCTTGGAACCCACCCTGTGACGAATTTCTCTATTTGGAAAAATAAATCAAAGGAAATGTCAGGGGAAAAAAGCGTCTGTCTCCAGAGGATTGTCACGCACAAACGTGTAAGGCCGCTTTCAACTTTTAACTGATTTCCTATATTTGAATAAAACCTAGAAAAGAGTAGACCACGCGCGATGTCCTTTCTGTGCAGAATAACGTCACTTGTTACACATGACAGAAAAGCCTGACACCTCAGAATGCCTGCTCTCGGAGCCCCGAGTTAGGGATTCGAGGCAGACGCCGCGTCCTCACCGCCTCCCGGTGGCACTGGGAGGCTCGAGGGCTCCGCGTCTCTTTAATTCCCTCATCCGTCCGCTGCCCGTCCTCGCAGTCACCCCCTGAACCCCCGTTGCCAGGCACAGACCTGGAGACAGACACCACCAGTCAGGGTCCCTGTTCTCGACACAGGGACAGCCGTTAGGAGAGGTTAGGGACAGGCCGCGGGCCGCCTCTGGAGCACCCGCCCCGGGGGAGAAGCGCGCGTAAGCCCCCCGCCGGCCTGCTGCCCGTCCGCGGGGTCGGACCCGCCGTGAGACCCTCGTGCTGCTCCTGGCACCTCCTGCAATGACGTCCGGCGGAGCTCGCGGGAACTGCCCGTCTTCCCGGCTCCTCCGACTTCCCGTGGCAGCCAGCAGAGCGGCCGTCCTACACCCTGTACCTCTCGTCCCTGGCCAGGGCCCTGCCCCACAGGTGCCCAGCAAACATGGTGGGCCCAGATTCTCCCCCAAGGACCAAGCTTCTCAGAGATAATGTCCTTTGTCCCCGCTAGGTCCCCACCTCAGCTGGCGGGGGAGCTCCAAACACCTCACCCATCCTCGATGACTCAGGTCGGATTAGTGTCCCTGCCACCCGTATCTACCTGCACAGGGACACTGGCCCGTGCTCTGGACCAGTAGGAGGAGGTGCCGGGCCTTGGCGGCCCCCAGAGTGCCACCTCCTCAGAGAAGGGCAGCTGGGAACGCTGCAAGGTGTCCCACAGCACCCCACTGAGACCTCACGCCCGCTGCGGGCCTGGCCTGAACATGTGACCTCAGGCCTGGCCGATCCCATCATCTCTCAAAATGCAGACAAAAATCCCCGGCTCCCGCCTTGAGGAAGTGAGCGATGGCAGCTGAGTCCCCTCTCCAGTCAGTGATCGTCGTCAGTGGGTTTACGGGGTGCCTTCCCTACGCCTGTGCTTTACAGGCACCGCCCTGCTCAGCTTCACTCTGAGGCACGGTCCCCGGCCCGGACCAGTACTGGCTGTAGCCTGTCGGGAACCGGGCCGCACAGCAGGAGGGGACCGGCGGGCAAGTGAGTGAAGCCTCGTCTGCATCTGCAGCCGCTCCCCAGCGCCAGCATCACCGCCTCAGCCCCCCTCAGATCCTCAGCTGTTACTGTCACGGGAGTGCCGGTCCCTGGTGCCGTAAGGGCTGGGGACCGCTGACCTAGGAAACGAGCGTAATGCCAGGAGGCAGTGCCACCAAAGTCCGCACGAGCTGACTATTCTGTCCACTCATTCGACTGAGGTGTCGCGAGCTCCCCACACGCAGCGCTGTGAAGAGGCCAGGCACGCGACTGGGGGCCGGTGGGGCAGGGGCCGGAGTGTGGAGTGTGCTGACGGGCGACCGCTGTGCCTCGCTGGGGACGGCACCTCTGTCAGGCCTGGCCCGGTGAGTGCTCAGTGAGGGACCCCAGCCCGAGCACACGGCGGAGTGAGTCAGCCGGTGACTGAATGGTGACAACGTCCTGCTTCTTAAAATGAGAACACGTGAGAGCGTGTTCCCTGAAGTCGCTAGCAAGCTGAACGACGTTGGGATTCAAAGTTAATCAAATGTAGGAAATCGTAACGACGCCCAGAGCAGTACGTCTTAATGAGCCCCTTGGCTCGGCATCTGGGTCCCATGTGGGGAGCACATGGTGACAACGGGGACGTGCAGAGCCAGTCTCTCAAGCGGCGTCACTAGTGTTCAGGGGCCATGGAAATGCCCCAGAGGCAGGGCGCGAACAGCCAGGGAGGAGGTGACGAGCCCCCCGCCTGTTCTACCTGCGCCACAGAGAACGCCTGAGGACAGCGGCCGCGCCCGGCCCGGCCACCTCGCAGCCACCTTCTGCCTCGGCTGCTGTGGGCTCCGCTGCGCCCGAGGCCAGCCCTTCACGTGGCTGGACGCAGCCCACGGGGAGGTCGCCCTGGACAGCCCGGTCAGTCTTTACCTGCATGCCCTCCTGGCCCGAGATGCCCACGCCCACGTCTGCCACCTGGATCATGCTGACGTCATTGGCTCCGTCCCCTGGAAAGAATCAGGCAGGAAGCGTCGCTGGCGTGGAGGTGCTTCACGGGGTCCCCGCTGGGCCGGGCCAGGGCGAGGAGAAGCGGGCAGTGCGCCTGGGCCAGCCGAGCCGGGATCCGGGGACCGGCACGGGGCGCGGGCGACAGCACCTCCTCCCTTGGTCAGCTCCACGTGCCAGCAACGCCCCAACACCCTGTGGCTCTACGGGTGCTCTCTTGTCCAGTCACCTGCGGAGCGCCCTGCCCCTGTCACGTGTAGAGTGATCGGTCACGCTGCCCAACTCGGCCCCTCGCCGTGCTTTCCGAGGCGGCGAGTCCCACCCACACAGGCAGAGCCACTTCGCGGGGACCCCGGGGGCCGTCTGGTCAGCCAGGCTGCCGACAAAGTGCTTAGCCTCCCAGGCGCAGGTGACAGCGCCCAACACCTTCGAGGGGAGGCAAGCAGACTGTCACTGTCACTCAGTGACCGTCGTGACCCTTTCTGGAAGCGGGCAGAAGGACCCACACCACGGAGTGACAAGTTTCAAACACGCAGATGTGCAGGCGGAGCGGCCCCTCACGTGGGCACTGACTGTCTCCCTCCTGTCACCTGCTGTTCTGGATTCTGGGCCCAAGAATAGCCGCTGGACTGAAAGCTGGGAGGCCACGCCCACCTCCGCGGCTTTCCCCGAACGCCACTCAGAATGGACGTCACGGGCCACGGTGCTGTCTGTGAGTCGTCCCTGGGCCCAGGATGAGGGCTCCGAGGCCGTGACTGCCAGTGGGAGACGAGCTCGCGTCCCAGGGGTCAGCGTGCTGCCCCTGCGTCCTGTTCAAGTAGCCAAGGCTTTGCCTCCGCTTTCTTAAATGAGAACTGCACACCAGTGACTCGGTGGCAGAGCCAGGCCCCGAGCAGGCTGCAAACATGCGCTTCGTCATTCACGTCTGGCAGCAGCTGTACCAGGGGACATGTTACCACCGAGGACAGATGGGAGGAGCAGGTGGGGGCGGGGGATGGAGACTCAGCTTGCAGAGTCCCGGCTCCTGCCTCCAGCACTTGCTCAGGGGGACCAGAAGGCCACTCCAGGCATGGGGACAAAGCTGGTCCTGAGACAGCCCCTCAGGAGAGCCGCCCGGAGCAGCTGCCTGTCTTCCCCGAGCCTGGGCCGTCTTCGTGACAGTGACGCTCAGGCCACCCCAGACCCAGGCTCTGCACTGGCCTCAACTCTGTCCTGGTCAGGCTCCCCACGTGGCAGGGGGCAACCCCCAGTCAACAAGGACAGGCTGTCACAGGTCTTTGCAGAAAATACTATAATTATTCCCAATCAGGTGATTACAGAGCCAGCACTCACCCAGGTGTGGGTTCCAGCCACAGGAAGAGCAAACCGACATCTGGGGTCACGGGGATCCCCCGTCCCCAAGTCACCCCGGTCACCCGCGGTCCTTCCAGGCCCTCACCAGCAGGCAGTGCTGCTGGGCCCGAGCCTGGCGGGAGCAGGCCCTGCACAGGGTGGGTGGGGGGCGTGCAGAGGAGGCAGGTGCCTGCCAGGCAGCCCAGAGAGGAGCCAGAGGCTCCGTGGTCCCCATGTGCCAGCAGAAGCCACTGGGCACATAGTCCCTATGGACGCGGTGGAAGACTCAGCACCTGCTCATGACTTAGGACGGACTTCTGTAACCAGATGCTCGTCTGGGACGGTCAGCAGAAGTCAGCTGACAGGAGGCCGTGGGTGTTCCGATCCCTGCCATGTGTCTGGGTCCGTCCGGCATCACACAGCCTCGGCCCAGGCAGCTCACGGAAGCACCTGCCAAGAATCCCCATTCTCAGCTGGCCCGGGCACTCACCTATGGCCAGGGTCATGGCCTTGAGCTTGCTCCTGACCAGCTTCACCACCATGCTCTTCTGCAGGGGCGTCGAGCGACAGCACAAGACTGACCGGCACTGCTTGGCCAGGAAGAGAAATTTGTCCTCCAGGTGCTTCTCGAGGGCATATGCCAGGCTTCTGCCATCGATCACAAGGCTGGGGCCGGAGGCGGGGGGCTCGGCGGGTGGGCAGATGGGAGAGAAGGCCACGCCCACACTACCGGAGGTCTTCTGGGGGGCGCTGCGGGGGGCCGTGGACTGCACATGGCGGAGGCACTGGTCCAACAGGGCCGCGCACGCCTCCTGCCGTGGACAGGACAGGTGGGTGCGGTGCGCCTGGCCAGGCCGCAGACCAGGCCACCTGCCCCCGCCCCTGCCCCTCTGGGCCTGACGAGCACCAGGACAGCAGGCTGCCGGCCCGGCCGAGCCCCCCTCCTCAAACGGGGCCAGCTGCAGGGTGCGACTGCACACAGCAGACGGTGAGCAGGCCGAGCGTGTTCGTGAGACCCTGTCACACCGTGTGTGGGCTGGAATGGCATCTTCACCGGGAGGCCCAGCTGCCCTGGCCACAGGGCTGCCCAGACAGGCCAGAGGGTCCCGCACATCCCTACAGCCCTCTGGGGCCCTTCCCCAGGCCCCATCCCCAGGGGACACATGGAGAGGGCGCAGGCGCTTGGGCAGCCCAGAGGCGCGTGGCGCTCGTGAGCTCCTGCAGCTGTCTGGCGGGCCCAGCGGGCTCATTACTGAGGCTTCCAATTGGCGACGCCCTTCCCAAACTGTGCCTGCTGCCCAGAGAGCAGGCGGCCTGCAGGGGCAGGGGGCAGAGGCAGAGGGCCAACTATCTCAGGGACGCGGGTGGCTCCTGGTCCCCCATGACGGCAAGCTCGGTGGCCAGTGTCCTGCAGGCCCCACGGCAGTCCAGCTGTGTTCAACACGTGCTGACCGGGGACCTCGCACATTTAGAAGGGTGAGTGGAACTAGAAACCAGCGGACGGGAGGACATGGCCGTGAACACGGGCGAAAGGCACAGACATGCCGACTGGCGAGCGTGGCAGGTCACGACCCAGGGCGGGCGGGGGGTGCAGCGAGGCGGGGGGGGGGCCCTGAAGAGAATGCGGGGTCTCGGGCCGCGGCCGCCAGGTGGCTCTGAGCCAGCACAGGTGCAGACAGAGGGCGGGGCGGGCCGCGGACGGCTCTCTCACCTGTGACTCGGCATTCAGGGTGATGAGGTCCTCGTCGTGGTCCAGCAGCTTGCAGGCGTACGCGATGTTCACGGCCGTTTCCTGCTTGTCGCCGGTGAGGACCCAGATCTGCAGGCCGGCCTGCCGCAGCTTGGTGATGGTTTCGGGGACCCCGTCCTGCAAGCGGTCTTCGATCCCGGTGGCGCCTGGTCAGAGGCACACCGGCGCGGGTGAGCCCTCGTCCCCAACCACAGGGCCCGGAGCCTCACGCAGCTCTCCCACCTGGACGCAGTTGAGGGTGGGCAGAAAACCAGGGAGCCCTGACCGGAGCCCTCTGCGCCCACGGCACGGCCGGCCACCCTCACTGACCCGCAGCAGAAACACGGAACCAGGGCTTCTGGGGGGATGGCAGGTGCCCGCAGTCCGGGTGTGGAAATGCGACCACCAGCCACCCCGTCAGGCTGCCGTGATGACAGCCACACCTTAGCCGCCCCCGCCGACGCACGGGCCTGCTGCTCCTCGGCACAACGCTTTCCCGAACACACCGCCCCCGCCGATGCACGGGCCTGCTGCTCCTCGGCACAACGCTTTCCCGAACACACCGCCTGCGCCGCATGCTGCGTGGGGCAGGTTCTCCCATGAGGGCCTCGGGGTGCTGGGGGGACCTGCTGCTCAGTGCGGACGTAGGCTCTGCCTTCCTTCAGAAGGGCAGCCCTGCCTCTCTCGCCTGAGCGCTGCTCCGTCCCTGGATGCCACTGCGGACTGCGTGCTCGTCCCTGCCCACCAGCTCGACAGCCCGACGCCCCAATCCCAGGGCGAGCGGTGGGGCCCTCGGGAGGCGATGAGCTCACGGGGTAGACCCTGCTGTGGGATTAGGGCCCTCACACATGGGGCCCCGGAGCGGTGACCGTCTCCACCACGTGAGGACGCGGAGGAGGGCGCCACGCGCAGGCTGGGAAGGGGGCCCTCGGCCAAAGGCCAGCGCCCTGACGCCTGGGTCAGCAGCAGCCCCAACTCCAAGACGCCGTGCCCGTCCCCCTCCTAGATGGAGACGGCGGGGGTGGGGGGTGAGGCCAGGGTGCCACACGCGGACCACACGTGCACATGATGTCAGTACAACCGCCGAGGTGCTTCCGGAACTCACACCTGTGCAACCAGCCCCGGGCTCAGGAAGCGGCATCACCAGCTCCCCAAGAGCCCACCGGGAGGGGCTGCCCTTGCTCTCCACCCCGTGCCGCCTTCCACTCCGGGGCCCCCAGAGGCCACATGGGAGCCCGAGAAGGATGAAGGGACACTGCACCTGCTGCCCCCTGCTCTGAGCCACCCCCGTGAGGAAGGACCAGGCGGGGCGTGGGCTCGAGGTCTGCTGGGGAAGGAACTGCAGCGGGCTCCAGCCCGTGAGCATGTCCCAGACCATCCCGGCAGGGAGGCCAACTGCTCTTGGCCTGTCCCCTCTCCTGCCACCCTGAAGTGTCGCTCGACTGTGATTGCTCTCTCACGTCTGGGGAGAGACGTGTGCTCACTCAGCCTCCTTCACACTTAACGTGATGCTCACCGGAGGAGCATGACCTTGACGGGCTGCTACGTGCCCGGCAAAAACATTCTCAGCATCCCCCAGATGCGAGCGCTGCAGGGGTCCCCAGCGCAGGGGGCTTTCAGTGAGGACTTTCAGATGACAGTGGGGAAGCTGGGGACAGCGAGAACGTCCTTGGAACGTGGGGGCCTGGCCGGACCATTACAGGAAAGAAAACTTCAAGAACAGAGCGCGGATGGCGCTCCTTCCGCCATGGGCCTTGGAAGCTGTTCGACAAGAACGTCAACGAAAAGCCGTCAAGATGGGCATTCAGCTCCGCGACGTTAAAACGTAAACGCTTCTTTTGCCTCTGGCAGAAATGGCTCTCAGGAGCTGGAGCCCCGCGCCGTGGACAGGTGGGGACACAGGTGGTGGCCCTCCTGTCCCAGCCCGGCCTCGCCACCGGAACTGCGACGGTCTCAGGCAGCTGGGGTGGGACGTGTGACGACCCACGTGCCGGGGGGGGAGGCTGACATGCCGCCCTCGCCCACTTCTGTGGTGTGACCACCCCACGGCCTCTGGCTTCGAGCTGCCACGTGGCATCAGGAGCCTGTCGAAGCTCCTGGAGATCCACACGGGCACGTGTGGGCCACAGCACCGGCCGGTGCCCCTCGCTCCAGCGGGTCCTGGCCCGCCCATCCCACAGCCACTGAGCGCGCTCAGGGGCAGCACCTGGCTGCGATGGCGGCGGAACGAGGCTGAATCGAAGCCCTGAGAGACGTAAGCGACGGGACGCTGAGCTGACCCCACAGAAAGCGCCGGATCGGGGCCCTGACACAACTGCCCAGGCAGGAGGCGGTCCGCGTGGAGAAGACCCGGGACGGGGAGCGGGTCTCAAGCCAGGCTGAGCCCCGGTGGACGAGGGCTGTCAGGCGCTTGGGACACGCTAACGCACAGCATGGGCCGAGGCAGGTGACGGGGGCCTGACCACTGGAGTCTGTGGAGGCCAGACAGGCTGGGACAGGCGTGGGGCAGGGACATGCAACGCACGTCCGCGCTGCTGCTGGGCGCCGGGCCCTGTGTCTGCCGGTCGCTCAGCACTCGCTGCACCCCCTTCAGCCCCACTGTCGCCCCCCCCGCCCCTCCCCAAGCAGGTGAGGAAGCCCAGTTCCCACGGCCAGCGAGTGGCGGAGCCAGGACCGCACGGTGGCCGGGGAAGGCGGGTGTGTCTGAGGGCAGGCGGATGCAGGACAGCGGTGGATGTACACAGCCCATGCTCATCCCAGGTACCGGGGACCGGTTCTGTCTGCACTGCTGGGCATGGCGGCCCCGTGCTCGCTGGGAGAGGCACCAGGAGGCCTCTCCCCACCGCAGAAGCACAGCTGACCAGGGCCGGAGCGCCCCCAGGGGAGGGCCAGGAAGGCCGGGAGGGGGCCCCGAGCCCCTTCCCTCCCCGGGCCTGACCGCAGCCTCTTGGAGTGGCAGCCCTCACTCTAAACCGCAGCCTGGCCTTAGAGGAGACCCCGCGACCTGTCTCATTCACCCCGGGGACACTGAGTGAAGACGGCCTTCCTATTTGACAGGAAAGACAAACTTCCACTTCTCTGTGCCCAGGAGGGCCATCCATCTGCCACCAGCACCACGGCACGGTCACGACTGGCCCCTGGGTGGGCACGCGAGAGCATGCACACAGAGACCCATCCAATTTACTAATGCTTTAAAAATGTTAAATCAACGAGCTATTTAAAGTATTAAATGTTAAAATAGTGAAGTAATAAATAAACACTGCTACCAACACAGTAGCAAATACAGGCACATCTTAACGAAAACGACCCCATTTCCATCCATCCAAATTAAACCTCAGAAACGTTCCTAAGATGTAACACGGCGGTTTCTGGGGCCCAACGCGCCTCCTTTCTGCTTCCTGGGTGGGGAGGGGTCGGTTGCTGGGCTGCCTGGCTTCTCATCTGTTTCTGGTGGGAAAGCGGGGGTTTAAGGAGTGACCAGGTGGCCGTGCAGAGGACACGAGGGACCCCGTCCAGCGGGCCCTGGAGAGAGCACACGGTGCCGGGCAGTGCCACCAGGGGGCCGCCCTAGTCTCAGGCCTGTGGTTCCCTAACCAAGCGGCGCTGTGATCAGAGCTGCCACCAACTAGAGTCGGGTCCCCTCCCAGTCTGCCAACTTGACACCGGTCCACGTGACACGTGCGCGGGCGACTTACCGAGCAGATGCAGGTTCGTCTCCAGGCGGGTGGCCGACTCAAAGAGCAGCTCCTCGCGGTTGTCCACGGCTGACTCCGCCTCCAGGTGGCTTTGCAGCCAGCAGGCGTACTCCTCGGGACTCAGGACCTGCGCGGACACGCGGGTGAGCGCGGTGCGGGGCTCGGAGACGCGCGCGCCCCGGCAGCCCGCGCTCACCCTCTTGGCGATGCAGAGCGTGCGCAGGCCTTCCACGGCGTACAGGTTCAGGTGCTGCTGCGTCCTGCTGCGCATGTGCTGCTGGTGCCGGCCTCTGGCATCGTCTGGGGAGCGGGGCGGGAACAGGGTGAGGGACACCCGAGCGGGGCGCCGCGGGCCGGACCGGGACCAGACCGGGACCTCGCGGCCCTGCGCGCCTGGCTGCAGAGATCACCTGCCCCCGGCCAGCTCGCCATGGGAACAGCAGCTTGAAGGTCACAAAGTGGTGACACTCAGAGGCGGATAGCAGGGCGGGGAGGGGGGAGGGCGTTCGCCCGGCTCTCGGTCCAGTTCGGGACCTGGCGACGGGCGGCCGGCGCGCTGCACAGGGTGCCACTTACGTGGTGTATCTTTCAACCACAGTGTTTTAGGAAGCGAAGAAGTAGTCAGCCCTTAGCTAGTACGTTCTCCCCGCCCCTGGCCGCTGCCTTCCGTGACTGAAGGCCAGGGCGACGTGCGCTTTTACGAGGCGGCGGACGTGCTGACCGGGGCTGCGGCAGCCGCGGCACCGCGACACACCCTTGAGGCCGGCGCACCAGAGGCACGTCCCAGTGGCTCTCGCTGCGCCGTGCACCTGCGCGGCTGCCTCTGCGGCCAGCGCTCTGCGCCAGGAAAGCGGCGTCTGTCCGCAGAGCCCCCAGGTGCGTTCTCCACAGCGGAGGGTCCCCGCCCCCTGCTCCGGGGCTCTGGGACCCGGTGGGAAGGGGCGTCTCCGGCCCACGGGGCCCCGCCCCGCCAGCGGCACCCTCGCCTCCGCCTGCTTCTCCCCCGCTGGTCCTCTGAGCGCCTGGGACCCACTCTGCTGAGTGACCGGGTGGCTGGTCAGCCGGCCCTTCCCCTCCCGTCCCGGAAGCTGCATCTACGCGTCCTGCTCGCCCAAGTCCCACCCTACACACCGACACTGTGCACACTTCTTTTCAATCCCAAGTGACACGGACCAAGACGGAGCTGATCTGCCGGCAGTGGGGATGGAGGGCCGAGGCACGGGCGGGAGGCCCGCACTGGACCTGGGACAGGTCCATAAAGGGGCTAAAATGGGCAAACGCAGGGCGGGAAGGAACCCTCTGGAACATCGAAACGTGAACCTTTACATCTGCCTGAACGCCCGGATGCTGGCCGCACCTTCCGCCCCCAAGGCCGCTGTCGGGGTGACCGGGCGCCGAAGCCCCACTAACCACCCCCTTCCGCCCGGACCTGCGGGGAGGACGCGGCAGCGGGCGCAGGGCTCCTGGCAGGTGACCCCTCGGCCTGCACCCGCGGGGAGGGCCGACTCCTCCTGGTGTGGGCGTGGGGTACCTGGGGCGCAGGGCAGCAGGAGGTCCATGACGGCCGAGTCGGCGCCCTTGGTGTAGACGCAGATCTCGTCGCTGAGCGGGTGGCGGACCACCACGGACATGCGCTGGCGCGCGGAGTCGAAGCCCAGCGTGTGCAGCAGCTGGAAGGTGAGGCGGCCCAGGTGCGGCAGCTCCACCGACACCTGGTCGTGCAGCCGGGCGGCCAGCGCGCAGCTGTAGGCCCGGGCCGCGTGCACCAGCGCCGCCTCGTCGGGGCTCTCCGCCTCGTAGCGCAGCTCGGGCTCCGAGTCCGGCTCCAGGTCCGGGTCCGGGTCTGGGTCCGGGTCTGGGTCCGGGTCTCGGGCCCAGCTGGCCGCCCCGCCGCTGTAGCCGTTGCTGGCGATGGCCGGGGCCGGCTGGCCCAGCCTGTCCTCTAGCCTGAGCAGCGTGCTGTCGGTGGACAGGGAGCTGGAGCCTGACCTGTGCGTGGCCTTGGCCGCGGCCAGGTTCGAGATGCTGGGGCAGCCCGAGGTCAGGCGGCTGGGGGAGAACTTGCGGAGGAAGTCCTCTATGGTCTTCACAGGGGACTTCAGCTCAAACCTCACCCTCACCTGCGGGGAAGCAGGCAGGACACAGGTGAGCCAGCAGGGGGCACACGGGTGAGCCAGGCCCCACCCCGCCTCCATTCCCCTGCCCCTGGAATCTGTCCTGAGGCCATCACTTAAGGAAAGTTGTGCCACACGCATTCTTTTAGGATATGTCACCAGGGTAGTCACAACTGAGGCCTGGACTGACTCAATGGAGTCGGTGGCTGGGGGAGCCCGCAGGCTTTCAGACTGCCCCCTCTGCTGGCTGGCCCCTCAGCCAGTGCTTTGCAGAGAAGGATCAGAGGAGTGGCTTGTCATTGCTTGTCACAAAATCCAGCCCCCTCCCCTTGAATGAAGCCCCTTAAGAAAAGGCCAGTTTACACGTTCGTCTGAACGTTGTCTATAAAATGTTTAAATCTACAAATAACATTCCCAGACCCCAAAGAATTGTTCTAAACAAGTGAAAGACAGACAAATTCAGGATCTAAATCACTAAACACTTCTGAAAAAGTCAGTAAATGCTTATGTTTAACGAGAAACGAAAACAAAGCGAGTCACATGCAGCTGTCGAAGCCCCACGACGGTGCCACGGCGCTTACGTGCGTGCTGTCCACCGACGCGGCTACAGCGCACCGTTTTAATTTTCTGCTAGATGACGGGTTTAGAACAAATGCCAAAACGACCAAACACCGAATTACAGGTCCCCTTCAATCTCCGTGATTTGCCCCCGTGTCTAAAGCTGTGAATCATGGCAACAGCCTCCAGAAAAGGCAGGTATTTGGCAAAGCAAGGCACACAGGACCAGTTGTGACAAGGATGCTTGTTCTTTGTCCCTTGGATGACTTTAAATCTGTCACCTATCTAGGCCGGCGAGACAGCCAACCACACAAGAGCTCCTGCTGGCTCCACACGCCCTTGAAGGCAGGGTACCCCAATACGTGGGGGCAGAAAGGCATCAAGAGACAAGTTCATCTCGTGAAGGTGTGTGGCTGAGTGTTCTGTCCCTCCACGGAACTCCCTGCCTGTGTGAGCATCACTAAGTGCCAAAATGCCCGGGTCTGTCACACAGGGTCCACCTAGAAACCAGACACACCCGCCAGAGGGGCTGACCACAGAGGCACGGAGGAGCCCAGAGGCCAGACAGCAGGAGACACGGGGCAGGAAGCGGCCCTCGCCCCGGGCTGGTGGCACAAGCCTGTGCCTCTGAGTGGTGAGGCTGTCACCTCAGGACCTATGCAGGCCGTGCCGAGGAGGGAGGTCACAGGGCGGCGCTGCTGCCTCGGATGCGACAGAGACCTGTTCCCCACATCACCTGGCCAGGGCTCCCAGTGGGACCCCCGGATCGGGCTGACCCAGGGGTGGGGAGGGCCTAGGTGGCAGGGGCAGGGTGCGTCCAGGCTAGAGCATGGTCATTTTCACCCGGCAGAGCTGCTTGGACGCAGGGTGGCCCTCCGTGCTTAGGCGCCCTTCCCCCACATGGCTCCTGGCCCACCCTTGGGCTCTCTGAGCAGCCGGGGTGACTGGCGCCCCTCTGCACAGAGCCCTTACTATCCCCAGAGAGAACCACACCACTGCCCCAAACGCACCCGCCTGTGCACGCTCTGCTCCCGCCCGGGCCCCCCCGTGGACCCGACCCCTCCTCCCTGGCAGGGTCCACCTCCACGCCTTCACCTGTGCCCAACCCCACGGAGCCGTCCCCAGGTGCCTGGGGCACGGGGAGGGGACGGAAGCCACTCAGCTAAGCAGTGAGGACAAGGATCGCGGCCAGCGTCTGGGCCCAGCCCCTCCTGTCCCCTGTCTTCGGTGAGCCTGGGAGCACGGGGCTCCAGGTGGGTCGCGCAGGCGGGTGCCATCCGGCCCCTGCCCCTCCTGTCCTGGCTTCAGAGGGCATCTGTCCTCTCCCACACGGCCCGGGCACCGCAGGGCCAACCAGCTGCCCTGCCCGCAGTAGCCCCTTACTCCTGAGAGGTGGGAAGGGACAAGCATGCCATCGGGAAGACGGTAGGGGGCCCGCCATGTCCACGGCGGCCTGGGCTCACGGGGACACCTCGGAACTCGCCTTTTGCCGTGGCTGATCGGGGGACGTGACCACCACTGTGTTACAGATGGTGAGCGCAATGAAAAAGTCGAAAATGTCAGACAGTTCAGGTGACAGGTGGGCCAGCGGGCGCTCCTGGTGCCTTGCGATGGCCAGGCGCCGGTCACACTCGCTCACTTTCTCAAACAGCTTTGGGTCGGGTGTGACATCTTTCTCCTGGAAGAAAACAGAGGCCAAGGGCTGAGTCTGACTCCACGACCCGCTAAGTATCTTGGTGGTTCGCTGTTTGAGGCACCTCGATCTTATCGTAACCTGAGAACACATCATCTTCTCGTGTGCCATCTCGTAATGATGAATCGTGCATAGTTCTAACTCTGTAAGATGCACATATTCTCATATATAAGGTAGACGTGTTACTATAAGATAATGCATCTAAGAATACGTGATGTTACAAAGTACCATCTTAGACTTGAAAAATACAAAGCACAGGAAACTTAAAATTCCGAATCACGCTACGCTACCTCGCAGCATTTTCTACTTTTTGAAACACGCACGTCTGCGTTTTGTTCCAGACTTGTTTCTACACGTTTATATTTTACATGATCAAAATGTTTTCTACATTTTCTCTGGATAAATAGAAGTGGAATTGCTGGATCGTACGGCAGCTCTATTTTTAATTTTTCAAGGAGGCTCCACACTTTTCCGTAGTGTCTGAGCCAACATCCCCCCCAGTAACAGGGCACGAGGGCCCCCTGTATCCACGTCCTCACTGACACTCGTCTCGTGTCTTTTCGATGACGGCCACCGTAACGTGTGTGGGGTGGTAGCTCATGGTGGTTTGATGTGCATTTCCCAACTTCAACTTGTGCAATGTCATACGTAAATTATATCTGAATAATGAAAGTTATACACAGATTGGCAGTTTCTATTTTCCCCCTAACATTGTGTAGTCTTTTCTGGGCCTTTAAGAATGACAGCGGCTCCCAACCCACGGGGGACACGTCCCGCAGCCCCCAGGGGGTGCCCGGACCCCACGCAGGGCACGTTTCCTCCTGTACGCCCTGCTTCAGCCACAGGAGGCAGTTCCGGCTTCTCCTTGGTGTGTCTGAACTGCCAGCGTCGCCGCTCTTGTGTTTTGGGGCCATCATGAGGTCAAATAAGGGCGACCTGAACACAGGTGCAGTGACGCCACAAGAGCTGATCCGAGGACCCAGACCGACCCGGGGGCTCGCGGGCGGGAGCGTCTGCAGCGCGGACATGCGGGGGGCAGGGGCGACTCACGCCCCGGGCGGGACAGAGCGGGACGGGGCAGATTTGGTTCCCTCACGCTATTCAGAACAGCTCGCGATTTAACACTGATGAAACACTGGCTTCTAGAATTTTCCACGTAATATCTGCGGACCAAGGCTGACCTGCAAAACTGCAAATAAGGGTGTGTGTGTTGGGGAGGACAGTTTTTAACAATTTCGAAACAGACTCAGCATAACTTATCTGACCATTCATCACAATACGTTTTTTCACCGTTTTGCTGACGTAAGTAACACACGGATAAACCTCACGCACGGAAATCTTCCGATCGCTGACTCCCTCGGTCACTGTGCCGAATATTCTCACCTCGTACCGCTGGATCGGCGTCACGGAGACCAGCTCTGACACAGTGTCCCTGCCAGGTGTGAGGCCCCGCCCCCGCCAGGCGCTCCATTTAAACCCGCCAGGCAAGGCCCGCGGTCCGCCGTCACCTCTGTTGAAGTGGCAGCCTCCCTGAGTCTCAAAGGGCAGAAAGGGACGAGGCCACCAAACAGATGCCCCTCTCTGTGCTCAGGACATCTTAGAAGAAAAAGGACCTTTCGGGAGCTGTCGCTCGCTTCCGGAACGCGTGGGCACTGACGCCGTGCGGGAGAGCGTGTGCCTCCGGGGCTGGGCTCATCGAATTCAAACTACTGTTTTTCCCATTTGGCCTGGCTTTTCCCCCACTGCCATCTTGCTCTGATGTTTCGTTCTTTCGTCTGGCAGGACAGACTTCCTCTCTGTCACCCACCCGCCAGTCCGCAGCCTTAGGAGCCGTGGCAGCGAGGCCGTCAGCGTTTTGGGAGACACGTGGCGGTGTTGGCTGCAACACCTTGTGCAGACTGACCAGAGCCCGACCCCAGCAGCAGCGCGTGTGTGTTGCTAAACACAGACCCTTCCGACGGGCGGGTGACAGAGGGCAGGACAGGTGGCCGGTGCTGGCACGGGGCGGCCGCCATCCTCGGAGGACTCACCATGGGGCTGCTGAAGGCCGTGCGCCTGGACAGCACGCTGGCCCACCTGGCTTCGGCCCGGCTGCCCGTGGGCCGGTGCGACCGCGTGCTGGGGCTGCGGTGCGGGACGCGGACGCTCTGGTGGCTCCCCAGGCTGCCGCGCTGGGACAGCGAGCCGCCCCTGGACACCGCCTCCTCCTCCTCTGAGTCGGCCTCTTGGTGCCGGGCCAGACGCTGTGCTGTGGGGAGAGGGACGTGGGGGACGCGTCACTGGGAGGCTTCGGAGCGTCTGCCACCTTCCCTGACGGCGAGGCCACCTGTGCGAGGCCACCTGAGCGTCTGCCACCTTCCCGGATGGGCTCCTCATCTGGGCCCGGCCTCCCATCCCGCATCTTTCTTTATTGGTGAGAAAAACAGAGATCAGGAAGGGAAGCCACTTGTCAATGTCACAGGCCGAGTGACGCCAACGCCAAGAGCCCCACTCAGGAGAGAAGCCCCCTCCACGTCCCCCTCGCCACTGGCTGGCATCAGCCCCAGTTTGGTGGCGAGTGGCCAGCAAGGAAGAGCGAAGCCTGGACACGGGACCGTCCACTCCTCATCTTGTGTTAGGAGCCAGGGGTCAGCCTCCCTCGGGCCATTGCTACTGTGCCAGCGGCCTGGGACCGTGCAGCCATCTGACCAGGTGTCCTCAGCGGTGCCCTGACGTCCCTTGGGGGCGAGGGCTGGAGCAGGGGACACCGGGCCCTGGGCACAGTGTCACCAGGATGCGAGGTCACAGAGGGCTACGGTCTCCAGTCAGGTACGTGTGCACTCAGCATCCTTGAGAGGCTGCGAGAGGCCAGGCTGTGGAGTGACCTTGGAAGGTGCCTCCTGCCTCCATCCTCGCCCGATGGCTCCCGGGGCCTCTGGGGGCGACGAGGCCCTTGCGTTCTATGGTGAGTGACAGCTGTCAAAATCTGTGGCCTCAGCCGGGGTCCTGCCCACGGAGCTTCCGATCTCGCTCTCGGAGACCAACCTGGCCGGCCGGGTCCGAGTCCTTCACAGCTCGTAGCCGTGGGCTTTTCTGCCCCGGGCGGAAACATTACAGAGGAGACGGCGAGGGCACGAGGGGACACGGTCACGGCGTGCTCGCTTCGATGGCACACACGGCATAAAACCAGGGGGACGTCCCTGAGCCTTCTGTTGAGTGGGGTGGCTTTAATCTTGGTTCCCGGTTTTATAAAACTCACAACGCGATTACATCCAGCCGACCCTTCCCACCGAGTCCCCCTAAGGATCGGCTCCACGCGGACGCCCTGTGCTGTCTGCCTCCTGTCCGTCTCGGATGCCGTTATGGGGGGGAGGGGCGTGTCCTGGCCACAGAGCAGACCCTGACCGCCCCCACCCGGACTCACCGTTGGCGTCGTGAGAATACTCCACGCCCGACACGACGCAGCGCCGGAAGACCATCTTATTCTCGGTGAGGGTGCCGGTCTTGTCCGAGAAGATGTACTGGATCTGGCCCAAGTCCTCGGTGATGTTGAGCGCGCGGCACTGCAGCTGGGAGCCTGTCTCGGCGTCATGCAGCTCCACGTCCTGGTGGATGAGGTACACCTGGCACACCTTGACGATCTCGATGGACACGTACAGGGAGATCGGGATCAAAACCTGGAAGACGCCAGGACACAGC
>NW_024354501.1:666287-719183 GCF_902729225.1 Pteropus medius | reverse complement strand
CCCCAGTCCCAACACTTGGCCCCCCCACACCTTGTGATGGGGTGCTGGGAGCCCCTGCCCAGCATGTAGCCTCTGACCCGGGTCCCCGCGGAGCCCCGAACCCCCGTGACTTCCTGAGCGGCCGCAGCCTGTGGCTCTGGTACGGGGCCTCCGACCCCGCCTGTGCCGACCCCGGGCGCGAGACCTCGTGTCACCCATTTCCTGGGTGACAGAAGCGTCTTCTGTTCTGATAAGCGACTGTGGGCGGACGCCTGGCTGGGGCTCGGGAAGGTGCCGGGGGGAGGGCGCGTCCCTTCCCGCAGCCCCGGCCCCCTCTGCTGATGCTCACAGCACCCTCTGCCCTCTCTCGCACAGCCTGGTAGACAGGAAGCACACTGTGTCCCCGAGTCTGTGAGCCACTCCCACAGGTCCACCCACCCCAGGGAGGGGGTCGTGGGAGCCCCCAGCTTAGCGGAAGCACAGGTGACAGCCTGGACACACAGGTGGCCTCTGAGGTGCAGGCGGTCTGGGGGGACCGAGCCCTTCACCTGAGGGTCTGATGCTGTGTGTGGGTGGGTGGTGTCAGAACCGAGTCACACTGTGGGACAGCCTGCTGGTGTCACTGGAGTGGAAAGCCCACATCGGAACTGGTGTCAGGACCACAGGCTCGTGTTCACCGTGGGGGACACACTACAGCCAGAGAGGCAGACTCGAGACAGCTGGGCTGAATGGGGAGGGTGACCGAGGAGGGCCCACGTGGTGGCCTCCAGGCACCTCCCGCCCACTGGCCGTCAGCACCTCGTGCTGTCACACAAACACGCATCCGCTAGGAAAGGGAATGGTATTGGTTTCAGCAACGTTTTCTACACTCCCTTTTTCTGATAAAAAGTCCTAGTTACTAGAAATGTTAACACGTTGAACTTGAAACGTAGTGAATCTGATGAGATAGTTTTATAAACTTGGTGTCACTGCTGCTTAGATTCTTAGGAACAGTCCAAGTCTAAGCCACTGAATTTTAAACTCCTCTCGGCCCCATAAGGACAGCCACGTCCTCGCCATGCCGGCCGGGACCACCCTGTGCTAACACCACACAGGGACAGATGTGGTCCCGGGACCCTGATGACCGGGTCACAGCCCTGGAAGCTTCTGGAACCAGAGCAGGACCCGGCCTAACCTCCACCAGGCAGTGCCACTGAGGGTCTCTTCCCAGAAGCCACTCGGCATCCTCAGTGGATGGCCCTCGCCACCCCCAGACTCCACCGAGGCTCTTGAGCTCGCCAGCGCCAAGCCAGGCTCCAGGACAGGGAGCCGAGCTGGCCTGGAGCAAGAAGTCCCAGGACGCCCGGGGACGCAGTGCCCCTGCCAGGCCCAGGCCTGGTCACTCCCTGCTGGCGCACTGCAGACCAGCGTGTGACATGACACTCAACACCTGGCTTCCGTGTGTGGACGGCCAGGATGCCCACGGCCACCGCTCTGTGATGACTGGACCCAGGAAGTGGTCCTCAGGGACAGTAGCAAAGACTGTCATCACAACCCAAGTTCTAGTCACGCTTGTCCGAACAAACTCGACAGAAGCAGGAAAGCTTTCACTGTGCAGGACACGCACTTTCAGCAGCCACTGTGCTTTCCGGGGGACTGAGCCGGACCGCAAGTCGTCACCAACAGGCTCACCGGCCTGTGTGGGACCATGGTTGCGGGGACAGAGGCCCTGGGGGGACCCGGCCTGCTGACCCCCATCTTGGACCTCCAGCCTCCGCGGCTGAGAGCGAGCGATTTTCACCTTTAATCTCAGCCACTCGGGGGCACGTCTCCGAGTGGCTGAGTTCTGGTCTCCCAGCCCGCGGCCCCATCGATCCAATCGCTTCTAAATCGAGTGTCTGAAGTGAACGTGGTGACAGGGCTGTCTGGTGACATGTCCTGTCCACTGGCAAGTGCCACACAGGCTCCTTGGGGAACGGCAGAGTTCCACTAACAAACATCCTGCCTGGCTGCTCGTTTTAAGACGTCACGTCTCCCTGACGTACACGCTGCTGGCCGCGGTCACGTTTGTCTGAGTCCCGGCACGTGACGTGCTCAGAGGGGCCTGCGACATGGGCAGATCCAGGGGTTCAAACCCAGTGGCGTGAACACCGCCACGTGCTGGATGCGCCCGCAAATCAGAAGACTCACACTCTCTGTAAGGCTCCGGGGGAAGGGCCGAGCCTGGGGCGGCGCGCCCTGTGTCACCCACGTGTCTATGGGCCCGGCCCACCCAGCAGCTTGCACCTGGGGGCAGGACAGCGGCGGGGGCACCCGCCTCTCCGGGCAGGGGGCTGGGCCTGTGACACTGACTGGCACATGGCAGGCCTAGCAGCATGTCCAGGGTAGACATGCTCACAGCCTGGTAGACAGGAAGCACACTGTGTCCCTCGGGCACTCTGCGGGCGCCCCCGACTGCTGACGTGTGTGTGTGGCACCCCATCCCCACCCGCCCCTACTTTATCCTTCCCGTACTAACCACCCCACGCACGCGCACACGTCACTACCACCGAACCGTCACTGCACATGGGCCGGATTGCGCAGCGGGGTCTCCTCCGGGCTCCCCGCCGGCCTCCGTGGGCACCGCCACGTGGCCAGCCCCGTGCCATTCATCCTCCTTCCTGTCCCTGCTTTGGAGCCCGGGCTGGGCGACTTGACGTGCTGGACGTCATTTATTTATTGCCTCTCTCGCCTCCTGACTGGGACAAAACGGACGTGGAGGCAGGACTTTTTGTCTGTTCTGTTCACTGTGTTACCCCGAGCCTAGAGGGGGCGCTCAACAAACACTCGGTCCACGACCGGCGGATGAATGAACGGACCAAGGAACGCACAGATGAGTGCGCTTCCACCCAGGCCCCTGCATTTCCATCCGCGGGCCGCGTGCAGTGGGCCAGGCCTCCCCTGCTCCCTACCGTCCTGAGGGGTCTGCTGGAGGGAGGGCAGACCCTCGCTGCGGGCACCGTGACAGGCCCTGTGGCCAGCACAGTCACACGGACGGGTCCTGTCAGCTGCCAAGAGGCTCAGGGGCCGAGCGCCATTCCCCGAGGGCCTCGAACATGGGAAGAGTTTTGAATGCACATTTTGGAACTCCGTGAGCATCTGACTGTTTACAGACGTCTATCTGTTGTCTATATACCTACTTATCATCAATCTATCCATCATCTATCTATCATCTATCTGTCTGTCTGTCTATCTATCTAGACAGCTGACCCTTGAAGAACGCAGGTTCGAACAGCGTGGGTCCACTTATATGGGAATTTTTTCAGTAAGTACTGTAAATGTATTTTCTCTTCCCTATGATTTTCTTAATGACATTTTCTTTATTTTAAGAATACAGCATATAACCCATGTGACACGCAAAATGTGTGTTTGTCGACTATTTATGTTATCGATAAAGCTTCCGGTCGACAGTCGGTTATTAGTAGTTAACGTTTGGGGAGTTGAAGGTTTTATGAGAATTTTCGACTGTGTGGGGGCTGGCACCCTAGGCTCCTTGTTGTCCAAGGGCCATGTGTATGTGTGCACGCATGTGTGCTTGTGTGTGCATGCGTGTGTGCATGTGTGCGCACACGGACGTTCACGCGCATGCTTGTGTGTGCATATGCACGTGCATGTACATGCGTGCACACGTGTGCACGCATGTACATGTTGCATGCATATGCGCTGTGTGCATGTTTGTACGTGTGTGCACGCTTGCATGTGTGCATACACTGCATGAGTGCACGTGCACGTGCATGCACGCGTGCATGTATACATGTGTGCACATGTGCGCACTACACACACTGTGTGGACGTGTATGTGTGCACTGCGTGCACGCATGTGCATGTGTGTGCGCGTGCGCACACATATATGTGCTTGCACCTGTGCACATTCATGTGTACACATGCGCACATGTGCACGTGTGCTGTGTGCATGTGCATGTACATGTGCGCATGAGCACACACATGTGCGTGTGTGCATATGCGCGCCTGTGTGTGCATGTGCACATGCGCGCGTGCACGTGTGTGCTTGTGTGCACGTGTGCGCACATGTACGGGTGTGTGTGCACGTGTGCATGTGTGTGCGTGTGCACGGTCTGCCACACGGGCCATGCTCAGCAGACGCGCGATACTCACATGCAGCCACGGAACCGAGTCAGGTCGTTGTTCGGCTTCTCGCACTCGATCACGCTGGTGAACGTCAAGGGGTTGAACTCGGAGACCTGGAGCGGCAGCAGGACACGTTAGAGGAATCGGCTGACATGTGCGCCCCAGAAGGTGCTCGCCCTCCGCCCTCGTCCCCGGCAGGGCGTGTCGGCACGCACGGCGCTCGGCCCGGCCTCCGCTGTCACGAGCGTCGGCTCATCGCCGGGGCCCGAGGAGCAGCCCCTGCAACAGCGCTGGTGAGCAGAGCAAGCGGCCGGAAGCCCGCGGTGCCAGCAGAGGCAGCCAGTGACGATGGACGGGGCGGCTGAGCCTGCGACGGTTCAGAGCCCTCCGGTTCCCTAAAGAGATCCAGAGAAGCAAGTCCCACCCGGGACACAGAAACTTACAAGAAAACATCATTTTTTCAACGTGCGTTGAAGATTCTTCACTGATATCTGATGAAAACCATTTAGATAACCGAGGTGTGAGCCAACAACTTCTGCATTATTCCGCTTAATGGGAAAAATGACAGCTCTCCAGGAAGAGAGTCCTTCCCCTGGGAGTCTGCCCTCCACAGATGTGCTGCACGAAGCACCGGGCGTGGGCGCGGCGGGCAGGAATAAGCCTTCGGCGTGTATGGCTGACCACGACTCGCGGATTTGTATAAATCGGCTGTCTTATCGGGCTTCCTTCCACCCTCCTGCTCAGCCGGGGTCCCAACATGGCAAAAACGGAACTGTGTTTGCGCACACGAGCGTGTCGCCGCAACACTCGTGCCAGAGATTAAAGGTCACCGAAGGGGCATCATGGCGCCGACACCCCGGGGCGATGCTCCAGCAGCAGGCGGGGACCACCCAGTCAGTCCTGTTTCCGGCAGCTCGGTGCGTGAGACGGACAGCGCGCTCTCGGTTCAACAGCTGGATTAAACAGTTTTCAAGGCTTTTCCCGAGTTTTCATGGGCCACCAGCCCTCGGCCGCAGCCTACAGCACCTCCCTTTCCAGAGTCTGGCTAGCCCCACTCAACCAGTTCCCTAGGCACCGATAGTTACCAATAATTCTAATTAATTATTTCAGCAACACCTAATACTGAGTGGCGTGAAGAACAGTCTGTGAGCTTTCTGTCCTCAGATTAATGCTGTAGGCTTAGACACTTACCCGCAAATAAGTAAATACCCAGCCCTCGAAGGCACTGCTTCTGGACAACAACACCCACGCTATGTTTGTGTTGCGGTGTAATCGACATAGAGCGTTGTATTAATTTCTGCTGTGCAACGTGACTTGACGTCTGCACGTACTGGAAATAGGCACAGTAAGCGCAGTTAACATCATCGCCACGCGTAGCTGCGCATTTTTTCTGGCGTCGAGCACTTTTAACGTCTGCTCTCCCGGCGACCTTGAGACACACAGCACAGCATCGTTCGCTGCAGTTGCCAGGACTTGTTTACGTCACAACTGGGAGCTGCGGCTGTCGCGGTTCTCGAGGGCGCCACGGCGGGCTGCAGCGCCACCTCCGCCGCTGTGCCTGCGATGTTCCGGTGGCTCCCTAACGGCCGGCCTTCGTGCCGAGCGCTGTGAGGTCGGCGTCCACACTACCTTTAACTCAGAGTGATTTGGGACTATGCCCAAGGTCACGCTCAAGGTCGAGAGGCCTTCCAGTGACTAGTTCCTTAGACATCCAACTCAGCCCTCGACAGTGAGACTATCTTGCATTTACAGGAAAAGATGACACTGTGTTTGATAAGCCAGAAAGCACATAGTCGAGTCTACAGACATTTCCAAAGATGCTTAAAAATATCTTACAGTTTCCACATTTACAAACACGATTCAGGGTGCCTGGCCTGAACCCCCGCTTGTCTCCAGCAATGTCGTGGATGTGGAGTTAGCACAGTGCACCTCAAAATGGGGTAAGAATCAGGAGTCCTGGGGGTTAATCCTTGTTCTTCCAATTAATAAAGGTGACACTTTGGCGAAGGAAGACAGGGCCCCAGACCTGAGTCTCCGAGGTCTCTGGAGCCCTGTGAACCCACAACTCCACAGCCTGCTCCCTCTGGGGCGGGGGCGCTCCCTCTACTGCTCGGCACCCCTCTGGGTAGAATAGGCCCCTGTGCAGGTGCTCTGTCCCCGTCACCTCACCGGGGGGCCTGGCTCTGCTTCGGCGGTGCCTGGACTGCGGACCGAACGAACGTCCACCCACAGCGAAGGTCGTCTCCAGCCTTGCCGTCACGTCAGCGCTAAACGAGATGCTAACGAGGGCTCGGTCAAAGCAAAAGCGGCCTCTTCCGCCCCACGCGCCCGAAAGGACGTGTCCCTCAAAGCAGACACCGTCATTTCTCTCACAGAAGCAGCGAAACGCACCAGTTGATGCTTATCTTTAGCCTGGCTGCGGGTCAGGGTGGCGGGTTCCGGCTGGGCAGCAGGTGATCTGGCCGTGGACGGGATAAGCAGGGCTGCAAGCCGGGTCTGCCCATCCTCCATGGGAGGCTTTGGTCCCTGGAGGACAGGGTCACAGAGGGGCCTGGCGAGAGGCCGCACAGAGCCCGACAGCGCCTGACCTGCACTGGCGACGAGGCCTGGGCAGCGTGGCTCCCTGTGGCCCCCCGTCCTCCGCTCCTGGGGCCGTCCTGACGACGCCCTTTCATTGCCCGTCAGGATGTTCCTGGTCACACGGGGACATGGGTTCCCTCTGCCTGCAGCCCCACGGCTCCGCCCAGCCCTCCGAAGGCTGAGGGCCAGGTCAGCTGCTGTCCGCTGGCACCCTCCACCCTGACCCAGCGGCCAGGCTCTGTCCGGGGTCCTGAGCTGACCTCTCCGCTGCTCCTCCCGGCACCTGTCCTGCTACGCGGGGAGCCTGGGGAGGCACACGACTTCCTCTGTGCCCCCCACCTGGCCGTGACAGTCCCTGGCCTAGGTGAGGCAGGCAGGGCCCCCACACACGTGCCCGGCTGGAGCTGGCGCCACGGCCCCGTCACTGGACCTCAGTTCCCCCGGACAAGGACAGAGCCTGGTGCACACGTGGCCCAGAGTGACGGAGGCTCGCTCCAAAAGGACATCACGCACCACAGCTTCGTGCTCGGCTCTGGGGCCTGGAGCTCGTGCTTGCCGGACGCCTGCTCTCCCGCCACAGGGGCATGTGGGCCGGCCAAGGTGGCCGCCAAGGCTTCTCAGATGTCCAGAAGCGCAGACCCCCTGTGGCATGTGTGAGCACATTCCTCTCGCCGGCAACATGGACGACTGCGTCGTAGCCTCTACGGCGGCTGCTTATTTACTGCCAGAAGGCGAGCGATACCTGAATTAATTCGGGCAAAGTGTTTCACCCACATTAATGAAACAGCTGCCCCGACTCGCGTCTGGCACCCGCCCTCCGCTCTGTGCCTGTGGCACGCCTGTCGGTGCCATGCGGATTGCAGAGAGGCGGACAGCCTGACCCTGAACGAGCAAACAGATGAACCTACTTCATTACCGCGAAGATCGTACCTTCAGTTAACCTGAAGTGGGAAAGACAGAGTCGGCCTCGTCTACCGTGGTGTCCCCCGGCATATAGTGGGCGCTCGGTCAAATAAATCTGAATGAAACTTGGCATGCTGGCAGCAGGAGACATCAAACATGTAAGGAGCCTTAAGTCAAAGTAATCTTTTCTCCAATAGGTTTTACAGATTCAAGGTCACGCTGGGAGTTTACGCCCCGGTTCCGGTGGAAATAGAATAGGAATGATCACAAAACACATTTAAACCACGGTACAAATGGCTGTGACTGCATTACTGAACGTGTCCCAAATGCATAAGCGGGCGGGCACAGCAGGCCACCCACATGCAGGGGCCCATTCCGGCCACCAGCAGGTGCAGACCGCTGGATGGTTGGTCACCACAGGTAGGTGAGGGCTACTCTGTCCTTCTACTCAGAGACTCAGGAGCTGCACACAGACGCCCTCGTCGGGGGAGCCTGTGCGCATGCGGGGGTGTGGCAGTTGACCAGCCCAGTCCCGAGCTCACAAACCGCGTGCAGACACATCGAAGCGTCTGCTCTCTGGGGCTCGAGGGAGGCCCATCCCCACCTAAGTGACACGCCTTCCACAGAGGCTGGGGTGGGGGTGGTGTGGCGTAAGCCACCCTGATGGAGGACCCAGAAAGTGGCTTTACTGCAGATGGACAGGCTAATTTGCCTGGTCCCGGCGTGGTGACAACGCCGTGGGGCCCCTTTGGGCACGTCCTTGGCCCTTTTCACAGCACAGACTGTCCACTGGTGATGGCGGAAAAGCCCCGGTTTGTTTCTGTTCGGCCTTAACCCGATCCGGGCTTAAAACTCAGCCAGGAAGCACAGCTGCCTCCACACCCGGGAGGCGACAGTGCTTTCTGGAGCTCGCTGGCTTTCGTGCACGCCATTATGAGTGTGTAGGTGTGCACGCACGCCTCTCTGCGCCCTGTCCCTCCGTCCTGGGGAGGCGGAACCCTCAGTGACACCAGAACTGAAGCGAGGACCGACGGTCCACTGTCCACGTGCAAACTGGCGGCTCAGACGGTCCCTGGGCACCCCTGGCACAACGCGGAAGCAGACGCCTACAAATTTGGACGCCTACATCAGGGTGACTCGAAGGATCCAGATGAGGGCGGAAGGGCATGGGGGCTGGTCACGTAAGAACGGGGGTGCTCCCTCTTGTTGGGGGCTCTGCTCATGAGATGAGGGGCAGAGACACAACACGAAGCAGACGCCCCGTCAAGGAACGAAGTGGGCACGCGGCACCCATCACCTAATGCGCGAGGTGCACAGTAGGTGCTCAAGAACCAGAAGAGAGATTCCACTCTGGGCACACGCTCAGCACACCGGTCTGCTTCTAGAATGTTGTGTCTCAGCCCAGGAAAGAACAGGTGTCCCATCCTACAGTCCTATCAGGGAGTGACAGCCCATTAAAACAATATCACTCAAACCTGCACACACACACTCACGTACACACACACACGTACACACACGTGTCCGCACACACACACTCAAATGTATACACACACATGCCTGCACATACACACTCAGATACACACAGACACACACACACACCCCCGAACCCTTAGGACTGCTGATGCAACTCATAATTCAACTCATTAAATTCCTTTTTTTCTTCACAATGAAAATACAGCCACAGAGAAAACTAGCCTGTCACGTTGTCCAGCACCACGACAGGAAGAAAAACCTATTGTCTTAGTTGTCATGTTCCTGGGGGAAAAAGAATGCCCACTTTTGGCCACACGGAGTACGTGAGGTTAAACGCACACAAGGGATTCTGGAGTCTCCGACGGTGGGCAGCACAGTCCGGCCGGTGGCGGCTTCCATGACAGGGCCAAGGTCGCGGCGTGAGCCGTCTTCGGGAGCCCACGATGCTTCGGCCTCTACGAGCGAGCACGGGGGCGCGGGCCACAGGTTCAGGGAGGGGTCGTGGGCAAACAACCAACATGGGGGGAACCTCATCACACAGCCACACTCACGGTCCCCGGGGAGCAGACACGACCACCACAACGCAGGGCACGTCTCAGAAAGTTACATCGCGCCGCCGACCGGCCCTGGGGCCGGACCTGAAATTGCCGTTTAAACGGTTACTGTGTCGTCTCAGGGATCTGCCTCCGGTCTGTCCCGCTACATAGTTACTGTCCTCGGTCTCTCCCGCTACACAGTCACCGTCCTCAGTTCCTCCCGCTACCCAGTCACCATCCTCGGTCTCTCCCGCTACAAAGTCACATCCTCAGTCTTTCCCGTTACATAGCTACTGTCCTCTGGCAAAGATACGCGCGCGTTAAATGAATCTGACGGTGAAAACGCCCCACGAGGTTAACTGAGGGCTTCGTGACCGAACTTCCACGCGCTAAAGAAAACTGAGTCGTCCCCGAAGGCGCGACGCGGGCCACCCACCGAGCACACCTGCCCGCTGTTCGTCCTCCACTGGAGGACACAGGCTCCACGGCAGGGGAAGGGGCCTGATTCAATGGAAGACCAACAACCCGAAAAGCTTACGGAAAAAGCAGCTTTGGGGCAAGACCTTGCGAACCCTACTTCATCTCTTTTTCTTGAGGTAGAGATCATTTTGGGGTAGAAACAAACAAACATTTTCTTCTCCTGCATACTTGGAATTTTAAAGTCGTTTTTCCAAGCTCCCTGAATCCTGCCAAGTAGCTTGGGGGCGGACGCCTCTCCCTGGTAAAGGACGCTGCTCTGTCACTGCCCGAGAGCACCCGGCACCGGGGACGTGGGCGGGAGGGCAGTGACGACGTTTGCGCAAAGCGGAGGGGAAGGCACGTCGCTGTCTCCCAGTCGGGCGGTCTAGACACCGGCTGCCGCTTCTCAGACTCCTGCGAGCCTCGGGTACTGTCCACCCAGTGTCCACCCAGGGCACGCCGCAGGTGCACACGCACACGAGTGTGTGCACACCCACACGGCCGGGAAGAGCTGGCTTCCCCAAGTCCTGTGGTTTCGGCTCGTCCTGCAGACCTCACCAGCACAAGCAGGTGGCCCTGTGGGCACGGACGCGTAGAACGGCATCTGAAGTAAGTAGATGCCCAACAAATATTTGGAAGAGAATGAAAAAAAAAAAAAACGAGGAAAACGAAGTTCTGAAAAAGCCGATTCTGATGTAAAACCACCAGCCCGAGAGCTGCGCCTTCTGCAGAACAGACGGCAAGTGTCACAGGGTTTCACCAGGAGCTTCGGCCGCAGCGGAGCTGGACGCGGGCTGAGCCGTCCTCCGTCACACCCGCCCTGACTGTGTCACACGTGGCTTCTCCTCCTCGCTGGACCCCGACCGACACACCCGGCCCCCAACCACGCCAACTCCGCTCCTGCCCTCACCTCGCTGCCAGCGTCAGATTCCCCGGGAGCCGCCAGGTCCAACCGACCCTCATCATGGGGCCGCGCAGGGCCCCGTGCGCGACAGGAGCCCCTCCTGCACCGCCTGAGACGCTAGCTCGCTCCGTCCCGGGAAAACCCCCTTAAACACAGAGGCCGAACCCGCCGGGCTGTGACGCTGCAGCCAGAACCCGGTTTGCAGCTGCTGGGCTGTCAGAGGCCAGGGGCCTCCCGGCTTTACTGTCCGTGGGCGTTCACGTGCTTAATACTGGTAATGACGATTATACTATATTTCAGAATAACATGTGAAGATGCGCCAGGAAAACGTCTTAAGATGTTTAGGGAAAGAAAAAAAAAGAAAGTAAAAAAAAAAAAATAATAATAATACCCCAATAATAGGGACCAGTGCTGCTGCATTTTGAAAAAATTTAGGTGCTGATCTTTTTTTTTTTTCATCGGAATTGCCGTTATTAATTTGGCCAATTGACTAAATTGTAGCCCAAGTCCATTTATGTCCCCAAGCACTGATGGGCCCTGAGGGGGTGACATGGATGTGTGTGGGACACACTCTGGAAACCGGCAGAGCCCCTGAGGCTGTCACGGTGCCCATGGGCAAGTGGCATGGGCACTGACCGGGGCGCAGAGGTGCTGCCCAATGATCCCCAAGGGCCCCAATGCCAGCAGTGCCCCGGTGACACAGCGAGCTTCAAAACAAGCTCCAGGGACGCCAGCCTGGGCCTGCTCCCCACCCGGGCGCACGGACAAAGAGGTGCGAGGCACGGGCAGAAAGGCCACAGCGGGAGCGTGGACCGGCGCACGGTCGGAACCGAGGAGGGCACTCCGGGTCAGCGCCCCTGAGCCGCGGGGTCTCACCGCCTAGGCGCCCCATAAAGAGTGCAGGCGGGGGGCAGGACCCCCAGGTGACAGAGGCAGGACAGGGCAGGTGCTGGGAGAACGGGTGAGGGCCAGCCCGGCCCCTTCCTGACCCTCCCTGGTCCCGGAGGACTCGTGGCACTGACATTTCACCTGGGTTCGCTCCCCTGTACCCCGGCACCCCCGCAGAGACAGACGCCCGGACGTGGTTCGACTCTTCCCGTGAAGGCCGCTGGGAGTGTGGACAGTGAGCCCAGCCCCCTCACTATCTCGGGGTGCACCTCCAGGCCGGGCTGAGGAGCCTCGAGCACGGAGCTCAGCCTCAGAGCCACGCCTGAGGGACCAGGCCGTCACTTCTGCCGTGTCACCGTTCAGCGACTTCCTGGCACACAGGCACAGTCAGCGGTTCCAGTGGCCCTGGCGCCTGTACCGAGACACTGGTCCGAGAAGCTCGGACGTGCGCAGTGGTGATCAGAGTCATAGAACCTGCGTCCTGCTCCCCACGGCCCAGGGCAGGGCCCCCTGGGACCTCAGCCCCGCCCACCCACGAGGACCAGCCTGGCCTGAGGGGACAACTAGGCCGCATGCCAGTGCTGTGTGCACATGGCGCCTGGGACACCCCGGGAGCCCCGGTCACTTACGAGCTCCGAGAAGCCGCGGGCCACCTGCCGGCGCTTCAGGTTGGTCTCCCCGTCCAGGCTGGCGGTCTCGATGTGGCAGAGGCCGTCGGGGTCGCTGGACGAGAGCAGCAGGATGTCAGCGGGGACGATCTCGTTGCAGCGGAGGCGCACGAAGTCTCCCACGCGGATTTCCTTCCAGAACCGGCTCACGTACCGCCGCTCCTCCCTGGGGGGACAGCCCTGTTAGCCGCTGGCCGGGGCGCCGCGTACAGGGCTCCATGACAACGCTGCCTGCTGGAAACGTCCAGTAGAGCGCCCGAAGCAGAACACCCGTGCAGGCCACGGGCCTGTGCCGCTCCGTCTGTATGCAGCATCCACTAGAGGCAAAACCCGGGGGACGGGGTAGACGAGGCGTTGCCGGCACTGGGGAGGGGACCGTGGTGTCCGGCTGAGGCGACTAGGGCGCCCGGACCTAGGCAGGGCTGATGGCTGCAGGTGCTGTGAACAGATTAAGTGCTACCGAACCGCACACCCAAGACGGTTAGGATGCCCACTTCCGCGTGTGTACCCCAAAAGCAGGGATTCAAACAGCTACCTGCACACCCAGGTTCACAGCAGAAGGACTTACAACAGACAAAAGGTGCAAATAACCCAAACGCCCAATAACAGATGGACGGGTAAGCAAAGCGTGGTCCAGCCACACGATGGAATATTATTCAGCCAGGAAAAGGAAGGAGATTCTGACACAGGCTACAGCACGGACGAACCTTGAGGACATGACACTGAGTGAAACGAGCCAGTCACCTGTGCGAGGCACCTAAACAGTCAAGTTCACAGAGACGGAGAGGAGAACCTTCCAGCATCTCGCCGTCCTCATCAGACAGTGACCTTGGGTCTCACAGCCTGAGCCGGCCACATCTGCCTGACTCCTGAGCTTAGGAGAGAAGCATCGAGACCTGCGTGCGTCTGTTGATCGCGTGGCGAGCTGCCAGGGGCTCCGGGCCATCAGCTGCCCCAGAGACACTCTCATCCATTTTAAGTCACTATTGTCACGTATTCCTCTTATTCAAGATCCACCAAACCAATTATGGGCACAGTACGGCTTGGTTGCTGGAGGGCCAATGACGGCCGATGACACAACTCTGTCCTCAAAAGTAAATGCAAGACAACACTGAGCCACTAGGGAGCGCCCTGTGGGGCTACGGAGACCGTCTTCCCAGGCACCCCGACACCATCAAGGCCGGGCGCTCTTCAAGGCTGCTTCTCCAGCTGAGACAAGGTCCCCTGGCTCTGAGACAAGGCACAGGAGGACACTCGATCCCATGCCATCCTGTTGGCTCACAGCCACATCCGGCCTCTTGGCTGCGGACAGATGGCCTTGATGCCTGACCGATGGGACCACTTATCCACTTATCCTTTGCCAAGGGTTCAACCTTGACCTTCCACACTGTAGCCCTCCCGAGCCTTCACTCCTCGCTGTGACCATCGGTCAGTCCCCAGGGAGAGAGGCATGAAGGGACCTGGAAGGGCCTGTCCTCTCCCAGAGACGGATCCCAGAAGCTCCGTCCCTGTTTCGCCACGGAGCAGGGCAGGGATGTTCCGAGAGTGAGCTGGACAGGCTCTGGTGTGACGGAGAGACCAGTGGTCCCAGACCGGCCCCGGCACGGGCGGAGGGAGGTGACACGGGGCAGGACGCCAGCTGTGTTCAGTTTATCTTAACCACATTCTGTTTACAGAGCTCGTCGCAAACGAGGTCGCTCCCCGTCTGCCTTGAGGTCTTAAGGCAGCATCGGAGCCCAGAGGAGACGCCGCCACGGCCCCCAGACAGTCCTGGCGGGAGGACCCGTGGGAACACGGATGTGTGCGGCTCTGGCCGCACAGAGGCGTCTGTGAAAGGCCCTCAGCTCACAGGCGTGCGCAGAGTGGAGGACCTCGAAAGCCCAGGCCGCGCCCCGTGGGCTCCGCTGGGGGAGCGGTGCTGCGTGGGGCGCGGCGTCTGCACTGCCACTTCTGTTTCTGAAACTGCGACTTTTGGTGGCACGCGCCTGAAATGCACGCCTGCCACGGTCACAGGTCCCTTCCGGATCACTCCTGGCTCTCCCTCCCTTCCACACCTGTCTGCCATCGAGCACGCTTCATGCCCGCTCACGTGAGTCAGGCTCTGGAAGGGCCCGAGGAGGGTCTTCCTCCTGGACAAGCGTCAGGGCTGCTCCGTGGCTTGGGACAAGGCCGGCACCAGCGGGAGGCCAGGACACTGAGCCCCGTCGGACCTGACACGTCACCCCAGTCACAGCACGGACAGAAGCGTGGCTTCCCTCCACGGCACCCACGCTGGACCAGCCCCCGCATCTCAGCGAGTCCCCACGCAATCCAAAAACGGCCCCACGGACGGACAGAGAAGCTGACCCGTCCAGTGACACAAGTGCGCGTAGGCGCCGGATCTGTCTGATAGCACGGCGGGTCTCAGGGCCTGCAGGAAGTCAGCTTCGCAAGGTCTAAGCCCCAAACTCTGCATGTTTTCCCTTTAAATCATGCAGCCCTAAGCCCACAGTGGTCTGAAAACACTTGTATGCTTGAACAGGGGGCGGGAAGGCAGACAGCCCGGGGCCTCTGCGGTGTCTGACCGACACGGGAACCGCAGTCCACCTGCGCAAACGCCGGGAGTCACCTGCCCAAATGCCGGGAGTCACCCGCCTCTGGTCTCCGCTACCAGCCGGCAAGGGCGCCCTAGGCCGGCCTTGGCAGACGGCGGGGCGCCCGCCGCTCGCTGAGACCACCTGCAACGGAGGGACACTGCCCACCGCAGGCCCCGGAACTCCCTCTGGGGCTGATGGGCGGCTGGCGGGCTGTCCCTGGGGCAGAAGGGCGCTTGATGCTCGTGGCTTAGGGGTGACTTGGTGGCTTCGAGAAGCGGTCCCAACTCAGACAGGGCACGCCTGACACGTCTGGAAGCGAGGCGGACGGGGCGCCCGGCCCATTTTCAGACGGCACCGTCTCCCTGCAGGTGTCTCACAGGCCACTTGGGACAAAGCTGCCCCGTCCTTTCTCGAGAAACCCCTCCCCGGAAAACCTTTAGGAGCTGGACCCGGGGCGGCAGCGGCTCCCTCTGCAGAGCGTCTCACACGTCAGCGGGGTGTGTGTGTCGCGAGTGTCCCCGAGTCCGGACAGCGCAGTCGGGGGGAGGCCTCGAACGGGCAGCGCCCCGTCTCGGAGGACACAGGCCCTGCAGCAGCAGGAACGTGAGAAAGAAGACGGAACGGCCCAGGGTGACACGGTGTCCTCGGATGCAGCCCGTGCAGTGACACGAGACGCTGCGGCCGCTCACAGCTCGGGGGTCAGATCCCAGTTTCCCCCAGTTCAGCGGTGACGGCGGCAGTGACCTCAGGGAACCAGTTCCGCCCGGTGGGGCCGAGGACGCCGTTGGCGCTGGCGTTCTGGACAGACCAGTGATGCTTCGCTGTCCTCCTCGGGCACCGCGACAGTGAGGCCGGCCAGGCCGGGCCCCACGGGCAGGGGCAGGATGGCCGTCCTAAGCCAGGCCCGAGGAAGCGCAGCTGCCGGCCGCGGATTATGGGGGAAGCTGGGAAGTGGGGCCCACTAATTACAGATGGCCGCGCCTGTCACTGCAGAGAGAGAAATGTTTTTCTTCTTCGGGAAAGTTGGGCAGGTTACATCCGAAGTGTCAGGACTGCACCCCCTCTGAGTATGGGGCTCAGCCTGGCGGCTCCCCCACTGGGGACCCCGCTGATGTCATGCAGCTGAGCCCCCCACGGGGCGGGCACCACGTGATAGCCCCACTATGGGACGGTCTGCGCCTTTGCCGGGCGGGGGGAGTGACGGACCTGACCCCCATCCGTCCCGGGTGACCTGGGGTCGAAACTGCTTGTGAACAGGATTCCATTTCTGCTTCTGGCCACGCACATGCCACTCACTGAGTTAGGCTCTGACAGGCTTATGCCAGGTGCTGTCACCCAACGTGGCTGGGCAGGCCAGTGCGAAATTGTCGCTGACACGTCCTGGTCCTCAGCCCAGGAGTCGTGAGTGCATCGTGAACTGGCCTGCAAGCCCCCCGGAGGCCCGGGGGGACCGAGGCGCGTGGCCGGAAGCTGCCAGCTGATGGAGCCTCACTCGGGGCACGGTCCGTGCGTCTCCCCACGTGGACCGAAATGCAACGAGGAGACGCACAAAGGTGACAGCTGCGGTCTCCTCTCGGCCCTCCAAGAAAGTGAAACCTGGGAGCGAAAACCAGAACGGCTTTGAGTTTCAGCTTTTTTTTTTTTTTAACAGTTTCCTCCGTGTCTGACGGTGAAGAGCATCAATCGCACCTAAAAATAACAACTCAGAAAACAGGAACCTCCGCCCGGTTCTCAGCGGACTGAGGAGCCGCACGGCGCTGTGGCCACCAGCCCGGCCGGGCGCGCACACTGCTTCCTCCTGCCCCGCGGCGGGGTGCTCTGTTCTGGTCCCACACGGCCCCTTTGAGGAGAGGCTGCTCCTCGGATAAATAGGTCCTTTTTTCATCCAGTGCCAGAGAAAGCGCGGCGCCCGAGCACGCCCGCCAACCCCTCCCGAGACTCCGGGCTTTGTCCCCGGCTGGCCAGTCGCTCAGGCGGATCAAAGCCCTCGGTTTATCTGCGATCACCCGACTCAGACGCAGGGGAAACACTCATTTTGTTCTGCCGCAAAGTCACACAGGCTGTTTTTATTTCCCGTGGCCTCGGGGACTACGCTGCTCTGGGCCCCGGCGCTATCACCCTCCCTCGGCTGCACAAGGCCACGCGACACGTCATCAGCCTTGAGCTGCAGCCTCAGAAACTACAAAAAGGCTCGCACACGTCCACTTCTGACCAGAATGGAACAAACAGGTACAGGACGTACCTTCCTCTGCAAAATAAATAAGAAAGCGGTACAAAATACATTCTTTTAAAATGGTTTTCAGAATAAAAAGGACAACGGCCCCTGTGAGCAGGGAACAAACAAGGGACCCCACCCTTGTCTAGAGAAAGTTGCCAGCTGCAGACAGGATGCGGGGCTGGGCAGAGCCCCGGGTGCCCCTGGAGGAGGTGACGGGGCCGAGGGTCTGGGGAGACCAGAGCAGCCCCCTGTGCAGGGCGGAGCGCCGGGCGAGGCGGGGCGGGGGGTGGTGTCCAGGGAGAGGCCGGGCTGGAGGCCCAGGGAGGGTCCCCAGTTCTCTCCGAGCCTCGGTCAGCACATGCGTGATAGGGCAGCAGGCACGGCCAGAGGGCAGCCATCCGAAAGGACGCGTTGGACAGGCATCTGGGCTCAGCCCTGCTGGCCCCGGCCAGCCCAGCCTGGGTAGCAAATGTCTTACCTCGAAGAGCACCAGGTAACCTGACCGGCGTCAGCTCAGCGCTAGGGAGCAAGTGAGCCCTAGGCCGAAGGCGGCTGTCACCCTGCAGCCCGCAGTCACGGGCGAGGCTCCACGGGACCACGCTGCTCCTGAGAACCTCGCTGCCTCGAGGACGGAGCCCAGGAATGTTTCAGAACATTGAAGTGGCAACACCTTTAAGGCGAAAAGTTACCGGGCACACGAGGCGGGAAAAACCCGTCATGAAGGGGAAACCAGCCACGAGGAACAGACCCTGACCGAACGGCTGCAGGTGACAGAGTGCCGTGGCGACCACAGTCTCGGCGTTCCAGATGAAATTGCCCAGGACAGGGACAAAAACCAAGACCCGAATCAAACTGCTGGGGTTGAAAACTACCGAGTCTGAGACAGAAACTCCACTAGATGGGATTAACGCCAGAGTCGACATCACACACACACTCTAGAAAAGAGTGGCCTTAGGGACACAGCACTAGAAGTACCCAGCGGGAACCACGGATTTTAAAACGTGTGGGGGGAGTGAGAACCAGGTCAGGTGGCTGTGGGGCAACTTCTAAGAACACGGCATGTCTGTCACCAGCGCCTGGGCGGGCGGACCCAGAGGAAAACGGTTGAAATAATCAGCTCCATGTTTCCGAACCTGATTCACTCAACAAAACCCAAGCACGAGAAACAAGAAGAAAACGCCGCTCGGGCTCGTCATAACCCTAACCCCGAAAACCCATGACAGGATCCTAAAAACGGACAAAAGACAGGCCACGCGCACATGGGAAGCAGCGAGTGATCACCTGGCACGGGGGCCCCGTCCCCCCTCTCCAGCTCCACCCCTTCTGAGCCGAGACCTCCTTCTCGGGGCCACCAGTGCTGAGGGTCGGTGCAGGGCATATAGGGCCCTGTGTGACAGGCTGCGGACGTCGCCACGTGAGCTCGCAAAACCCTCCGGGCGCCAGGGAAGCGTGTGGCTGCGTCGCTCGGCGGTTCTGCCCCACTGCAGTGGCTCAGCCGGTCCGGCGGCTCAGACGCGCTGAGCTGAAACGGACCCATCGACAGCAACACACGCGGAGCTGCGGTTCAGGACTCGGCATTTGTCAGATGCGCCGTGAGCACGGGTGTGTCAGGGTCCCACGGCTGCCGTGACAGAGCAGCATGTCAGTGCCGCAAAACAGCACGCGCGTTACCAGCCCCCGAGGTCGGAGCCTGACAGGCTGCCGGGGATAGAATCGGGGTTCCTGAGCGAAGTACATCCACACCCCCAGCACTGTACCCCCACAGCCCCCTGGAGGCTGCAGGAGAGAGGGGCCGTGCCCTTTCCAGCTTGCAGACGCCCCGCATTCCACGTCGAAGCCAGCAACGGCGTGCTGAGTCCCTGTCACACTGCATCTCTCTGCCCTCCTTTCTCGTACTTCTAAGGATTTGTGACAAGTTAGGGGCCCGCCCAGGGCACCCGGGATAACCTCCCCTCCCAAGGTCATCTGAGGAGCAGTCCTAAGTCCCCAGTCACTCAGCAGCGAGGCCTGGGGATGAGGACGCAGGCACACATTCCACCGGTGGGACCTCACTATGCCGCCTCGCTCTCTGTCCCAGCGAGGTGCCGGCGCTCCGCTCCAGGGCAGGGAGCAGAGGTGGTGAGGGCCCCCTGGGGGGCCCAGAGCGGCCTGCCCTGGAGACGCTGGAGTGCGGAGGGGCACCGCCACCCGGGCGCCTGGGGGGACTCAGGCTTCCGGTGGGAGGTGGGACAGAGCAGTCATGTGCTGTGACACAGCTCCTGAGAGGGGCGGCCAGGCCACAGGGGCCTGGGGGGAGGCTGGGAGCCAGAGGAAGGAGTGCGGGGGACACAGGCTACACAGGGGATGGGGGGCGGGGAAGGTGACGAGGCGAGCAGAGGGCCTTCGTTGTGCATTCCACGGGGAGGGACACAGGAAAGGTCCGTGCGTGGGAGTGATTTCAGTGGGTGCTGGGGCACGTGGGCTGTCCCCAGGGTCTGATGCCAGCCCTAGGGTGCTGTAATCTGGGGGACAGTGGCCTGGGGTGGAACGTTTGGGGTGTGGGCTCTGGGCAGCACTTTGCACCTGGATAGGCGCACTCCCGGGGAGTCCCACACTCCCTCTGGGAAGTGGCCAGTCCCTGATGGCCGTGCCCTCCTTCCTCCCCCACCTCTGGGGTGCGCAAGGCCCCGGATGTGCAAGCGTCCCAACACGGACGATCCAGAGAGGAGGTCAGCAAGGACCGAAGGAGAGGGGGCTGGGCTAGGCTGTCGCCGCGTGCACTCGCCGGGAACAGGGCCGGCAGTTACAGACGCAGCTCCCCCTGCGCCACCTTCTCCCAGCCCCGGGCAGGGCAGGGCAGGCGGTGGCATCGGGAAGGAGTCCCCGGGACGTCCCACCAGGCACCTAGCAGGGGGCTCAGCGGGACGGGGAGCCGGGAGAGTAAACGGAGACCGTGAACCAGGAGCGCGGGGACTCGCGGCGATCAGCAGTGCGTGTGCACACTCACTCACGCTCACTGCGACGCAAGCCCGGGGCCCTGGCCGTGGCACGCTCGCCACGGCATTCGAGACGGCGGCACGGCAGCCAGGCTTCAGGGCGATGCCCCAAACTTTCCAGCCCACTTAAAGCAACAATTTTCTTTCCCAAAAAACAAAAAACTGTAAGTGGAAAATGTTACCATCCAAGTCGCCATGCCAGGTACGTGCCAGGAAGAGGCGCGAGCATCTGCTGTGGCTGAAGCCTGGCCTGGCGGAATGACAATGACAGTATGGAATGCTGCCGCCTCGGTTTCCACCAGCTGGTGGCGAGGAGCGAGCCGCGCGCAATAAAACCAGATGTTTAACGGAGCCGCGCTGTCTTAGGAAGCCGGGAACGCCACTCGTATCTGGGGACTGCCACGGAGCGGGAACGCCGGTGGCCCTGGTTCATCTGCGGGAGACGCTCTGAAACGAGTCACTCGATTCGTGCCTGCAAGCGGCTTGTTTGCTCAGAGACAGAGCTCAGGGAGTCCCAGGAGGAGCCACCGTCCCCTCCCGATGACGCCTCGTCCTGGAGCCTCCGCCTGCTCTGACTTTTATGAGTCAACAGGTTTCCTGAGCCGCTGTCCTGAGTGTGACTGAGACAGACAGGGGACGGCTTTGTGACTACGGTGAAGATGGGTTCCCCCCTCGGGAGAGGCCTCGGGAGAGGCTCTGTGTCTGTGCCCGGCAGAGGGACACGGGCGCGCCCTCTGAGCGAGCACAGGGCGCCCCCCGCCCGTCACCCCATCTGGAGAACCGCAGCCGCTGGTGAGGCCCAGGGCCTGGGCGCCAGGCCTGCGAGGAGCCGGGGTCTCAGGTGCGATGCCCCCAAGCACCCGCACGCTCACCTCCAGCACGGCTGACGCGTCTGCAGGGAAGAGTCCCAAGGCCACACGCATTCCGAGGAAGGACAGAACTTGGAGCCAGAACTGCACTCTGCTGAACCTGACGCTTCCCCGCTATTCCAAGTTCACGAAAACAAGGGTTGGAACGGAGGAGCAGCCAGAGTTTAAACCCAGTCGGGGACTCGGCTCAAAGTCTAGAGGCAGTGGGGGCCTCCTTCGGCGTCGTTAACCCCCCAGGTACTCGACCCCTCTGGGGACAGAAGCTTCTGGACAGCCCCGGGGTGCGGGGGAGCAGGAGGAGGACAGGGCCACCCTCCTGTCTGTTGACACCAGGGCCCTTTCTAAGGAAGCTGCAGGGTCCCTGGAAGAGGCAAAGCTGAAAAAGTGGGGTGCCCCGGCTGACGTGACGTCTGCGCTGTGCCCAGACGGCAGGCGCCCAGAGCGCCACGCAGCACCGCGGACCGCTGGGGCGGCTGCACCCCGGGCTCCTCCGCAGGAGGCCGCCTGGATTCTTAGTTTTTTCTCACTGTTTTTGTAGCGGCCGAAAAGCAACACGGAGAACGGGGAAGATACCGTGAAATAGGTCAATGGATTCAACTCATGCGATGATTCAAAAAAGCAAGTCGGGACCGAATCCAACTGGGTTTGTAACACACGCCGCGACTCCGCGTCCTCACCGAGTGCTCCACCTTCACCCTGTCCCCGCAGCGCTTTCCTAGCGAGGTGCATTTCTAAGACGATACCCGCGCCATCCATGGGTGCCCCGGAGCATGCGGGGGTCGCGAACTTAGCAATGGGGGCCACCGGCTGTTTTCAGGATTTCAAAAGGCTTTTCAAAAACTGTCCATTAACCCACGATAAAACCACACAGGCCAAATGACACTTAAGTTCTTCGGGTTAAGCTGGAACTAAGTCTACTTCCTTGTTAACGAACATCTTTAAGAAACACTGTGACCGAAAGATCTTGCTAGCGACGGTGGTAACAGCAGTGGCGACAGTCGCCAGTGTGAGCCGCAGACTGTTTCGGACACTCACCTGCCTGCCCGGCGTCGTTCTGCCTTTTCGTGCACTATCTCCATCCCTACGGGCTGCTACCCTGCCTCCTGCTTAAAGGGGGTGCAGCCCGCCCAGCACCTACCTGCTCGCCAGGGTCCAGCCTCACAGAGGGGCTTAGTTCTCTCTGATGGATTTAAACCGAACAAAAAAAATTCACTATTACCTAACAAAAACAGTTTGGTAAGCAAAGTATTTCAAAACACAGTATCCCAGAGGGTACGGGGTGGGGGGAGGGTGGGGGGAGCACACAAACTGTACTCTGGGAAAACCAAGCTGAGAGCATTCTAGAAAAGCAGCAACTGAAATAGCTTCTCCCCGTTCCCTGTGAGTTCTTTTAACGCACTATATATAGCAAGGAAAGCCTTGAACAAATAAGTACATTGGGCCTTGGGGACAGGGCAGTTCGTTATGGGGTGGCACTACCTCGCCAAGGCAAGGGTATCGCACAGCATTCGGCCGCCCGGCCCAGGAGCACCCAGTACCAGGAGACTGTGGTCACTGTGATGACTGAGTGCCACACCTGGAGGCAGTCCTGTCCCCATCAGAGACGCCGGACCCTCCCAGGGGACATGCAGCCCTCAGAGCTCATGACCTCCATGACGAATGCCCATCAGGCGAGGGCCCAGAGAGACCACAGGGAGAAAAGTAGGATTTGTGTTTTGACCTCAGCTGCTCCCATCACCCTCCGCGGCCCTGCAGGACCCGTGAAAACCGGCTGACCGACGCCGCGGTGGGGGCAGAGGGGGCTGTGAGCTACGAGGTCCTCGCACAGTCCCGGCCCCAGAGCAGAGCCGCTAGTGGCCACCCAGGGCCTCGTCCTGCGGGAGGAGCCCCGCATCCTCTGAGGCAGACGGGGCGTGTGCTTGGGGGTGACTGCAGTCTTCTCCTATCTGGAATTAGAGGCAATTCTGTAAATCCACATAAATCTGTGTCGACGGACTTAGAACGCACGAGCGGGCGATCTGTACGACAGCGGCGCCCAGGAGGAGGGCGGAGCACAGTGTGTTGGAGAAAGTTCTATACACCGTGAAAACTGTTAGCGGTAACCTGAACTAGACAGTTTTCAACAAAGATGCTATTTGTAATCCCCAGGGCGCCATTGGAAAAATCACGAAAAACATACACATAGGAAAAGAAACACGGAATTAAAGCGGCACAGCAGGAAATATTTAAAGACGGCAATAAGGGAGGACCACAGAACAGAAACACGTGAGACGTGCAGAAAACAAACGGGCAGACATACACCCCACCCTATCGGTCTTGGCGTTAAATGTTAGCAAAATACCACAATCGCAAGGCAAAACAATGGCGAGATAACTTTTTAAAAGTACATAATCCGACTACTAAAGACGCGCTTTAGTTTCAAAGACACACGTAGGTTGAAAGTAAAAGGGTGAAAAAGACAACACCATACAAAACACTAACTGAAAGAGCCAAAGTGGCTGTTAATTTTAGACAAACGGAAACCTTACGAGACAAACGACTCAGGTTCTTCGGCATGAATGCATTGCAAGGGGGAAAAGCGAGAGAGAGAGAGAGACGGAGTTTTAGGGGGGAATCTAAAGCTCAGGGAGACCCGCAGGGTGTGCCTGCCGGTCACAAAGGGGACACCTGATCGGGACCGGTGGGAAGCACACAGACGATTAATAAAATGGGATATTTACGGGACAAGCGGAAAGGAGACCACGCACTGGGGCTTTAACTGTTAGGGATCCACACTAACCCTCAAGGTTTACTGACGCTGCTGGAGTTGAATCCTAAAGAGTCACTTGGAAAATTCAGGAAGCTGTGGAAATCAAACATGAGATCCCTCAATCACAGAGAAAATTAGAAAACATTTTAAATGAGATGAGTTAAATGTTCAGTTATGTTTTGTTTCTAATGATGGCTGCTGCTTCGGCGGGGGAGGGGGTGGCCAGTCCGAGACTAACCAGGAACACGTGGTCAGGCACGCAGAGCGGGATGGCGCAGGCCACGGCACTGCCACCTCCTGACGGGCAGGCGCCGGTCTGTTCTCTCAGCCGTAGCGCGTCGGGGGTCAGGCTAGAGCCGCGCATGGGATGCCTGGCTGCCCCGTCACAAGGAGGCTGCCTTCTGGGGCTCCCAGGGTTTTAGGGAAACTGCGTTTTCTACGACGTGACCCCGTGAGCCCAGTCACACGTGGCATGTGACAGGCACCAAAGCATTTCCAAAACCCACACGATGGCAGCAGCCAAATGTTACTCCTCCGGGGTCACCGGCCTGACACGCCTGAGGGACGTCGCCGCGTCAGGGACTCGCGCTGTCCTGGCCTGTCCTGTGCCCTGGCTCTGGCCCCGACGTTCTGGCTTCCGCCAACCTTTACCCCACGTGAGACAAAGACACCAGCTTCTGGTGGGGGGGGTCCAGATAAAGGAACAGAGAACAAGGGGGGACTGTGCCCGGTGTCACCCCAGGCCCCTCTGGAAAAACAAACATGCTGGAGAGAGAGCGAGGAGAGCGGGCGTGGGGAGAGTCGGGGTGGGGGGCCCGGGAACGAGCATGATCCCAAGGGGGGAACAGGGCGCCCCGAGTCCGTGCTCCCCAGGAGGGTGAAAGGCACACCCGGTCAAGTCCGGGGGTGGGGCCCAAGGGGTTCAGGATGCGTCACCACGTTGTTCCGTGCACAAACGGCACTGCCACCGTCACCGTAGACACCGAGCCCTGTCACCACAAACACGCAGAAGCAAAGGGGAACGTCACACGGTGACCCGGGCAGGGCTTGGGGCAGAGGGAGGGGCCCAGGACAGGTGCGCTGGCCCCGCCCAGCACCTCGGGCCCTTACAAGGTGAGGTCTACGGTGTCACCCTCTGTCCCCAAGGATGCTGGGTGGACAACGATGCTCCCCAGGACACACGTCCCTGCCCACCCTCACCGGTCTGGGCAACGTGCCCCTCCGGGAGTGGTCCTCCCTCAGCCGACCACTGCTCTCGCTTTCCTGCCCCTGGAACCAGCACTCTGGGGGCTGCCTCTGCGTTCCTGTCCCCTCTCCTCCTCCGGCTCCGCCAGCCTCGGGCCCTACAGTGAGTGACTCGCCACCCCTCGGCCCTGCCCTGGTGGCCTCAGCCTTGTCCCAGCTGGACGCTCCGTGCTGGAGGCCGATGCCCATTAGTCAAGTGACATCCAAGCTGCCCGGCAACTGGAACCTGGAGCCGTGTCACCCTCGACCCCCGCCAGGGCGCATCAGGGGAGACACCGGACTCAGACACCCTCTTCCCTGCCACGGTAACCGGGAGCGACGTGGCTTCCACGACCAGCTTTGCCAGCACCGAGGAGGAGGACGCTCCCCACCGGGCGGGGGTCCCAGGCAGGACGGACTCCCCAGGAATGTCCATGGCACTTGTCCCGCTGGGTGTGGCTCGGGGGATTTTACTGAATTTGGGATGTGGGACGGGGGCGGCTTCTCGAGCCCGCGTGGGTGAGGGAAGCGGTGACGCAGACGCGAGCCCCCCTGAGTCTGGAGGGCGGCTGGGCAGTCAGGAGGATGGAGCCTGGGGGGCAGGGGGGCGCGGTGCTGCGTTTCTAACCAGCCCGATGGGGACCCTCAGAGAGGGGCTCATGGCACTCGGAAAGACCACGTGCGGTGAGCGCACAGCGCAGCACACAGACGATGCGTTACGAACGTGACATGTGGAATCTAAATAATTTTAAAGCCGATGTCACCCGGTAAATCTAATTCAAAAAAGAACCGTTCCACGAACAGGAAGGTGACAGCTAACGCCTCGCAGGCTATGGCCGGGACACAGAAGGTCTGGGAAGCCCGTGTCCAGCCGGGTCACCATGGGGCTCCCCGGTGAACACATAGCCACGCTGCCTCTGCATGCTTTGCCGAAACGCGCCCCCACCCCCACCCGAGTCGTGACAGGCGCCACACGTCTCACTGTCCCTGTGGTGGCCACGGGCGCTGAATGGGCCTTGGCCCGACGTGCGGTAAGTCGGCTCTGGCCTTCCCTGGCCAGTCCCCAGGCCAGGTCTCCAGGTCCTGGGCTTCTGGCCGGCGCCTCACCCCTGAACAAGCCGCGACCTGGCTGTGGTCCCAGGCGCCCTGACCCTATCACGTGTCCGACCGTACGTTCCTTCACCTGCACACCTGCCCCTCCGACCTCGGACCCAGCCTCCTCTCTCCATGTCCAGGGCCTGGCTAGGGCACTGGTTTGGGCGATGGGCAGGTGCTGGGGGGAAGGGGGGTGGCTGCACATGGCCTGGGGAGCAAGGGGAGCGTGAGGCACTCACAGGGGACAGGGAGGGCTCAGAAACGGCACCTCCAGACGTCCTGGGCCTGGAGGGGTCTGCCCTGCACCTCCAGAGAGCCACCAGCTCTCACACCTGCAGACGCAGCCTGGTGACACAGCCCGACACAGAGAGCCACCAGCTCCCACACCCGTGGACGCAGGGTGCGCCCAGGCAGAAGGCCACACTCTCCCTGGGAAAACATCCCAGGAATTTGGCCTGGGAGCTGGGAGGTGCTGTGGGGACTTTCCTGAAGGCTGCTGCTGACTCTCCAGAGTCCAGGCAGGTCGGGGTGGAGGGGGACACGGGTGTGGTCCGGGGTGGGGGTGGGAAGGCGAAGGCCTCAACACCCCACAACACCTCCCGAGGCCTCGGGGTCAAGAAAAGGTTTTGGTTCCCATTCTCGCTTTCCTGTCTGCGGGTTGTGGTGACAGCTGTTAAGACGGGTCCGTGACAGGCTGGGCTGAAAGCACTTGTCACCCTAAAATGCACTGTATTTCCTCAGGCCCAAGTGTCCCTAAAGAGGAGGCCGCGGCAGCCACTGGCGGGGCACAGCAGGCAGTGGCGTGCGTGCAGAGGCAGGCACGCTGCCTGGGGGCCTCACATGGGGGACCCGGGGACTCTGAGGATGTTTCTGGAAAGCGTGCCCCTCCCTTCTCGGCTTCTGGCGGACAGCAACCAGGAAAGCGCGCAGCCCCCCCATCCACATCCTGCTGCCCGCGGGGCACGGCACCCGCTGAGCAGCCACGGTGAGCGCATCACCCGTGGGCCAGTCCATCCGTCAGGTGTGGCGGCTAAACCCAGGCGTCTGCTCAGAAACGCGAGGGTGCCGCCCCACACTGTTGCTTTCGACGGGCTCGGTGACCCTTAATGGACTGAGAAGCTGGAGCACAGCATGTGGGAAAGCTGTGGCGTGGGACGGGATCTGTCCCAGCGCCCGGCTGCAGCGCTGTGGCCTTGGGGACGCCACTCAGCCCCTATGAGCCCGACTACGCGTTTGTAAAAGCAGCTTGTGAGGCGGGAGGGGGCTCGCGGTCTGCATCCGAGTTACCCTGAGGCAGGAACAACCGTACCCCCCATATATTAGGGGGTTGAGCTGCTCCTGAGAACACAGGAACTTCCAAAAGTCCTTCGCACGTGACGGACGCCGGGCGAGGCTGAGGTCCCCCGTTCGCTGGCCCGTGTCAGCCCCTACACCAGACCTCGGCAAAGTGGCAGGAAGAGAGACGGGCTGAGCCTCAGTAGAGGCCGAGACCACCCACCTGGGGGGGGGGTGGAGTGGGAGGGGCAAGGGGTCCCGGAGCTGGGCTGGGCTTCTGGACACAGCTCTAGGGGAAACCCACAGCCACGTGGTTCTGCTGGGGCGGGGAGGGTACAGGGAAAAGGGACAGCAGACACCCTGACAGGCCCAGCCTGAGGGCAGGGAGGGAGCGGGTGCAGGACTCGAGGGGACCAGCGAGGGGACCAGCACGGGGTAGTCACCGAGGGCTCCCATTCCTCCCCCGCAGAGCCCGGCGACCTGGGAACTGGTCAATTATAAGAAAATGGAAGTCAGCTGTGCACGGGGCCTGCTGGGCGTCTGCTCACGGCTCACGCCAAGGGCTCGGCCCCGCTCTGCCCCGGCCCTTGCACGGCAGCACCTGGTGGCAGTTTCACACTGCTGTCCCATGAGATAGATGTTCCCTAAGCCGGAGACCGGCAGCCCTGTGCTGGCTGTGAAAGTTATCGAGCCCGCCCAGCCCGCGGAGGGGCAGAGGCGCGGGAGTGGCTCCCCGGCTTTTCCCGTGAAAGGCAGGCGCGCCCGGGCGGGCGTGAGGGCGCCCAGCGGCCGCTCAGTCCCAGCGCTGGGATCCGTCTGGTTCAGACGCGGGGTCTGAGTGACAAGCGGGGACAGCGTTCCCCCTGCGCCCGCCCGGCATCTAAAGTTTTCTGCTTTCTGCTTTCTGGGCGCAGAGGGGGCTCGGGGCGGCGCCAGGCCCTCCCCCGCCCACCGGGGCCCGGGGGCCGGGGAGCTGCACCCCGGCCGCCGCGCAGCTCACCTGCTGAAGACCAGGCAGCCCAGGTGGTTGATCTCGTGGTCGGAGCGGTGGCGGCTGTAGTCCTCCCACAGGTCCTTGAAGGCGGTGACCGCCAGGATGAAGAGCACGGGCGCCAGCGCCAGGCCGGGCTGGAAGGCGTTCACCGCGGGCGCGAAGTTGAGCAGCGCGATGAGCACGAAGTACACGTTGGCCAGGCGGTGGAACTGCTCGAACAGGTTCTTGGGCAGGAAGGACAGCGCCGTGTACTTGGTGGTCTTGAGCCGGTTGTCCGCCACGTGCCGCGCGCCCTTGGCCGCGCCCGCCGCGGGGTCCTCGGCGCCCGGCGGCGGCTGCAGGTTGGAGCGCACCGTGCGCGTGCGGCCGTCCCGCCGCCGCCTGCGCCCCCGCTCCATGGCCGCGTGTCGCCGCGCCCCGCCGCTCGCGCCCGCCGCGCCAGCCTCCTAGGTGATCATCGCGGCGGCGCGGGCTCCCCGCCTGCGGGACGCGGGGACGGCGGTCAGCGCCCGCCCAGCCCGGCCGCTTCCGCCCGCGCCGGGCCCCGCCCCGCGCCGCGCCCCGCTCCGCGCCCGGCCGCGCTGCCAACTTCGGGGCGGCGGGCCTGTCCCCCGGACGCGGCGGGCGCGCGAGTCCCGCCGCGGGAGGGGACGCCGCAGGGGGCGACGGGGCCCCCTCCCGGGACCAGCCAGAACCCCGGTCCTAACGAGCCGCGCCGCGCCCCGATCCCGCCACCCAGGGCGTCTGCCTGGGGAGACCCCAGAAGGTGCCCCTCCTGCCAGCCGCTCCGCTGTGTCCTGCCGGGGCCACCCGCCCGCGCCACTTCCCCGCACACGCTTCTTTTGGGTGGCGGGAAGCGCACTTCACCTCGCAGACCATTTCCTCTCTCCCTCCCACCACGCCCAGCGCCGACCATCCCTGTGTGCGGGGCGCCCACGGGCGCCCTGCCACCCAGCCGGGCGTGGGAACGGGCTGCTGGGGACTGGAGAGCGGGGAAAGGGGCAGCTGGAGGGGTCCCACTGTGGCAGCGGCTGGCGAGGCACAGGACTCGCCTCGCACTCCGGGAATCAGGCCGGGTGAGTGGACGGTGGGCTCTGGGAGGGTTGCATGCCCGAAGGGGTGGGGGAGCCCCCCATTTCTGCAGTGAGACCCCGGATGTGCCCCAGTTGGGAGGTTTGACTCCCCCACGTTAGAAGTACAGGGTGAAGCAGGCGTTGGACTGGGGTGAGAGCAGTACTTTGGGGTACTGCCTGTCTGGATTTGGGGGGCTGTCGGCCTCCCCCCGCAGGCCAGACCCTCCTTTCTCCCCCTGCACTGGGACCGCCTCGGCCGCCGCCGCTGACCCTGATCCCTCCCCAAGGTGCCAGCTGACAAGGCACGTCCCTGGTTCTGCTCCAACCACTCGCCTGGGCCGGTGACCCTCTCAGCGTGGCCGTCACCCACCCCACCGTGCTGGGCAGGGTGTGGGCTCCACAGGGAGCCCGGGCCAGACCAGGTGTTCGCCAGAGCCAGAGCGAGGAGCAGAGAGGGACAGGCACTGGGGCAGTAGGGACTGCGCGCCACCGGCCAAGCTTCCCCGCCCTCCTCCCCCGGGGCACAGCGTCCAGCCGTGGTGGCCCAGGTCAGGGAAGAAGCCAGCCCTCGTGGTGGACAGCCGCCCCAGAGGACCGGCAGCCTGGGGAGGACACAGCTTCCCCCACTTCCCCGACTAAGGCCACGTGGGCCCGCGTTCCCGCCATCGTCCAGCCCCACGAGGCTGGCCTCTGCTGGCCGCCACTGGCCCCGCGAGTGTCCCCCCATTTCCAGTCGCCTCTGTCCCTACGGTGTCCCCAGGGCAGGGCTGCCTGCCCCCCAGGTCCCCTTGGCCGGTTTAGTCTCTCACCCCGGAGCTGACAGGTGTCCCCCGTTGCTTACGTCAAAGGCCGAGTCCTCAGGCAGAGGTCCCTTGAGGCCCGGAGGGGACTGGCACCGACCTGCTGGCTGAGTCCGGCCCGGCCCAGGGCACGAGGCCACCGTGCCGTCCTCAGAACAGGCCCTGCTCTCGCCCCTCCGCGTTCCGCTCCAGGGTTCCGAGATTCTGCGAGTCACACTCCTCCTGGGCCGGAACCTTCCCGGCCTGCGCGTCACCGCCTGGCGTTTCCCCCGGGGCTCTGCACGTGGCCCCATCCGCTGGCCCTGTGGGGTGACGTGCTGTGACGGCTCCGTGGGGGGTCAGGTTGGCTTGGGAGTCTTCCGCAGGCTCAACTCCGGGCTCTGGACTGCGGGGCCGGGCGGGTCACTCTGTCCTCTCTCAGCTCCTCGGTCTTCCTGTGCTGTGCACCCAGCGCTGCTGAAGGCACGGCCCACACGGGACAGCTGTCCTGACGAGTTCCCGGGAGCCTGATGTCCGGCAGGAAGAGGCAGGGCACCGTCCTGATTCAAAACGAGAAACACACACTTGCCCTCGGCCGCTTCTGGGGACAGAGCCTGGAAGCCGGGGAATATCCTGAGCGAGAAGAGCAGGTGCCAAGGACGGAGGTATAGGTGGGGTCTGGTTGCCATGGGAACTGGCTGCTTGATTAGAAGATTGACCATTGGGCCCCACCAACTAAGCTCCTGGGAGGGCACAGGTGCCGGAGATGGAACTGATCACACCTGTGTGCTGGGGCCTCATGGCTGCCCCAGAGCGGGCCTTCCCAGCTGGGGAACACGGGAGGCTTGGGGGAGATTCCAGGAGAGGGGGGCCTCAGAGTGGGCGGGGGACCCCTCGCCCCTCCCCACACCTGCCCTGTGCAGCTCCTCAGCCCAGCCGTTCCTGAGTTACGTCCTTCATAATAAACCGATGACCTGGTGAGTAACGTGTGTCTGAGTTCTGAGAGCCACCTAGCAAGTCACTTGAACCCGAGGAGGGGGCACGGAGCCTCTGAACTGCAGTCCCCTCGGTCAGAAGCACAGGTGACACCCCACACTTGTGACTGGGGTCTGTGGGACTGAGCCCCTCGCCTGTGGGGTCTGATGCTCCCTCCAGGTAGATGGGACAGGGTGGAGCTGTGGGCCACCCAGCTGGCGCTGGAAACTGCTTGATGGCGTGAAGCCCCCCGCCACGCACGAGGAATTGGTGTCCCGTGAGGTGGGCAGCACCTAGACCTGACAGGCGGGGACGGCCCTGAGTCCTGCTGTCAGGGATGCATGTTGTCCCGGGGGCGTCCAGCAAGGAGGGGCCCGGGGGAAGGGACGGGGCCCGGGGAAGGGACGGGCTCTGGATTTGCTCCAAGAGCAGCAAGACCAGGACAAGACAGAGGGGCGTGAGGCGAGAGGGTCTGGCTCCCCCCTTTAAAGGGCGGAAGATGGTTCGGGGCCCAGTGCGAGCAGGTGAGGCGATGAATCAGGAGGTGGCTCGTCCCCGGCAGTGGATGGACGGACTGGGGTCACCGGAAGAGTCAGCACGATGGGCCAACAGGCCGACGTTTAGATGAGACAGAGGCGGGCCGAGAGAAACACGCGGCTTTAGTGCGTGACCCGGGGACGAGGGGCGCAGGGCATGTGCCACCAAATGTGCCCCTCTGGCACATGAACTGTTTAGAATTAAAGGCGCTTGAGAAACGGTTGCGGCAAGAAAGACACCCTGACCTTGTCCCCTGGAAGCGGGAGACGCTGCCCCACGTGAAAGGTGCCTCCCCTGCACCCGGAAAACAGAAGGTGTCCTCGTCACTAGAAACGGAGCTCAGGGCCGGAGGGCTGTATAAACAAACCTTGTCGCGTCCTCACTAATTTACCAGCCCGAACCCCTCTGCCTCGTCGGCTCTTCACAGAGTTTTTGTCTCCTTGTCGCGAAGACATAAAAGCGACTTGGTCGCTTCTTAGAGTCTCATATTTTTCTGAGGCTCCTGTAAGTACAAGTTCAATTTGCTTTTCTCCTATTAACCGTTCACCTATTAGACCAGCCAAAAGGACCTAGAAGGGAAGAGGGAAAAAATTCTGCCCCTACAGGGAAGAACCAGGTCCGGGGGAGAAAACACAGAGCGAGCACAAGGCACGTGGCTTTGCGGAGATGGTTCCGTATCGGGCGGGCCGTGGGACAGGGAAGCTGGGGCAGCACAGGAGAGGCCGGCTCGAGCGATACATCCCTGGGTGACATCAGAGCTACCCACGACTCAGGGCGGAGTGATGAGGAGGTGGCGCCCGCATGTAGGCCATGGACCAAGTGTACAGAAGAGACTCTGATGTGACTTTCTCACTGAAAAGCGTGGGGACGGATGAGGCAGTCGGGGAGGTTGCTTTCCGCTTTCCTGGACCAGGACAGTGTGAGGCTTGCTTAAAAAACACCGACGGAGTACGTGAGAATAGGAGCCTACGACGTTTACACTTGTGACTGTCCCTAATTTAAAGAAAAAAAGAAGGCATAAGGCATCCTGAAAATTGTGATGTGCAAAGCCAGGCACAGATGCTGTTTGTTACCTGCCGAAGCCGTGACAGTCCCTTAAGAACGATGGCAGTCTGGAGCTGGGAAGAGCTAGGTTAGGGTAACTGGCTGATGCCCCAGTAGGCTGAATCCAGGAAAACGTCCCAAAGCCCGGAAAAGCCCCATTCCAGACTCGTGAGTGAAGATTTCCATTTCAGGGCGCCTGCCTGAGCACAGTCATCGTGCTGCTTGTAAAGGACGTGTTTGTAAAGGACGGACCCGCAGTTGTGCTGGGAAGCTGGGGAACGCTTCTCCAGAGGATGAGAGAAGGTGGCGGGGTGTCTGGGCGAGACAGAGCTGGCGGCAGCGGCTCGCTGAGGAATCTGATACACGGAAGGAAATGCATTCGACAGTTACGTCGGTGAGCACGCGCTTTTTAAAAAGCGAGTTTTCCGTATAGATCCCCTAGAAAGCATGAAATCTGGGAGCATGAGCCATTCTGAGTTGAAATAAAAAGTTTTTGGAAAATGCAGGCATTAAAAAACAGGCCAGAGTGAAAATAGCAAAAAGGAGCCGGGGGCGGGGACCGGGGAAGGCCCCCCGCCGCGTGGCAGCTGGCGTCCCCCGGAACAAGTGACCAAGGAGAAAAGAGGCAGAAACGCAGCGCCCTCGACCAAGGCTGGAGGTCACGCAGTCACTCCCTCCGCATCCCATTGCTTACACAGATCACGTGTTCCCTGTGTGGGAGGTGGCTGCACGGGGCGTGGGGACCAGGAGGCTCACGGGGGCCACGGCATCCAGCACCCACACACCCCCACGAGACCAAGGAGTGGCACGCTCGGTCTGCCTGGTCACTTGTCCTGGGGGAAGCACTCGTGCACTCACGTCCACACAAGGAGGGCGCTCATGCACGCGACTCCCCAGGTGAGGGCTCTTGTCCTCTGCCAGCTGTCCCGGAAGTGGGTCCTTCAGCCCCAGTCAAGCATTTAGGTGACCGTGGCCTTGGCCAACGTCCTGACACTTCTTGGGGGTCACGAAAGGCCCCCAGCCAGAGCCACCAAAAGCAGCTCCTAAATCCCCGACTCATAGAAACTGAGAAAATTAACGATTGTTGTCGTTTAAGCCCTCGGTTTTGGGGTAATTCGTTTCACAGTATCTAGTTGTATTTTTGGAATATATTATGTTTTTTTGTAACTAACATATAGAACGTGTAACGTCCGAATTTCAAATGACATAAGAAGGGGGGGTCACACACAAAGGAACACTATAAATTCCACTGTCAAGGAAAAAAGGGACGTATCCTTCTACGTGTCACTGAAAGCTATATTTCTGGCAGTTTTCGCACTGGAATGTATAACTGGGACAAAAATAAAGAGCCCAGTAACAAATTTCTGCATATATGGAAACTCAGTCTGTAGTAAGTACGGAATTTCAAGTCAAAGGAAGGAAGAACAACTATTCAATATGTAGTACTGAAAAACTGGACTATTCCGGGGGGGAGTCAGTCAAACCCCGATCGCACGCCATAAAATAAATTCCAGGTGGATGACTTATCTGGACTTTTTTGAAAGTCAAAACGTCACAGAAACTACCTTTTTAATGCTGGACTGGGAAGAGCTTTCTAAACAAGATCAGAACTGGCCGTGACAGCCTCGCGTCTGAACACATGAGGCCAAGTGACACCTTATCCGGGAAAAGGGGGCTCCGTGCTCTACAGCTGCTTGTCGTTGTCGCTGTCGCTGTTTTCTCATGAAGGGAGAACTGAATGTGTGGGCGAAGAAAGGCACCCGATCTGCGGCTCCTCCCCATTTCCAATGTCATTTCACGTTATCGCGTGGGAGAGGGAGCGAGGACGGGGTGTCAGCGCTCGCGTGGCTCACGCCTCACTCGCGGGTTGTAAACAGCGCACAGCATCATGTCCCTGGCCAGTGCCCAGGGCGGCCGCGCCCAAGGACGCACACGGGGGCTCAAGCCACGGGCGCGTGCGTGTCCCGGGTCTGCAGCCCGGAGCCTGGCCGCGGGCTGGCGCCGTCGCAGGGCCGGGGGCCGGGGGTGTCTGTGCCAGGCCCGCCCCTCACGCTGCTGGTCTGCCGGCCACCCTTGTGGGTCTCTGCCGTCGTCGTCATCGCGGGTGCTCTCCGTGTGCGTGACGGTCCCCTTTGTACGAGGACGGCAGCCGTATCGGACGAGGGCCCCCCGCTTCTCCATGACCTCATCTTACTTACTTTGCTATGACTCTATATCCAGGTGACGTCACCTCCTAAGCCGCGGGGTTAGGGCTTCAGCGTGCACACTTGGCGGGGGACACAGTTCGACCCAGAGCAGCCCCCGAGAAGCAAGGCCGGCTCCTCGGTGATGTGCTGTGCCGCGTGACCCCGGACGTACGAGGGGGGGCAGGCAGGCAGGGAAGAAGGGATGGCCGGGTTCATGTTACAGAACGACGGAGTCCACGACGACGAAGGGACTCTGAAGCGGGGAAAGCGATTCTCTCGTGAGAGAGAAGAACTGATTTTCCAAGGCCAGGGTCCTCGGGCGATTTTCCTAAAGGTCGCCCAGTCCACGCGGAGCAGAAACGGCGGTCGGCACGTGCCATGCGGTGGCAGTGTGGGGAGACAAGCCACTGCGGGGGCAGGGGACGCATGGACGTCACCCTGCTGCAGGCCAGCGGCAGATGGGGGTGGCCAGGCCGCTGGGACGGGCCTGGAGCAGGGCTTCGTCTCTGCCCCCCGGAGCCCATGCCGAGTGGGACGCTGACACATACTGTGACAGTGTGTGTCCTGCACGTCCAAACGCTAAGCCCGAAGAGTTCCCTGCCACGCCCACTGCCGCCCCCAGGTGTCCAGGACACACCTGTGTTTGGGGAAGACGCAGACGAGCCTTGTGCACGTGAGCGGGAGAGGGTGTCTGCGAGGACAGATCTGCGCAGGCTCACCGTGGCAGCCAGACGGGGGGAACGCTGCTGGAAAGTTCACGATGGCAACTGGTGACACTCTCGGAAGGCAAGGCAGAGAGCAGACGGCGGGGCGGCTTCTGAGGCTCCGTCTGCGGGCACTGGCCCCAGGCTCTCGGGAGCTGTCCCGGAGCTGCGGGGGGCGGCCGGGGTGTCCCCAGTGCCAGGCCGGCTGTCCACAATGGCCCCCGGGTCGGAGGCGGCCTCGTCCGGGCCTCTGGCCGCCACGCCTCCGCGTCTGCCGCGGTCCCCACCCCCGCCTCCCGTTTGAATTCTCAAGAGCATATTTTGGAAGTTAAAAAAAGTGACAACAACGGCAATGCGCTCCCCTTAGCCGTCTGGCTCCCGAGCCAGTTCTCCGAGCCATCCGGAGGATCCGGGCGTGGGAGGCAGGCAACGCGGGCCTCCCTGCAGCCCGTCCCCGCCGTGGAGGCCTCCGTGCCGGGCGCGGTTCCACGGCCGTCACAGCGTCCCCGCAGGGCCTGACAGGGGACGGGCCTCCGAGGAAGGTTCCCGCAGCCGCGACCTCCCAAGCGGGCTTGAGGGAGAGCGGGAGGGGAAACGGACGCAGCACAGGGCTCGGCCCCGGCTTCTCCCCGTCCCCGTTCCGGACGCCGGCATGTTCGCCAGGTCAGGAGGGGACGCGGTCAGGGGAGTGACTCTCCGTCACCATCGTCCCTGAGGCCTCGCTCAGCTGGCTTTCTCTGCCACAAGAGTCTGTTTGAGAACCCGAGCGCTAGGTGTCGGGTGTCTGTCTGGCCGTGTCCTGAGCCGGTGTGACAAGATCTCCTTGGTTTCCGCTGCTGCGGTGGAAGAAGGGCCACAGGGAGAGACGGACGGTGGCACCTGGGTGACGTCACCGCCCCGCCCTCACGCCAGGGTCCATTTGGCGGCGAGCGTGCTTGCCCCTCTCCGGGCGGGACACGAGGGTGGGTGGTGGGACACGGGGCAGTGGGGTCGGTGTGGAAGGGACCGCCTGGGTGAAGGGGGTGCCACGCCCGCAGTCAGCCCGTGTCCCTTCCCCGGGCCCTCGGCCGTTTGCTCCCACCCGACCGAAGTCTCTTCCGAGCCCCGTGCCCACGACGACATGTCCACACGCGAAGGCAGTTTTTGTCCTGAGAAGCAGCAGCAGAAGTGGGACGCACGCAGAGGTGACCGGGGCTGAGTGACTTCTGAGGCAGCCACCCTGCAGGAGGTTCGGAGCGGCCAGAAGTCCGGGCCGGAGGGCCACCAAGTGCCTGCTGCCCCCAAGTCTGAGCACTGAGTGTGGGGAGCTTCGATCTTGGGTAGAAAAAGGCACATTTTATTCCAGCTCCGAAATCTTTCTTGTGTCTTCACTGCGGAGAAGTGTGTGCCAGCTCCCAAGGTGCCAAGAGTTTTCTTTTTTAGGTTAGATGAGAAATTCCTATAATGCTAAAATTGGTACTTGCAATTTACTTCTGAGTTGGAGGAGGAAATAAAAAACTAGGAAGCATAAGGGGAAGGTATTTCAGCTAGAATGGAAATGTTTACTCACCCTGGTTACAAGTTGGGTGGGCCAAGCTCTGAGCCAGGCCGGCCTTCTTAGGAACTAAAAATCTCGGGATGCCGAAATCACGTGGCTGGCATTTTTATAGGACATACCTAATGTTTGATTAGCAATTAACGATGTCCCCAGAACGTTCTATTTATAAACACAATCTAATGTGGTTTGATTCGTTTACGTGTAAGGTTGCCTTCTAGCGCCGTGCGGGCAGGGTGTGTGTTTTGGCTGTGGAAAGGCATCTACCAGTCTCGCTAGACTTTGCCATGCCCTTGCCCCGTGTGCAGCGCTGCCTGGGGTCCCAGAAAGAGAGACACTGGGGGCTGCGAGGACAGAAAAGGCAAGAGCCATCTCAAGCTGCGGCAAGCACATTTCACTGCAGTCACGTGCGGGCACCGAGGCCGGTGCCAGCGGGAGCGGACGCAGCCAGTGGAAGCCTGAAGGGCAGCCAGGCCCATAAATTTGAAGAGTGGAAAAGAATTGCGATGGCAACAAAATATTTCTCTGTGAAGAAGCCAGGCCTGGCTTCTAAACGTTGGGAGCCCTCAGTACTCCCCAAGCAGAAGTGAACACCCTCGGATCTTTGCTTTAAAGAAGGAGACTCGGGGTAAATAATAGAAAAGTCATTTCTTTAACTTCCCCTGGGGCCTATCTCGGGGCGGAGGGGATGGGGGAGGAGGAGCATTATTGGACATTTTACGATTTAAAAAAAATTTAAGCAAATACCTAAGTCAAAGGAGGCTGCCAGTAGAGATGGCGGAGCAGGTGACCACAGTGCCGCCTCCCCCCATGACCACCTCAGCATCGCAGCTAAACCACAGAACAGCTGTCACTGAGAACCGCCTGAAGTCTATGGAACAGAGTCCTACAACTGAGGACAATGCAGAAGAGGCCACCTCGAGACTGGCAGGAGGGAAAGAGAACAGGCTGGTCCCACACCTGTGTGTGGTGGCTGAGCATCGGGAGGGATGTCTCAGCTATGGAGGTCCCCCCGGAGAAGTGAGGGGTCCCAGCCCCACACCGGGCTCCTAGCCTGAAGTTGCAGTGCCAGGAAGAGAAGTTCTCACAGTTTCTTGCTGTGAAAACCCATAGGGATGGTGGCCGAGTGACGCGGAGGGCGGCGGAAGTGCTAAGTGTCCTCTTAAAGAACCCGTGTGGACTCACCGCTGATGGACTCGCTCGCTCTGATTCCAGCGCTGGGGACGCAGCTCGAAAGGCGTCAGGGACACTCGGGGAGGGACTGAGTTGTCTGCTTCAGGGCGAGGGCTGGAGGGGCGGCTGGCAGAGGCCACTGTCCCTTTGTTGGGTCCTTCCCACCCAGCCTGTACACGCAAGTAGGCGCCATATCTAAGTCTCCATCAACCTGGCTGGTGCCGTTCGCTCAGCCCAGGTGATTCCCTGAGGCCTTGCCCTTCCCCACGTGCGGGCCCCCCAAGCCGCCTCCAGTGGCTTTTCCACACAAATGGCCTTCTTGGCTCATGCTGCGGACTTTCCTAAAATCTCACAAAGGCCCACAAACCCAAGCCCCATAAAACTGTCAGCTGATTTCTCCACAGAAACTTTGCAGCCAGAAGAGACTGGCAGGAAATATTTAAAGTGATGAAAAGCCAGGACCTACGTCCAACGTGACTCTACCCAGCAAAGTCATCCTTTCGAATCGAAGACAGATACAGAGCTTTCTAGACAAGACAAAGCTAAAAGAGTTCTTCGCCACCAAACCAATACTATAAGAAATGTTAGAGGAACTCACGAAGAAAAAAAAAAAAGATAAAGAATATGAATCATAAAATGGCGATAACTACATATCTATCAAGAATTACTTTAAATGTAAATGAGTTAAAAGCTCCGATCGAAAGACACAGGGTGGCTGATGGATAAAAAAACAAGACCCTTCCACGTGCTGCTCCCAAGAGACTCACTTCAGATTGAAAGACACACACAGACGGCAATCAAGGAACGGAAAGAGATTTTTCGTGAAAATGAAAACAACAAAAAAGCTGGGGTAACAATCCTTGTACCAGACGAAATAGACTTTATAACAAAAGCTATAACAAGAGACAAAGAAGAGCCAGTGATCCCACTTCTGGGTTTTTATCTGAAGAAGCACACGCACTGCGTAGAGAGTCACGTGACCCCACGTGTTCAGCGCAGCAGTGTTTACAGCAGCCGAGATACGGAGGCCGCCCGGGTGCCCATCGCGGATGATGGATGGATACAGAAGAGGTGGCACGTGCACACGACGGAACATCACTCAGCCACAAAAAGGATGAAATCTCGCCACCTGCACCAACGTGCATGGACCTGGAGGGTCTCGTGCCGCATGGAGTTAGAGAAAGACAAACGCCACGTGATTTCACTTACGTGTGGAGTCTAAACACAAAGCAAACAGAACGGACACAAACTCAGGCACAGAGGACATTTTGATGGCTGCCAGGTGAGAGGGAGGTTGGCAGGTGGGTGAAAAGGCGACAGGGATGAGTTCGAACTGGCAGTTACGAAACAGTCACAGGGCTGCGCAGCACGGCCCAGGAACATAGTGACACTGTGATAACCGCGTGTGGCGTCAGGTGGGGACAGGATGTGTCGGGGTGGTCACTTCCTGAGTCATAGAAACGTCTAAGCACTGTGCTGGACACCTGCAGCTAATATGACAGTGTGCGTCAGCTGTCAGGGGAAGTCGCGGGGATGGCAGAGCATCGCTCACGGCCCGCGGCCTGGACCCCGCCTCTGTGGCCTGGACCCTGCCTCTGTGGCCTGGACCCCGCCTCTGCGGCCTGGACCCCGCAGCGCGTCGTGGGGCGCGGCCGAGGCGAGTCTCTTGCCGTTTGACACGCGGGCGGTTTCTGCTCTTGCTGGGGCGAGGAGGCTTTTGCCTCCACGTTTTCACACTTCTGCAGGTGTATCTTTCAGCTCGATTCTCGGAAGTGTGGCCGCGGGGTCGAAGGGCAAACACGCGTGGCTGGCTCAGCCCTGCCCCACCTCCCGGTGGCAGGTGACGGCGCCAGCGTCTGGGCGTGCCCGCATCTCCACAGCCTGCGCAGCGCGGGGCCCATCGCCCTCCACGTCTCTGCCGAGACGGTCTCGCAGCTTGCTTGTGACCTGTGCTCCTCCCCTTCCCAGTGTGGCTGGGGCAGGCGGACCCTCAGCTGGGGTTCCAGCCGGAACCTCAGCTGGGGTGCCGCTGGTGGGCGTCTTCATGAGCCAGGGAGTGCGGAGGACAGTCCGTTCCTTCATAGAGGGACTCCTGCCGGATGCCACCTGAATCCTCCTGATGGCCTCTCCAGGCCGTTCCGAGGCCCCCCTAGAGCCCGGGTGTTGGGCCTCCATTGTCCCAGGAGGCAGAGTGTCCACCGCCCACCCCCCTGGAGAACTCGCAGTTGATGGGACTATTCCCGGAGAACCAAGTGCCAGGCAGGTGACAGCTGTGCCCAAATCAGAAGGCATTGCAGCCTGCGGCCTTTTATGTCATCGGCCGACTGTCGGGGCTGGGGTGCCACCCCCGGGCCTCGCCGCTCACCTCTGTGAGCGCGGTTTCTTTCCCAAACTCCTCCGCGGGTTGGTCCCGCGCCTCAGGTCGGTCCCGCGCCTCAGGTCGGCACCGGGTAATCCTGTTAAATGCCTGTCCTGGATGCTGAGCACCGCCACTGTCTGTGAGGATGACGCGAAAAGCCTGAGGGTGACTGAGGCTCGCCTACGACCACAGACGGTCACCGCGAGGCGGGGCCGGGACACAATGCCGAGGCTCGGCAGTGACCCCTGGGCGCAGGTGCAGGCCTGGCCTACAGCCAGAGAAGGACGAATGCCGCGTGGGCTCGCTCACTGTGGGGTCTAAAGCAGGCGTCCCCGACCCCCAGGCCGCTGACCGGTGCTGGTCTGCGACCCGTTAGGAACGGGCTGCACAGCAGGCGGGCGAGCGAGCGAAGCTTCGTCTGCGTCTGCGGCCGCTCCCCAGCGCTGGCATCGCCGCCTCAGCTCCGCCTCAGACCCTCAGGCGTTAGAGTCTCATGGGACCCCCGGTCCATGCGGCCAGAAAGGCTGGGGACCGCTGATCTAGAGAACAAAACAAACAAACAAACAAAACAGACTCAGCTGCAGAGAACACACCGAGGGTTGCCGGTGGGAGGCAGGTTGGGGGGTGGGCGAGGAAGGGGACAGGGTGAAGAAGTACAAACTGGCAGTGACGGAACAGTCATGGGGACGTGGAGCACAGCAGGGGCGCAGAGTCGGTGCCGGGTGGGGACTAGATGAACCGGTGATCGCTTCGTAAGGGACGTGAATGTCTCATCACTATGCTGCACACCTGAAACTAATCTAATACTGAGCATCAACGGGAATGGAAAAGTCAACAAATAAATGAACAACAAAAAACCGAGTCCACGTAGAGAACAGAAACCAGAGACCGAGCTCCAGCTGCCGCTGAAATGCGCGAAGATGCGGCCTCGCTTTACCGCGAAAGGATGACAGCCCGTCAGCCGGTGACAGGTCAGGGATTAAGACGAGAGGGGAAAAGTTTTCCTTTCTGATCTGGCACCGACGGCAGCAGTTGGAAGAGAAACTGACTGGAGTGTCCAGAGCGGGAGGGGCCGAGTTCACGGCGACGAACCTCAAAGAGCGGAAGGACCTTGCTCGAGTCCTTGGTGTGGTAGCTTAAAGCCCATCAGAGGAGGAGGGAGGCGGCTTCGAAGTCGCCTTTATCACTGACCCGGCCTTGGGGCCAAAAGAGGAGACCATGACACAACAGAACAGTGTCGATTTAGACGGCGTCTGCTCTGGAAGATGCGACGTCGTCAGGGAGAGGGGACGGGGGCGGGAGCTGGCGGGTAGCACGAGCTCTCTGAGAGCCCAGACGATCTCCGGGCCCGAGAGGGAAGGTGGCATCGTGCAGAGCACCGGAGGGACGCGAGACCGTTCCCAATCTATATCTGCCGCCGTCGCATTTTATAGGTTAATGACATTTCAGGGAGCTAGGTTCTGGAAGAAAATAAGAAATCGTTTTCTCACCCGAAGTAAGAAAAGCTCCCTAATTATGACACAATTTTCAACCTTCCTAATTATGACTCAAAATTCCAAATTTAGAAGCAATTAAAAAAAAAAAAAAGACTAACGACCGTATAGAAGTCTGCGAGACACAGGGTGTGAGTTCACGGGGAAAAGTGTCAACAGGCCACACCCAGATAGAGAGATGGCGAGGCCCCTGTGCCTCTCTCGGCCCTGCTGGGATGTGGCTCACAAGGAGGCTGCAATCCAGTCAAGATTCCACGCCCAGGTGGAGTGGGACCCAGGTGACAGGGCTGGCGCCAAGGCACTGAGCAAAGCCGTCACAGACTGCAGCCCTCACAGGCAAGGGGTCACACCCGAGCTGCACGAGCCTCGCATCGGGGGCAGAGGGCAGGCTGGTAGCAGGCGGGCGAGGCCTCCGGGTCTCGGTGCAGCCTGGCATTTCCACCCGGGGACCTTCCTCTGTCACCAGTGCCCGAGGGCCACACGAACACCTGAGCTTCTGCGACACCTGAACACCTATGCGATTGTCCTTATTTCCTGGTGTGAGTGAGTTCACTGCTGTCCGAGGCCCGAGAGCAGATGGAGGGTCTAGAGTTGGCATCGGCTCCTGCAGGCGGCGAGCAGACCCACGATGGGTGGGTCCTGCGGCCCAGGCCCGCACGGCCCTCCCCTCGGGGGCGCCCGGGAGCAGGATAGACTTCACTCCCGTGACCAGCTTACGTGGTACAGCAACCAAGGGACTTTGCAAATGCCATCCAGGTCCCTAACGAGTTCGCTCTGAGTGAATCAAAGGGAGATCACTCTGCAGGCGCGACCTGACCAGGTGAGGCCCTGGAAGAGTGAAGAAACGGCCCACACACCTCCTGCTGGCCGTGAAGAAGCCGCCACGTTTAGAATGGAGGGGCCACAGGGTCTGGACCTGAGTGGCCTCTGATGGCTGAGTGGCCCTCGCTGATGGCCAGTAAGAATATGCACTTTTACCACTATGAGGAACTGGATTCTGCCAAGGACCAGGGAGCCTGGGAGAGAGCACAAGCCCCAGCAGGGACCACTGTCCACGCCGACCCCTCGCCTCAGAAAACCCAGCGGGCCTTGTCCGGGCTCCTGACCAACCCAAACTGTGAGGTCATCAACGGGAGTCACGGACGCGCGCTACACGAGATGGCCAGCACAGGTGAGATGCCCAGCGCATCCAGTGAGGTGCACGCGTGTGACCTGCAGTGAGGAGGGGTGGGCCCAGGGGGTCGGTGTCTTGCGGGAGCCCTGTGGGGTGCCCTGGTAGCAGCATCCTGACTCAACACACCCGGCCATGAGCTCCAGGAAACAGCTTCCCCTCTGAGTGTGACGAGCACGTGCTCACCGAGGGATGGTGGGGGACTGAGCGAGGTACCGTGCAGAAAGCCACAGTCACACGCTGATGCCCAGAAGGGCCGGTCGACGCTGGTGTGTTGTGCTGCCTCGAAGGGTCCCCTGAGTGGGGTCGAAAGTGCCCTCCCCCGTCTCTCGCAGGCTGGACTCTGAGCAGGCCGAGCTTGTGGGTCAGCACCAGAACCAGGGTGAGGTTGATGCAGGATGAACATGGGGACCGGCAGCCACTACCAAAGAGCAAAATGACACTTGACCCTAATGACCCCAGGTGCTAGGAAAAGGGTAGAGAGAAGCGTGTGACCCGGTGGAGAACACTCCCACGGGTACGGAGAGAATGGGTGCGAACAGCGGGGCTTTCAGGTGAGGGCTGGGCAGGTCGGCTAAGGTGGGTCCCCAATCAGGAGCCTGAATGAGGGGGGCCGGCCCTGGGGCAGGGATGCGGGGGCTCCACAGCTGTCGACGTGCGGGCGGGGTCAGCCGCTGGCCTGAGCTGACCTTGGTGACCACAGGTTTGTTCGAAGGGGCTGGGGCTCATGGGAACACAGGGAAGAACGAATCTGCCAGCCCCAAACCTCTGAGAGGGAAGCACAGGCCAGCGGTGGGGGGACGGGGCCTGAGACCCCCCAGCCCAGACAGTCCAATGAAACAAATCCGGGCACCAGCGAGAGTGCTCGGGGCAGAGTCCCGCCAGACACCGACCACCGCGACAGGGAGCGCGTCCAGTGTGCCCCAGACCCGACCTGGTGACGGGGCCTTTGAAGGCAGAGTGAGGGGACGAAGAGGGGGCGATGCCCCGCATGCGAAAGGTGAAACGCAATCTCTTCCTGAACCCAAGGAATTTTCTCCTCTCAAATACAGAAAAATACAAGTGAGAAAAACAGCATTTTGTCTCGTGTCAAAGACTGAAGGGGTAAAGTGAGGTGACAGCCAGCACTGGCCAGGCCTGTGAAGGGGAGAAAGCGGGACCCCACGGCACCGCAGTATTGTATTTCCGGAGAGCAATCCGGCAAAATGGATCGAGAATCACACGTATGCGAACCCTTTAAAGTCGCATTTGACTTCTGAGCATTTCGCCTACAAAAACGATGCACGCCAAGGCTACTGATTTTAGGATCGTTCATGAAAAACTGTCCTCACCATAACTAGTGAAGGGGAAGAGTTAAATGGATCACCAAATTCATCACGTGGATATTATGTACCCACTTTCAATCTGGGTTCAAAGAAAATTTAATGACATGGCAGAAACGTCAACAGCACCTCAGGGGCACAGCGCAGGGAACACTCACATCCACTTCGGCAGGTAAGGGGAAAGATCGGGACCCCTCACTTCTGCGTGACTCGTCTCCCCCGCCCCCACTGCCGATCAGGCACTTCGTATCCGCTTTCCCGGTGCAAACTCCCCCTGGCTGCGGCTGGGCTGCCAGGGGGCTGCGCTCAGTGTCCTTCGTGGCGCCTCTGGTTTTCCCCTCCGAAAGGGGGGACTGTCCCGGGGTGGAGTGGGCTGTCACAGATGCCCTGTCCCCAAATTTTAGCAAAGCGCAGAGCCGCGGAAGTCCAGGGGCCCGCTGTCCACTGTCCGGGCGGCAGACTCTGACCCCTCCTGGGGGACATGGATGGGGACCCAGACTCCCCGGCACCGCCACGCCCTCCTCAGCTCCCGCCCTGGGGCGCACTTCTCAGGAACCCTCGCATCCTGCCGGACTTAGGCGCCAGGCCCAGGTGCGTGTGTTCCAGGCGCCGCCGATGCTGGCGTCTGCCTGAAAAACGATTCACAGTCCACAGAGATATCGCCATGGAGAAAGCAGTTGAGGTGACACAGCCTATGTGCTGGGCTGGGGTGGGGTGGGTGGTCTGTCCCCTCACTCACTCCCTGCTGAGAGCTCCTCCTGGCGACACGGTCCGGCCCAGTTGCTTCTCAGGGTGCATTCAGCCTGTGTCACCCCTACTTTACAAGGGACAAGTGCCACAAGGGACGAGGCCCAGCGTGCAGAATTGGGTTTTGGGTCAGGCCTCGACTCTGCTTTGATGCCGTTTCAACTGCAGGCACGCAGAGAGGGGTAGGTAAGTGGCCCCAGAGGGGACCCCGCGCCCGCCAGCACCGTGGGGGCCTCTCTCCCTCCTAAACGCATCGCCAAGTGCCTGGTTCCCCGGCCAGCGCTGCGCCGGACGACCCCGCTTCCCTGCAGGCGACCTCCGCGTCCTCCTTGGCATGTGACCCCTCCGGACCGGCCCCCCGCCCCACGCCCTCCCCCGCGTTCCCGGGAGCGGGGTCTGGTGTCCCTCCGCCCTCCAGGCGGGGTGCGACTGCAGGGGCGCGGAGCTCTGCGACCGACATACGCGGGGGCGGCGGCACCTCCATCGGCCACGCTGACCAGGCCGGGCGGGGCGCCCCGTTTCTGCCCCGTGGGAGCGCCCAGCCGCCGCGGTGGCCAACGCTGCCACCTACTGGCGCGTGCGCAGCCCGCACCGCCGGCTGCGGGACAGAGAGGTTCCTGACGCGCAAACGCCTGAGTCCCCGGCTGCCTCTTGGCTCCAGCTGGCTGTGGTCCCCGGGGCGAGCACACGATGCCGACGGCTTAACCACAAACATCGCGTTGCTTTTCATTACGCTCTTCCGGACCTCACGCAAAGATGAGGTTCCCATCATCCATCCAGCCCCGTTTCCGCCTCTTCCCTGAAAGGGCCTTGGACTTATTTGCTAAAAGCAGCAGCAGCAGCTGATGTTCCTGAAATGAAATCACCCTTGAGTCACACACACTGCCTGGACGGCAGCCAGCGCCAAACCCACGTTCTTACTGGAAAATCTCACAAACAAAACCTCTTCCTCCAAATCTGCATTCGATAGAGAAGAGGTCCAAGAAACGAGCGCGCTGTGTGCAAACCTCCCGGCCCGTCATCGAACACTCCAGACGGTCACAAAAAGCATGGCGGAGGCACGAACGACGGGCAGGTGTGGAGCCGGACCGGCCCCCCGAACTGAGGGGTGCTGCGGGCATGGGAGCAGAGGAAAAGCCCGAGGCTGAGGGCACTACAGGCCGTCCGGGTGTCACACGGAGGGGACAAGGCTGGGACTCCGAAAGCCTGTCACACGGAGGGGTCAGAGCCTGGACTCCGAAAGCCTGAGCGTGCTTCTTGAATGTCACTCAGGAGGTGAACCGCACACCTGGCCCGCGGGGAGCCCGGCCTGACCCCTGCACGTCCAGCCACCAGATCCCTAAAGACCAGCTCTGACACTGACGGGAAAAACTAATTCAATTCCACAGGGCGGATTGGGTGCGTTAGACACAAAGAAGCCCTGATCACAGTTGATTCTAGTAACATCGCACCCGCAAAGGAGTCTGTCCGAAGCCGGCGTTTGCAGCGGGGACTTAGAAAGCCGGGGCGAGTGCGTGCTGGCTCCGGGAATCGTGGCAAGCAGCTGGAGCGTTCGCCTCCTGATGACACGGCCATTTGTCAAAGGCTCCTGAAGAATGTTCCCTGGCATGCCGAACGTATAACTCACATGCATCACGATCCCATTTCCCCGAAAACCTGTGACTTCCCCACGGACAGCTTCTCTTTATGAAAATAAATTGAACCCAACATGCCCCACGTAAGAACAACACTGTTCCGTATGTGTGTGTGTGCGCGCATGTGTGCACGCGCGTGTGGGGCGTGGTCTGATAGAGCTTTTGACACAGAAGAGCTGTCACTTGTTTAATTACAGATGAAATGCTGTGCCGTACAAGGTGGAGCTTTTATCATTCGTGCAGAAAGAAAAAAGCATCTCTTAATTCTTTTTTTTTATTTGATATACGGTGGCATCATTTGGTCCAGTGGATTTATTGGGAAATGTGTTTTAGTGACAAATGGCAAGAGTTTTATAGAGATTGGGAATAATAACTCAAGTTGGCCTGGAGATTAATACGGTTTTGCACTTTAATAATATAAACGTCCAGTGTCTGTCTTTCGGTTTTAACTCTGCGAGGAAACTCAGTTTCTCATCTTTCACTTTTGTCTGAGGCAGTAAAATCGAATTTGTGTGGACCCGGAAGGTCAGACGTGCGTCCCGATGCCTCTACCTCCGCACGCGCGTGGGCCAGCGTCCGTCTGCCCAGGTCACACGGCCGCGGTCTTCCGCCCACGCGCACTGCTTCACAAGTCCCTGCCCCTCTTACCTAGACTAATAAAAGGTAAAACTCAAAAGTATAACCGACCTGTGCTTTTTTCCCCTTTTATGTGCAATCTTACAAATGAAAGCTACTAAAAGTACAACCTCGATTTTCACTCTAAAATCTGAAATGTCTGGCTGGAATTGCCCTGGGATCTGATTTTACACACAAACCCCGTGTCTATGACATGACTTCTTTGATCATTTTTACAGGTTCTCCCCCGCCCCCTACTTCACACTCATGCAACACTTCTGCTAGTGATTTCATGACGAGTGAATCATTGCACTCCCGGCATTCAGTTCTTGGTCACCGAGAAGCACTTAGGACTCGGCGGGCATCGTGGCACACCCGAGGAGCCCCAGGGCGGCATCGGAAGCTGGATCCCGAAGCCTGTCATTCTCAGACAGCGACAGCTCCCAGCACAGCCAGCTCCTTGCAGAGCAGCCAGCCAGCCGGGCCCCAGTCTGGCCTGGTGTCGGATCCACCACCCGACCGGAAGGCCCGACGGGAGCCACGCGCGGCTGTCCTGAGCCCTTCTGCTGGAGTGCAAACCGTGACCTGCGTGAAGGAGGAGCTGTCAGGCTGGAGAAGACTCCTCCTATGACGTGGGAACACGAACGTGAGCCCAGGAAACGCTGACACGCGCCGCTGTTGGGGGAGGTCTCGCCGAGAAGCTGAGACTTCAGAACGAATTCCGAATGTCTCTTCAGATGCTTCTGGAAGCCAGCTTGGTTCCGGCTCCTCCGTGACGTGATCGGAAAGCTGGATGTGCGCACTCGCCTCTTACCCTGAGCATTTTCAACGACCTTGGTACTTCCAGGCGAGAGAGGAAGGCGACATGGGGTTTCTACGGCAGGCGAGGTCGTCGGCAGAAGTGATGGTGAGAAGCTTAGATCTGGAGGGTTCCAGGGTCAGTAAGTGAAACTACAAAGGGGGCCCGGCAGATCTGAGTTTATAGGGATGAAAAACAAAGTTTGGTCTGTGCTTTTTTATAAGTGTACTGCAAACATGGCACGGGGCACATGTATACACTATATATAATACATTGGTTTTGTTTGTTTCCCTGAAATTCAAATTCGCCTGGGCCTCCTGTACTATATGTCATGAGCCCACAGTCTGAATCACGTGTGTGACTCATCGTCCGGGGGTCCCCGCTTTCCCTGCGTTACTGTCATAACTGCCACAGAGAGCACGGGCGTGGGCACAGAGCGCCCGCCCGGAAGCAGCGGTCCAGGCTCGTGATGACGAGGACGGGGCTGCTTTCTGGAGCTTTCTTGCTGTTCAGCATATTGGCTGCCTGCCAGATTGAGCGATACAAGCAGAGACCGTCCTCGCTGCATCTGAATTTCAGATAAACGACAAATGACGTTTTAGTGTCAGCATGTCCCACGTGTTCCAAATGTAACCGGGTGTCCTGCGTTTTACCTGGCAACCCCAACCCGCTGATATTTCGCCATCAGGTACGGCACCGAACCGGAGCGTTAAACGGGACCTTTCATGCCTGTCCAGTCCAAACGCCTCGGCACCGCCCCGAGCAGGATCCGGCCCCGCTCCTCCGAGCGCCTTGGCAAGGAGATTCCAGCAGCGATCCCCAGTCCGCTCTGCGGCGTCTTCAATCGTGTGCCTGTGGGTGTGTGCACCTGTGTGTGGGTGTGTGCACCTGTGTGTGGGTGTTGGTGCACCTGTGCACGATCATGCAGGTGTGTCCGTGCTTGTGTGTCCATGTGGGCTGGTAAAAAGAAAGGCCGTCTGAGCTCCCTCCCCCCCCCCCGCCCCCACCCACACCGGGGACCTGAGACGCGTGTGCTTGCAGGCCTGGCTCAGGCCTGTATCACACTTGTCTCCTGTCATTTGTGACCACTGGAATTGCTGGTGAGTCACAGGACCTGGCGGAATAGAACACTTTGTGACAGTCTCAGAGAACAGGAGATCTTAACCAAGGCCTACTCATTCCAAACCCTCAAGCAAACCTATTCAAAACCACGGAAAATAGGACAAGAAAACATGCCAAATGATACTTTTGCAGACAGGAGCATCGTGTTTCATGCCCCTCGGCATATAATTCACCGACTGAGATATCAGTCATCACAGATGCAGGTGATCGCTTTTTTTTTTTTTTTTTTTGAGGCGCACACACCTTCTAAAACGAGATGCGAAGGAAGCAGTCACAGACATCTCGTGCCTGGAGTCCGTTTAGAAGGAAATCTGTCTCCACATATCAAAGGGTCGCTGCTAGAAAATCTCGTAGAAGGTTAGATATTGGAGAAAGAAATGTGCGTTTTGACCTTCAAAAGAGAAAAAGGCGCTTCATGATCTTGTTCAGTACAAAAGAAACGCTCCTTTGTATCTTGGTGCCATTGTATCTGGGTGTCGCACTCGTGAGCTGTCTCGCTGGTCTCGTCAGCCTAGCCGTCAACGTCGGCTTCCACGTACGCGTCCACGTACAGGCACAGGGTGACCGAGCTGATGATGTTTGCTCACTCTTCTTGTCGGTGATGATTTATTTAAACTCGCCAACTAACTTAAATTTAATAAAAAAGGAACTTCGCACGTTGCTTTTATCGAAGCTAGATTCATCACCTCCAAAAAAAAACAAAAAAACAACACACTGCACTATTCAAGATCAGCGCAAAAGTGGCAATAACTGTTACTGGATTTAATTAAAAACAGCAAATCATTTCGGTCGGTGGCGATGGGTGCTCCCCACAGCCCGTTGGAAACGTGGCTATTTAAGGAGCCAGTATTTAAACCTTAAAACGGCGGGGTGGACGAGACCACAGAGCGGGTGGCATTTGGTAAAGCGACGCTTTCCTCGGCCGCGGGGACCGTGCGGGCTGACTGGCCGGGCAAGGCGCCGTTGGCTCGTGCTTCCCTTTGGTTTACAGTATCAGGAAAACAAAGCCAAACAGGACACGTCTTATGGCTGAAGGTCAGTAACGCAGGGGGCGTCTTCTGGAGAAGCCGTTCACAGCTAGAGATGCCATGAGCACGAAGCCCGCACGGCGCCGCGAGCTCTCACTCGGTACCCCCATGCAGGGCGCGGAGTGACGGCCGCTGACATGGACGTGTGACTATTCACGGCGCGGCTGTCATTCCCGCTCACCCTGACGCCCAGAAGGCAGAGGCACCCAGGCATCCTGCCCCTTTTCTTGCCCTCCCAGGGGGCCCAGGGGACAGCTCACATCTGGCCTGATGATCTCAAGAATTAGCACGGAGAAGGGCATGGTGAATGCAGGTGCACGGCCATCCGTATAAAATGGCCACAAAAGGGACATTTTCTGCTGAAGTAAACAAATGAAATCTTTAGCCGATTCGAAGTAATAGGTGTGTCTACAAAGCCCCAAGAGATAATTATATCTTGTCCGTAGAAGTGTCTTAGAAACCATGTAAGCATTATATGTATGCGCATTATCTATAATAGATGAAGGTAGCCTTATACTATTGTACTCGAATCAGATCTGGCAGAGAAGTTCTGCCAGCGAGATCACCAGCCTGGTGACACACACACTTGTCATTCCCGGCAGCGACCTTTTGACAAGAACTTGCACTTCGGACTAGCTGCCCCAGAGCAGCCAGTTGAGAAGCATGTATGTGACGCTTGTCTCCAGGGTCCCAGACACCCTTTCTCAGTGCTCATCACTCACGTCACCTCCCTACCTTCGGGTGTCCATCTTTTTGACAAGAAGAGAATTATGAAGGTCTTCGTGCCAGTTAACCCGCACCCTCCTAGGGGAACCAATTTTAGGTGGATATGTAATTGTGGAATAAATGGTGGTCTGTCCTTTAGGGCGGGGGTCCCCAACCACCGGGCCACTGACCGGTACTGGCCGTGGCCTGTCGGGAACCAGGCCGCACAGCAGGTGAGCGGCGGGCGACGGAGCGAAGCTTCATCTGCACCTGCAGCCGCTCCCCAGCGCCAGCATCACGGCCTCGGCTCCCACTCAGACCATCAGGCGTCAGATGCTCACAGGAGCACCAGTCCCTGGTGCCACCGAGGCTGGGGACCGCTGCTCTAAGGCATTTCAGGCCCTTTCCTTCCGCTCCAGACACCGCGCGCGTGTGGGGGGACAGGCTCCCTTCCACCTCCCAGCTCGGATCCCACTCCCAAGGTCAGACTCCTTTCTAATGCAGAAGCTGCACTGGTTTGTACCCACGTTTCTTCTCGTTTCCTGCAAAGATCTACATTTCTGGGGGAACCTCACTGACTCTCAGAGGCCACCACTGAGATGAAAAGAATGTGGCTGGCCAGCCCAGCTGGCACCCGCCGCCCCCACCGCACTGGCTCCGTAGCGGACGGTCCGCGACTTTGTGTCCCGGTCCTGCCAGCGCCCATGACGGGACACGAGCAGGACACGCGCTGTGAGCGGGAAGGCGGGGCGGCCGTGAACGTGGTCGCTGGACCGCAGGGGCAGGCAGCGGGGGCGCTGCACCTGGAGGGGCGGCTCGGGACACGCGCTGCGCCCCGCTGTCCCCGCTCGCGCCGGTGGAGCAGTCGCTTCGCTAGTCCAGGGTCTGAAAAGACACCTGAGGTGGCTGTGCGTGGGGACGGAGGGGACACGCGGGGCGCCGGGCGGGGGTGGGGCCTTCCAAAGGCCATTGCGTCACCGCAGAACCCAAGGACCCGCGCGTTCCGCCAGCCACGCTACTCCGCGCGTCCCCTGTGCCAAGTGCCTCTCGGAGCCGAGACCCGTTAGGAAACGCGGCTTTCACCGAGCTCAGCTGGGCGGGAGGCCGCCCGCCCCCCACAACCGCGGCGCAGCGCTGGGCCTTCTCGGCCCCCGTTACGGCACCGAGGTGACGAAGACCCCCGCGGTGACATCCTGCTCTCGCGTCCGCGGTCGGCTCTGGGGGAAGATGCGCCACGAGGCCGCGGCAAGAGCTGAGCTCAGGGTGGGCGCGGGTTCTGATGGTCTCAAGGGGACCCCAGGGGCACGAAGGCAGGGGCCCAGGGACCCGCAAGTGCCCACACAACGAGGTGACCTTTAATCACCTCCCTCTGTCCTGCGTCCCTCAAAATAGGAGCACGGAAATACGAACAAGACCCCCCAAACA